>NC_138744.1:12372561-12832561 GCF_965113295.1 Leuciscus leuciscus
TAATGAGAGTCTACGGGACTTCAAAGATTTACTAACACAAGTGGAAGAAAGAAGGGTCACTTGTAGGTCAGAGATGCAGACTGCACACTAGAGTCATCATGAAACATACGTTAATGATGTTTTAAACCAAAAATAAACATGACGTGTATGTAAGAAAGAAGGGCATGTGTTCAACATATAACATATGAGAACTTTACAATGAACGTTTGTCTTTATTTCAGGTAGAAGAGAACAAGAATTCATTAGAACGTTACACTAACAGCATGCAATTACCTACACAAATGTAGTAATACTGAGGCAAGTTGTCACAATAGAACCATTCAATGGCCTTATAGAGCTGTTCTGCACAATTTACAGTTAAGGAAAAAAATGAAAGGACAACTAACCCTGGTCTCTCATCTGTTGACAATACTGGCATTGGCACTGAAAAATCCAACTGACACTGATTTTCTTTTTTCTAAACTGCTAAAAAAATAAATAATTTAGTCTTGTTGTTCTGTTCTGTTTGTCCCCTTCCTCCATTTTTCTTTCTGCCTCTGCTGTTTTCTCTTCCTTTCTTTTATACTCTTCCTTTGCTGCTGTCTACTTATTTATTTCCTTGGAAGGAGTTGTAGAATAGATCAATCATATCTGCAGCAATACAATCTCATCCAGACTGCAGTCACATAACTAATTCAGGTACTTTGTTGCTTAATGGAGGCAAATGGTTGTCACTCTAATTTGCAAGAATCTAATGTCAAACCCAAACCTTAACCCCCGTTTCCATTTCACTCCCAGGCTTTGGACTCCACCCTTCCCCCCATTAACCAGCTATAACATCTATTTTCAGTATTCAAAAAGCAAAAAAAAAAAAAAAAAAAAAAAAAAACATCAATAGATAAATGAAAGAATTCATAATTAACTTCACAGTTTGATCCCTTAGGATCTTTTGAGTGAAATAAAATTAGACAAGACAGTGCACGCCTTCCAAATGTTCATTCTCAGTTCAGTCTAAGCATGGAATATTTCTGTTCTGTGATGTTTAAGATCTTGTAAATATTTGATTCAAAATTGTTCATCATAGTAATAATAAAAACAAAAAATAAACAATCAAATATTTCCAAAATGGCTAAAAATATAGACAAAAACAAATACAAACTGGCAGATGAAGTGTATTTTGTCATTAACTTAGCAACATACTAACTCAAATTTTAGCTAAAAATTTAAGGCAGCAACTTTTTTTTACAGTGAACCTTCATTCTGAAATTATCTGTTTTTAAGGGGTGGCTCCTTTAAGACTTGTCAGTAAGGCCACTGTTATGTCATTTACATAACAAAGACATGATCGAGCTTTCAAAGACAGCTCGATCATGCAGGTTTGCACTGCACAACATCAGGAAGATCAGGCCTTTCCTAACTGAGCATGCAACACAACTTCTCGTCCAGGCCCTGGTCATTACTAGGCTTGACTACAGCAATGCTCTTCTGGCTGGACTTCCATCATGTGCAACTAAACCTCTACAAATGATTCAGAACGCCGCAGCTCGTCTTGTCTTCAACGAGCCCAAGAGGGCCCACGTCACTCCTTTGTTCACCTCTCTGCACTGGCTACCTCTCTCTGCTCGCATCAAGTTCAAGGCACTGACGCTTGCTTACAGATCTGTCACAGGCTCAGCTCCCTCCTACTTTCACTCACTTCTACAAGTCTACATCCCTACCAGAAGCCTTCGATCGGTCAATGAGCGAAGTCTCGTGGTCCCATCACAGAGAGCCAAAAAATCACTTTCCAGAACATTCTCATTCACAGTTCCATGCTGGTGGAATGATCTCCCCACCGGCTTCCGGAATGCAGAATCCATGACAACATTCAAAAAAGAGCTGAAAACTCTTCTCTTCCGTGAGCACTTAACCTCATAAAATAAATAAATGAATAAATAAATAAAAATATTTTCCTGTAAATTCTCGCTTATCGGGCTTATGCTACTCTGAATAATGCCTGAACTTCGTATTTTGAGCACTTCTTGCGTTGTTTTTTGCCTCTTCACGATGACTTGCTTAATTTAGTCCCAATTTGTAAGTCGCTTTGGACAAAAGCGTCTGCTAAATGACTAAATGTAAATGTAAATGTACAGACACAAAACATTATTAAATAATTTACTAACAGTTTGCGATGCAGCTTTCAGATCCAATACAGTGGCTGTTCCATCTTACAACAAAACTTTATTTGTGAATTCCCCATTACACGGTGTCTCGTCTACAAAACAATCTGTGGTCAAATTCTCTGAACAAACATATAGTGACTGAATGCACACAAACATAAAGTGACTGAATGCCTGTCGTGCGATGATGTAAAACTGTTTGTCGATATCTTGCTCTGGAGGCAGTCAAATGCAAATGTATTTCCTTGTGTGACGTCACAGATCCCGCAATATCAAAACAAACGTTTTTGGAGCTGTTTTCATTGTTTATAATGAGGAGAATGTTTTTAGCTATGAAACTTGTTTGTTAAAGTCACAAAGTAAGTAAGAAACCTGTTAAAATTAGAATGTTTAAATGGTTCAAAGACCTCTTTGTCATGACCCCTGTATACTTCAGTTTTGACTTGAACGCTTAGTGTATCCATACAGCCGAACGCATAGCACATGCAGACTAGAGAGTTTTGTCCATGTCTGCGCTATTTCTCTCCTAAAGTTATGACCAAAAATGTCTTTGTACTTACGTTGCATGTATTTTATTAACCCCCTATAGTATTCGTTTTTTTCCGACCATGAAACAATGGGCCAGGGCAGTGTTGGACAAACTAATTTGAGTGAAGAAAATTCAAGGTGCAGTTGTGAAAAATCTGGATGTCTACTATGCATACTATCTCATGCATACTATGCTGATGATTACATTTACGTGACACACTTTACGCATAACCTAGCATATGCATAGAAACCTATGTACTTTGGGCTATAGAACGCAGCTGCCTATGTTAGCATACATATCATCTCACTATGTCACACTCAGTGAGACATCTGATCAGTCCTAAAAATAACAGTGCGCATAATTAACATTTAATAAAGACTTTTGCACTTCACACAATTAGACTGATGCATTTCTTTGTTAATGACAGTCTTAAATGTTTCCACATCAATGTATCTAACTAAGATTTTCCCCCTGGTAAGAGTAGTTTATTTTTATAACATTTAAGGCTTTCATATGCTCCACATCTACAGCCCCATGTGTAGGCTACTGTTGTATTTGAGTCCAGACTCAGCAGTTCTGTTCTGCTAACACATCACTGCCCCCTTCATCATGAATCCTTGCACATTTCTCACCTGCACTCCGTCACAATGGCGTCCTGGGCAAAATATGCTAAGCACGCATAACCGCGCGCAATCAATAATGGTGTGCATGCTTTCGGCTTTTTGCATGCATGTGGATCCTCGGAGGGAGGATGAATGGGAGGCTGTTTAATCCATCAGCCCATTGTGCGCGAGCAAGGTTGGAAGCATAGCTTAAGGACGCGGAGTGAGTCTATCATGATGAACTGCGAGGGACGGTTGTGCGTTATCCCTTTAATGGAAAGATGGATGGCTTCTTTTATTGTTAAATATGTTTTAAACACTCCTTGATTCAATTTACCTTGGTTCTGAAAGGTAAAACAAAAGCAAAATCCATTTAGTTTTGTGTATCTGTAGGCATAACAAAACATTATGAACATTAAAGAGATCAAAATTCGAAATTCTGTCATTGTTTATCGATTTGATGTGATGCTTTTTTAAATACAATGACAACAGCTCTTCTTGGTCCCCATTCACTTTCATTGTATCTAAAAAAAACATTCAGCTAATGGTCTCTTTTTTTATGCTCCACATTAAACAGTTTTTTTTAATGATTGTTACCAATGTGCAATCTTCTGCTATTATTCATGGTTTACTTCCTCTACCTTAAAAAGGGAAACTTAGTGAGAAGCTGAGACTGATTAGAAAAACTACACACTCTCAGTCAGCAGTGTGATAGAGTCATGAGTGTTTGACAGATGGCAACATGGGACCGCTGCTAAAAGCGGGTGCGAGTCTGAGAAAAGGCCTACCTGTTTTAATTAGGCAGGAATGCATCTCTAAGCACAGCTGTGCGCTCTCACACACTGTCTTTGCTTTTGTCGGGCCAGCTGTGAGACAGGCCTTCCTGTCAGTTCAACAATCTTTCCGTGCGGAGAGGCTGATCAATTCCTCTCCCTCGAGAGTGGTGTGCACAGAGAAATCGGTGTAAAACAAAGACCTGTGTGCCATTCTACATCCATGTTAACTTTTGCTTGGTTTGCAGTGGTCTGGTCAGACAAAATTGAATATGTGTATCTGACACCAAGCCTAATCTGAAACTACTATTTGTCTTATAATTCACATTAAAATAAACATTCTGAGCTGAATTTTCAGCATCATTACTCCAGTCTTTAGTCACATGATTTTTCAGAAATCATTCTAATATGCTGATTTGGTGCTCAAGAAACATTAATTATCATTAATGTTGAAAATAGTTCTGCTGGTTTATATTTTTATGGAAGTTGTGATACATTTTTTAGGATTCTTTGATGAATAGAACGGTTTTTTTTTTTTAGCATTTATCTAAAATAGAAATCTTGTATAAATGGCTTTGTCACCTCCTTGATTCAATTAATTTTAAATATGTCATCAAGTCTTTATTATGTAGGTAGGAGACCAAAACTTATAAGAGTAAAAGATCATCAGAGATGACTTCAGTAGCATTTTTATACAATGCGGCTTACAGTGCATTCAAGTTATACAATATACACCTTTAGTGTTGCAGGGTAGGCACCATATTTACCAGTTGACCAGTTGAGCTGATACGTGAAGGCTGTTTTCTCTTGTTTGTTTTTCTGCAGTCCTTTGTAGGTTGCTCTCTGTGGTTTATTTGTAACTGTGAGAGGTGTGTGGATTCTACGCTCTGCTCCTTTGGAGTCTGGTTACTGGTGTGAAAAATAGGAAGGGCAGGACAGAGTTATCTGTACACAAAGTAAACAGGTGATACACTCAAACAAAAATAGACAAAACCTAGATCCCATAAATCTGTTGAATCAGTGAACCAAATGGTTTAGACTGGCATTTGAAGTCTCCATGCTGAAGTACTGGCATGATTGTTCTGGTGACCCAAAAAAGGCCAGGGCTTGTCATACATCTCTCTCAGGAATACATCCCTATGATCGGACAAATGCCAGCAGACAGGGCCAGGTCTCTTTGTCAGCACAGAACGGAGTCTGGCAGAAGGTGTTGAGTTCATATTACACAGAAAGGCTTAAAGGGTTAGTTCACCAAAAAATGACATTTCTGTCATTAATTACTCACCCTCATGTTGTTCCAAACCCGTAAGACCTTCATTCATATTCGGAACACAAATTAAGATATTTTTGATGAAATCCGAGAGGTTTCTGACCAGATAGCAACGTCATTGCAACTTTCAAGGCCCAGAAATGTAGTAAAGACATCATAAAATAGTCCATGTGACTACAGTGGTTCAACCTCAATGTTATGAAGCGACAAGAATATTTTTGTGCGCAAAAAACAGACAAAAATAACGACTTTATTCAATAATCTCTTCTCTTCCACGTCATTCTCTCACGCTGTAAATAGCGCAGCGCTTACTGGTTCTACGTCAGAACACCGCCTCACTATTGGCTGACGCTGGTCACGTGGGCACCACGACACATGTGTGTGATGCTGATGCAGTAGTTAGCCAATAGAAAAGCTGCATTCTGACATAGAACCAGGAAACGCTGCACTGTTTACACTATGTCAACAGCATAGGATAATGATGTGGAAGAAAAGAGATTGTAAAATAAAGTCGTTATTTTTTTGTTTTATTTGCACACGAAAAAATTATTATCATCGCTTCATAACATTAAGTTTGAACCACTGTAGTCACATGGACTATTTTAACGATGTTTTTACTACCTTTCTGGGCCTTGAAAGTTGCAATGACGTTGCTGCCTATGTGGGGTCAGAAACCTCTCGAATTTCATCAAAAATAAAAAGAATTGACATTTGTGATCCGGAAATGAACAAAATTCTTACGGGTTTGGAACGACATGAGGATGAGTAATTAATGAAAGGAATTTCATTTTTGGGTGAACTAAGCCTTTAAAGTGTTAGTCCACCCAAAAATTTAAATCCTGCCATTATTTACTCATCCTCTTGTTGTTTGAAACCTGTATGATTGACTTTCTTCACAAAGACAAAATAAAATATTGTTTGAAGAACTTTAGGGTAAAAACAAGATTTTCTGATATATTGCTTTGCTGGACTATTGACTTCAGTTGACTGTCATCTGGGAGCAAAGTTATGAACAATATTTACAGCAGATAGCTTAAGTTAATCCTATTACAGCTGAAACTGAAGCTTTTTTAAGCGTCTGTGTTTGTGAGACGTTCTCTCTGTGAGTTTCAGAGAGATTTAATACCAGTCCCAAAGGCCTAATACCAATCATCAAGTCTAACACTCCCATTGGCTGAACTATGAAACATGTTTTTATTGCTTTTAAGTATGAAATGTTGACTTTGAATCTTGTATGTGGCGGCGGTGTGGCGTATTTAATGAAACGGAATGATTAAATAGTCAAATATCATTGACGATTTCTGTTTCTAAACCCCACAGAGGGTTTAGGTAACAATCAGAATGGTGAATTGAGTTTAACATGCCATGCGGCGGAATAGACCTCTCACAAACTTAATTATGGTACATAGTCTCAGAGGAAACTTCAAAAGCTTGCAAAGCAACAATGCCTCCAAACCAAACTGTTCCTAATTTATTGAAAATATTTGTTTTACTTTTACAGGCTAAACCTCTGCTGACTTGTTACATAAAAGATAATTTTACGGCTGTGTTTATGTCGTATTCATTTCAAGTGCCTTCTTGTTGAGCTTTATTTGTATCTCTTTATACCTTTATTCACTATCCAGTGCCATGTTATGTCAACCTGCTGTGCATTTATTTTCATATGTCCCTTCAGAGAAAAGATCTGCAAAGTATATTAAATAAATGTGCAGTTTGTCGAGCCACACTGTTCACTAAACCCCACTATGTGTGATATTGAATCTGTATCGTTGCCGCAAGGTTCTCCAGAACTTCCTCTGAGTAAAGCTGTGCTAATTTGCAGCCGGCTAGAGTGTCATTCCAAATTTACATTCCCAATGACACACAGACTTAACATGCTGTAGGTTTCTCTGCACACTGTGGGGGAACATTATAGCCTCAAGCCCCAAGTCAAACAATCAGGACAGGAAGTTCCATCACTTCTGTCCTTCAATCAGGTGCTACACCGGTGCCGTTAGGTGACAGAAGGGCTTGATTGGCCCAAAGCATCACCCAGTGCTCGGTAGGACACCAGAGGACACTGGGAAGGACTGTGGATCCATAGCCAACAGGAGAACAGGATAAAAATACTCTGCTGACAAGTCAATTAATCAGGGTTTGAAGGTGTTAGAGTGGAGGAGAAGAGTCATGAGGTGAAGATCAGCGGGTGTTTACAGGTTTACAGGGAAATGAGGTAAGAATGGTGACGTAACATCAGTTGTTTTACCCTTGTGCCAGACCTACACTTTCAGTCGTAAACTATGACGATCCACAATAAAATATTCATTATTATTTAAAACTATAATATAAATCATAAACCATTTCAATATTTTGGGTGAAAAAGTAATTTATTTCAATTTTTGAAAACTTTTAAATGTACCTCAGTTGAGGCATAATTTCCAGGCACAACAAAGTATTTTGTCACGAATAAAGTTTTTTATTTCCCCAAATGACAGCAGTGTCACTAAAGAGCTTAAACAAAACATGAGACTTGATGTGTGAAAGAAAAGAAGAAAATTCCGGTAACATCAAGTCACTTCCAAACTGCAATTTTGTCAAATAATGCAAAAAGTTGGAAATGTTTATTTACGTGTGTAGCCTACTATACAGTATATTAAAGTTGTGATGCAGATAAAGTAGTGACTTTTGTTTGAATTGTTTGAATTATTTATATCCATCTGTTGTTGATTGGATGGAGGCAGATCTGAATGCAAGATTGCAGTCAATTGTAAAAAGAGGCGGGGTTTAAGCTAACTAAATTATTGGAGAAGTCCGGCATAAATCAACATTGAGTTATGACATTTTGATTAAAAATTACAAAGTCAAAACATATGCATATTAATCAATCACATAAGATGAATAACATTTTCTTCCCAATTTTCTTTTTAAATGTCATTTACACCACAGGACATGATCTGAAATGTGATGGAAATGACGCTTATGGTGTGAATTTTCATCACTTTGAGAAAAAAATGAATGACAGAAAGATTTGTGTGTGTGTGTGTGTGTGTGTGTGTGTGTGTGTGTGTGTGTGTGTGTGTGTGTGTGTGTGTGTAAACTTTCCTAATAAGTCAATCAATCTTTAGTTTATGTGTATCCTCCTCCTCCACTCTCTTCCTGCAAATTAACATACAGCTGAGCAGAAAAAGGACATCAAGCATTGCTTCTTAAAATCATTCACATTAATTCAGAACCCTCTCGGCAGAAATACAGCATAACAATGCACTGAGGTGTCTCCTCAATGCCAGTGTGAGTGTGAGCTGTCAATCAGCCCTGCTAACACTGGGTTCCAGATGAGAGATGTGTGGCCCCCTGTAGGAGGTGCTGTCAGGTTGATGTGATCTTGTTGTCAGTGCTGTGGACGGGATGTCCAGAAGCTCTGGAGCAGTGACCACAGGCAGAATGCCGGATAGCGCTATCCAGCAACAAGTCTCCTATTATGGCTCAAAATGTGACTTATTCTCTATAGTGGGAATTTACATATCGTTATTGTTGCAGGTTCTCATTTATTCGAGAAAATGCAGATCAATGTACAGGCACTCCTACACCCTTAAACCTTCCAGTCTAATTGGACAGTTATTGGCGAGAATAAGCCACAAAGTGGATGAGATTTTGTGCTGATAGTCCAAAGTCTATATCTCTGAGGCGTTTGCTCGGCTACAACAGGCATAACTTTGTCAGCTCTGCTTTCACTTTAAGAGAATATTACAGTTGATGGAATGGTGCAGACCCGGGCCGTGAACCCACATGGACAACTGTAGAGATATTAATTTCACATGATCCCTCTGACAATAAGAATGAAAGGCAGCGAGTGGAAAAAAAGGTCTTGAGGGTCTCCATCACCCCTATGATGAATGATCTCCCTGACAGAACGTGCAGTCAAAGTCCACCGGTCCGCCACCTGAGATACTGTGCTATTGATTTCCGTGTAGACATTCAGCGTGAACCTCAGAGCTCTGGGCCCTTTGATAAAAGCTTTCATCCATAACGGCAACAGTGCGGGTAAACCATCTCGAGACACAAAGTCTGGAACAAGCTGTTTTTTTAGTGTGATACCAATGTCTTCACTATGCCCCCTCACATTAGAGTCAATGTCACCATCGTGATCGATCTCTCAGCGTTTAGTTTGTTGTGTTCCAGGAACCTTGGTGTGATCCGTTATTTCCCATCACTAGAAACATCTTTCACTGTTTCTGATGCCACAGATCAATTGCTCATTAATCGAACAGAAAATTAAAGGACTTTTGTCGACAACGAGAATAACATGTTATTTCTTGCATATCAATATTTTTTGCATATCAATAATTGATATATCAATAATATTAGTACTGTCAAATTGATTAATCGTGATTAATCGTATATCTGACATAAAAGTTTGTTTAGTATATAGGTGTCAAACGAGTGTGTGTGTGTGTGTGTGTGTGTGTGCGTGTGTGTGTGTGTGTGTGTGTGTATACAGTATATACACACACTCACACACAGAGACATATACAATATAGGCCTATATATATTTTATTATATATATATATACACACACATGTACACACACATAAATTATGTACACACAAACTTATAGTAGATGCGATTAATCGCATATATATATATATATATATATATATATATATATATATATATATATATATATACGTATATGCAATGTACATACTGTATGTGTGTGTAATACTGTATAAAACGTAACACATTAATTAAAAACATTATTTTGCATGCCTTGCATATCTATAATATTGAAAATGTAAACATTCTGAATATATATAATTTTTTATCACTTTATTTAAAAAAAATATTAACATCATCACTGTTCTTTTATATCTATACATAAGTACAGAGGTTTTTGCAAGAGGGTTCAACGAAGTCCACATAAAAGCTAAAAAATATTATTGAAAATATTTTTATATTTTTGTGTAAAAAAAAAAAGATTTAACGAAACATCGAAACAAGTAACAGTAATAAAAACAAACCAAAAATGCAGTTCTGCATTAATCTCTCCTTGCAGTGTGGTCAACTGTTTGGAACAAACATTGTGAAAATATATAATAGACATTTGCTATATAAAGACATTTGAACTGAACTGAAAAAGCTGCAAATGTACTACAAAATGTAAAATGAAATGCAAATATTATCCATATAATATTTTAATAATTTGTTAATATTTTGTCAATATTTGAATGACACTTTATTTCTTACATAGTTTATATATTTATATAAAATGCCTTGATATTTTAGTAAGGTGTTCCCTTTATTATTTGGGTGTCTTTGGTATTAAACAAATTGAAAACCCCTGCAGAAATACACAACACTAAATCTGCTATGGTTGAGCAGCCGAATATGCCTTCCTCCTGAATTGTTTTTAATGTTTAGTGGATACTTTTCTCCTTTGAAAAGAATGATCTCCACTCCTCTCTCTATGTGCTGTACGTCTGGCCCCAGGGAAGCAAAAAGCACTTTGTTAAAGTGTGCACCTCACCTTAGTAGAGAGAGAACTCATTTATGGGCTACACTCTGAGCTTGTTCCACTTTATTAGGACACAGCCAAGCCACCAAAGGGGCTGGAGAGTGTGGTCAGACTAGCAGAATGTTCTGTGAAAAGAGCTTCTTCCATGAATAATTCCCAGGTGCTTTCTCTCTAAGAAAAACAATGGGCCCTTAAACCCTTATCACCTCTGTAATAGAGGGACACAGACTTTTTCCATTATATCAAAACAAGAGGGTTTGCATTATTACAGTTACAGAATCAGTGTATGACTGCAGTCAGCTGCTAGGCAAAGATGAGTACCATTAACATCAAACAGCGCTGATAACTGCGGTAATGCACATTCGTAAAATGCTTTTTATGATACACGCTTTCATTCTACACAGCATATGTTCACAGCGCAGTTTCCAATTGCAAATCTATTTAAACTAGCAAACTCTTTCCATCTATCAACATGTTATTACAGAAACCAGAGAAGCACTGCTCTGTGTTGTTGTATGGAATATATATGAATATATTCAGTCAATAATTCACACCATATGCCTGTGAATTAATAAATGACACAACTCAAAATAAATCAAAGCTGAAGTGTCATTTAAAAACAATACAAATGTTAAAATGTTGAAATAAATTCTCATATCCAATCTTAGTATGCAGAAACTAGTGTATGTAAAGCACTATTTGCACTGGATTAGTCTTCCAAATGTGTGGAATTAAAGGGATAGTTCACTTTGAAATTAATTTTTGGTATGTTTTAGCTTACCTCAAGGGCATCCAAGATGTAGGTGTATTTTTTTCCGCAGTAGTTTCAATTTTGAAGTAGTTTCCGCAGTAGTTTCATATTTTTAGGTCAAACCGTTCTTGTCTGTCAGTCATATAATGCAGGTCTATGGTCACCACCTCAAAGAGCATGCACAGAGTCCAAATTAAAACAATTCCCCATCGTCCAAATTAAACAATTCCCCATCGTAAGTACACATTGATGGCCTAAGACACGAAACGAGCGGTTTGTGTGAGAAAACGAACAATATTTATATCGTTTTTACCTCTTATACACAGCCATGTCGAAGTGATCTGATCTGACGTGTGCGCAGACTGGTGCATAGATATATACACTAGATGTCGCCTTAAAGACATTCGTTCCAATGAACTGCCGTAGACAAGGCGACTTCTAGTGTGTATATATCTATGCACGTCAGATCAGATCACTTCGACATGGCTGTGTATAAGAGGTAAAAACGATATAAATACTGTTCGTTTTCTCACACAAACCGCTCGTTTCGTGTCTTAGGCCATCAATGTGTACTTACGATGGGGAATTGTTTAATTTGGACGACGGGGAATTGTTTTAATTTGGACTCTGTGCTTGTGTTTTGAGACCGTGACCATCGACCTGCATTATATGACTGACAGACAAGAACGGTTTGACCTAAAAATATCAAAATTGAAACTACTGCGGAAAAAAAGACACCTACATCTTGGATGCCCTTGAGGTAAGCTAAAACATACCAAAAATTTATTTCAAAGTGAACTATCCCTTTAATATAATTTGACCCTGTAGACAAAATAAATTGAAATAATAATAATTGGTAATGACGGAACTTGCTTTTGGGAAATGCACCTCTGCTTGGAGAACACTAGACCCTTTCGCATAAGGCTTACACCAACCAATTACACCTCCAGATGGAGGAAATGTTCAGAAAACCTGTTTGACAACAATTATTATACAAACAATTCCCCTATATTATTTAAGCATCATAGAACAAACTTCAGCTAAAACAAGTTAATTGTTTCTTCATTATACATATTTTCATTGAGTTTTCTTTAACTGTCATCAACTACCATAACACAGCACACATATTTTCAAACAAAAGTCTTAAACTGCAAGAAATAGTCTAAGATCTGGCTGCTCGTTCCTCCGTCAACCAGCACGTCTCTGAAATGCATAAACCTACGAATGCAGCATATTCTAAGCTCTGTCACCAACACAGCAGGAACACACTTTCAGCTAATTAGAATCTGAAGATTGCACATTGTCTGACACCCAAACCAGTTCACAGATGGAAGGGAGGAAATTTCAAGAACTCAGAGAAGGAATGCTGGGGCCAATGGTCCCTGACGAGAAGGATCCAATATGAAGTTTTAATAGGAAAAAAAAAGATTAATTTTAATCTTGATTTGATGTAATTACAATATTGATTAATATGCAATCAATCAAAAACAGCTCAGTGAAAACCCAGGGTTTGAATGGTGCCGCTGTGATCTCGGTTACATAAAACAGCTTCATTTCTTTTAAATATACAGTACCCATTCAATTTGCAGAGATAAACCCATTATTGTTTGCATACAGAGTCAATAATCTCTAAATATAGAGTGTCCTCAGGTGGCATGTTCACAAGGGAATCTTTGGCAGAAGAGGAAATGGTTTCTAAAGAGACTTTTCTCTCTCTGCATCAAAGTCTTCAGCAAAACTGTTTGAACTGCGCTTGGAAGTTATCACATCCCTGCTGTCAAACACATCGTGATGGACCACTGCCTCCATCTGGCTCAGATGTGTTGAATTAGAATAATTTTCTCCATCATAATTTGATAAACTTCTGTGGGGGGAAAAAAACAAAAAGTCAACTTTTTTTTTAGTCTTCATTGTTCTTAACCACAATCTGTTCCTTCTTAACGACAGCAGGTACTGTAGTTCTGGGACAATACTACAGTATTTTATACATTAACACTATAATGTCGGACATTAAGAAGACACACCTGCTGATTATTAAACCACAATTAGCATATAATTCCAAAGTGACATTCTCCACATCCATTTGTCTCTGTCTAATAGGCAGTTCTATCTGTCATTTTAAAGCGAGTCTCTCGTCTGCATTCGTCTAATTTAGTCAGGACGTCTGAACGGGGGTTTGAGAAAAGGCTGCTGGGTGTCCTTTTACTCACCCCCTGAGAGACACTTAACAGATCAGTCTTTGCTGAAGTTCAGCCTAATTGTGTGTTTTTCACTTGAACTCTTTTTAGCGGCGGGTCGCAGGATAAGACGGGACAGGGATAAGGAAGTGCGAAAGGGGGGTATAAGTCTTTCTTTGATAGCTGAGTTTCCCCCAGTGACTGCAAGAGTGGCAGAGAGAGCTAGGATACTGTTTGATCATCACTCTGAAACCAGCAGAGGCAGGAAGCCTACTGAAGCTGAGGAGCCTTTAGGTTCAGACATAAGAGAAGATGACTTCTGAAGACACTCAGGCTCCTTATCAATACAACAGTTAGTTAAAGCTGCATTCCGGAACTTTTTTGGGGTTAAAAATTATCCAAAATAAATTGACCAAGTACATAACCAGCCAGTGTTCAAAACTATCTGCTTGCCTCGATTCAAAACGGTAAGCTTGTAATAATGTTTTTAATTTCAGTGGTACTAGTGGATTTCCGCAGGAAATTCGAGCATGTCTTTGCGTCATTACATCATATCTGTACACATAAAGGTGTCTCGGCTAGTAGGCTATTGTCAGGATACAGGCCAGGAGACAGAGGTAAGTGAATCCAAACACAGCTTTATTTACAGATGATAAGAGTGCAAGGTGAGTATTCATAGAATTCAAGTGCAGATTTCGTGAAGATAACTCAATGTGGGGCGAAAAGCAGGTAAGCACTTTCACTTCGGATAAGTTGATGTCAAGCAATCACAGTTCATTAATATTTGTCTCTTCTCTTTCAGATGCGGTCGGCAGCAAGCAAGCTCGGATGAAACACTGGAAACTCGAGGGAACACAGGATCACAGGCAGCATGGAATCGGACAGGATTTCTGAAGACAGCACAACAATGACATCGAGGTTAGTGTTTCAGGTAAGCATACATTACATTACATCTTGGAGTCTTGACGCATCAGCGGTTAAGGAGACAATGGAATATGGTCTGTTCCTGTTGGAGGCTTGACAATGAACTGGGGCAATGGTGAGTGTTTTATAGAGCTTGATGAGGTTACTGATGATGTAAAGGTGCAGGTGATTAGTAATCTTGAGAGATTGAATGCAGGTGTGCCAAAGAGGATCCTGGGTAATGTAGTGCAGATACAGACAGACGGTAAACGTGACAGCTATATTGCGTGTGAGGATGTTGGAGGTGGAGATTTATAGCCTTTTCTCACAGCACGTGATATAATTATAATTAAACTTATCAGTTTGATGGCGGATCCAGAAAGGTTCAAACGACAATCACCAGTGACAAGTGGAGATTCACCCAATGCAAAAGACTTCAGAGTGGCTAAAGAAAAAAAAGAGACTGCAACCGGGCTCATGCAAAAACAAGGATAAATATCGGAAGGGCATTAAATGTAGTCACGCAGTGCTGATGTTGTTAACATTAAAGCTGCCGTCGGCAACATTTTTTTGATCATATTCAGTGTAATCGACACTATAATCCGACAGAACAACATAAATAAGGTGGTTTTAGAAAAAAACCCGAGCTTCTAACTCCACCTGGAGCGTGTTATTTGTTTTGCAAAAATCCAGCGCTCCCGCTTCATCAGGTCCAATCAGCGCAGGGGGGTGTGAGATCTGACTGTCAATCACAGGTCGTGCACACGCCACAGATTCCCCCTCACTCGCGCACGTTAATATCACATGCACACGCCACGCCTGAAGTTCGCCTGGAGATTGCATGAAGCGTGATGGCGGAGAGAAAATCTACTAACAAGCTTCCAATTCCTCGGTTATTGCTATCTATGGATAGATTAGCCAGGGCAGCCTACCTCCGAGTCCATGGTGTTGATAGATGCTGAAGAGACGGACGCGTTCACAGAAAATCAGGTACACACGCACAGTGACGCACTGACGAGCACGACCTCGATGGGAGGGTGCTCGCTGGTAGTGGGGAGGGGCATGAGAGTTGTAAACATTCAAAATTTTGGCTAATCGACCCAATCTGCCAGACTTGCCGACGGCAGCTTTAACAATTTGAGAACAAAGTATAATTTGCACGGTTTGACGTGATATGATAAACGATCATTAGATTTAATCAGCGCGATTTACTGCAATGCTTTTTTTCCCTTAGTTGGTCAGAAGAAAAGTGGATGTTACTTGTTCAGATTACATTTTCCGGTGAAAATTATAATGTTGGTCATACTTCCAAAAAGTAGAATCTGTGATTGCGAATGACAGTATCCACACCGTCGCGGCGACTGACAGACGCACATTCTCCTCAAAACATTGGATTCATCCGCTCTGTGCCGTGCCGAGGCACAACCCACGTAAAGTTGATAATTCCGCGAATAACTGCAATTGCAGATTTCGAACAGAGATAGCGACAAAGAGGAAAAACTACGGACTGCAGCTTTAATACACTCACTCTTGGAGTTCTGTCATAAAGGTCAGCTGTTCAATACAGTGCTGTAGTTAAACTAAAATGTATATTACATAGAAAATATCAAAGCACCATCTCCAAACAAATGCTAGAATCAATGTCTTTCCAAGACAACCTCATAAAACAAAATTTCTTCTACATTAAAGGCACAATGTGTAATTTTCGCCATTAGAGGTCTCTTATTCAAAACAAGGGTGTAGTTTGATGATGCCGTGAATGAGCGTGGATTCATGGGAGTTGTCGTCTTCACCTCCACAGCCGATGATAAGGAATCCGATGGACTTGGGCAGAAATCATGTTCATGGATGAGCTAATGTATTAAAGTTTTATTAATGTTCTCTCTTCGCTCTTAATGTTTGCTCTTTTTTTTTGTGCATATGTGGGGTAAAGCAGTGCGGTTTTACATTGTTAAAACAATCATACTTAATACATTTGAGAGACTTGTTGCACTTTGCAGTAATCTAGATCAATATTAGAATATCATATTAATAAAACTGGATGACTTGTGTTGCTAAATGACATGCAATTCATTTTGAAATATATTGTATGATGGAGAAAGTTCTCTCTGATTATGCTATGTTAGCCACTTGACAAAATATTGTAAATCAAGAAAACAAGCGATTCAGACAATAAGACTAACCATGTTGAGGTATATAACAATGACTAATTTTCTGTCAATAAAAGTATCCAGAGTTGCTCACCTGTCTAGTAAAACATAATATATTAAAGCATCTTTGATGTTTCCATGGTTTCCCGAGAAAAATTGAGGGTAACGCAGATATGATTTCATTGACAGCCGATGAAATGATGCGTGCCCTGGTTAAAATTGCTGATTTCTCTGGATTTAAACATTGTTGGAAACATTTGGGGTAATTTAAGTACACAAGTTAACAAAATATCTATCATTGTTCTAGTGGTTTTTGAAAAATCTTACATATTGTGCCTTTGATTAAATATTATTATAGCTTTTGAAGAAATACTTGAACAAGTAGAACATATACATACTGTATTCATATAAGTAATACATGTACCTTAAACATACCTTTTAAGCCTATTTATGAATACTGTTGGACTGGACTCACACCAAACATTTATGATATATCCTAAACTCAATACTAGAATCCTAATTAGAAAATGTATAAAAAACATTGCTTAGACGTGCAACCATTAGGCCTTGTCCTTGGGATGAAGTACACAAAAATACCTCATTGTAATGCCAGAAAGCCAAAGTATGCTGTGATATATAGTGAAAATATGTTTATTTTGGTTGCCTGTGTCACTGCAGATTCAATTAGATTAAATGATGAAGTATTAAACCCCCTGTTTGCTGAAAATTAATGTGAAAGAGGTCAGAGATACACTGCGACAAGGCAGCACAATTTATTACCCGACAAATGGACAAGATCACCTTCATGGCACCGTGCACATTACTATGACATGCAAAAGTGTTACCTCCTCATGGATGACAACAGCAGAAGGAATTCTCTCAGGGAGGCATGCAAAACAAGTTCGTATTAAGTCAGTGCAAAGGCATTTGACAAACACAGGCTTCTGTAGTTTTCTGATTTCTTCATGTTGATTTCTCATCGACTTTAAATTCATATTGATTTCTTTTTTTATGTTTATACAAGCTGTGCATTGTTCACAAGGCCTTTCAGTCCAAAAGAAAGTTCATGCGGCTCAGAGTCATGCTGAGGGGCAGACATAATGACCTATTCATGTTCGCCGGCTATTTGCTCAGTAACTGGGCACAATTGGTGGGCGGATGAAATAATTCAGGAGGAGAAAGAATATTGTAGGGCATTTGTCTGGTGTATTAATTAATCATTTGTTCTCAGCTGTGACTGCAGCAAGGGAGATTCAGTGGAAGCGTTTCTCATCTCTGTGGGAGTCTGATTGCAGCTCATCGCTGAATAGATTCACTTATTGAGTAGATTTGGCTTGAATTTGTCGAGCTGATTGAGTGCCGTGTGACTTTCTGTTATAATCGTGGAATGAGTTTCATGCAGCTCCACAGCCTCCTTTAGTAGAACCACAAAAGCACTGTAATGCCTGTAAAATAAGTCCAATGTCACACATGGCTTATCTTTAATGGCATGTATAAAGCTGGAGGGGTAACCATCCACATCATTGAAAAGGTCACTCTTATGGGAAGGACTGTGCACCACACACAGGCTAATGAAACAGCTAATATTGTGGATGGGTGTAGATTTCATCATTTCATGGGTTATGGGCAGAGAAGCACTGCTGGAGAGCTTTTATTGTGACAAACATTTGGATATCAGATTCGGTAACACACCTGTACATTATTTAAATCAGAATATGTTACAGCAATTTTTAAAGGGGCAGTTTGTCCAAAAAGGCAAATATTTTGCAATCACTTCTTAAAGGGATAGTTCACCCAAACATTGTGTCATCATTTACTTACCCTCAAGTTGTTCCAAACCTGTAGAGTTTCTTTCTTCTATTGAACACAAAATAAGATTCTTTGAAATATCTTATTTTGTATTCAACAGAAGAAAGAAACTCATAGAGGTTTGGAACAACTTTGAGGGTGAGTATATTATGACCGAATTTTCATTTTTGGGTGAACTATCCCTTTAAAGAGTTCGGTCCAATGTTGTTTTAGACCCCATTGACTTCCACTGAATAGGCAAAAAAAAACAAAAAAAACATTCTTTTAAAAACATTTCTTTTGTGTTCCACACAAGTAATAAAGTCAAACTGGTTTAGAATGGCATATGGTTAAATGAGTAAATTATAACAAAGAATTATTTTGGGGTGAACTATCCCTTTAAGAAGTGACTGCAAAATATTGATGATGTGCTTCATTTTCACATGGCAACGGTACTTGTACTCGTATTATGAGAGTGCTTTAATCCTCAGAAGAACAGACGTTTGCAAGTTGCATTAGACACCCAGAATACACTCAGACGGCGAGGATAATTTGAACAAATGCACTGCAGAGTGCTTTATACCGCCTGTGTCTTTAAGAGCCGCCTTTTCCTTTTTTGTATTTTGGCCATGTGATTGTTACTAAATATTTACTGCACTCAACACCCCCCTAAAGAGTTCAAACTCTGAGAGTGAAATCACACCAATTTTCGACGCGAGAGGGGCTATTTTCTGCCTTTGAAGCGTTTTCCAGCCCCTGACTATGCACCATCCTGTTGAGACGTGCCCAAAAATACACTTCTGCCAGCGTCCTGGCAGCACTGTAGCATATGTGACGCGGCTGGCCTGCAGTGCCCCCCTGCAGAGCTGCCTGCGCTCACATCATTGTCTTAAATACGAAACTGGCACACTCGACGGGCAGTCACCACATAATACCCCCTCTATCCTCTCCGCCAACACAAACATACATTTATATCTGAGGGACAGGGTAAAAAAAACAAAAAAAAACAGAGCGGCATGTTTTCTGCCACGGTGCATGCGAGGAACTGTGTGGAACACTTTTACTCCCACACAAAGGTCACAGACTGATTCAGTGTCCTCTGTTTGGATAGTTATCTCAGCAGGGATTAAGGGAAATGGTCTGTCTGATTGGATCTTGAGCTGAAGCTAATACTGCTCTCTCTCTCCGTTTGAGATATTGAGGAAGATTATAACCTGTGAGGGTGTCAAAAAGCACAAAGTACATTGCATACAGTACCTCACCCCAGCGGCGGGTGAATTATTGCTGCGTTTGGGAGGTATATTTGTGTAAATGGGAATATGAGAGCCATTCTTAAATTAAACCTGCGAACATTTCCTCCTTTGCATTTTGTAAGCTTTAAACATGCAGGGCAAAATTATGCCTGCACAAATATGATAAACAAGCTTTTATGGAGCTCTATATCTACTGTGGCTCTTCCCCAAAACCTGCCCTTTCTGTCCTCCTCCGAATTCACACTTGTGTGTGCCATTGCAACCTAAAATGAGAAATGGACACCTCACGACCAACGTTATGGACTTCAGGGGCATAAAGTGTGCTATTTGGGTCAGAGCCTAAGTAGCAAAACTTAAAGTGCCCATTTTATGCTATTTTAAAGGTTCCTAATTTTGTTTTGGAGGACCTACAATAAGGTTTACATGCATCCAAGGTCAAAAAACACTTTAATTTTCTCATAATATACATTGCATGTCACCTCATTTGCCAAATTCATGTTGTAAAAATGTATTTGAACCACACGATCCTCATCCTTTAGAAGCGTATGATAATTTGCTTTTGCAGAAAACAGTGTCTTCTCAGCATGATGACAACACCAACCAACTACAGTGTTTGAGAACGGGTCAAAGTAGACGTTGTTTGCAAGCAGCCAATGAAGACCATAGGCTTTATGCAAATTTGTTACAAATCTACGTAAATAGCCTACTGTATGTTACGGAGGTGAGACTGGAATTGCTGTCGACTCGTTTCGGAAGTTCAGAATTGATTTTTAGGAGGCAATAACTTTATTTGTTGAATACTTTGATCTTTAAAACTTTGCAGACCTTCATAAACAGCTATAATACGCACTGCATGAAAGGTAATATTCGAAAAAGCACAATGGGGACACTTTAAACTCACTGTTATCGCTGTTCTTATCACAATTAAGTTACACCCATCTGAGAAAATAATCAAATGTGCGCATTTAATGAACTGATAAAAAAAAAAAAAAAGGATTCTTCTGAATCGTCACTCATTTGTGTTCCTGAAATTCCCTGAGACATACATAATAATACATAATATTTTCTTGTAACTAAATAAATATGGTTAAGTACAAAAAATGGTTAGATACAGCAGGTTTTTATTTAGTTATATACTTTATATTTATGTTGATTTATGAATATTAATAAATTACATTTGATCACCCTGGTCTTTAAATTTTATTTTATTTTATTTTATTTTTTTATCAGCATTTCTGTAGCTCAAACATTAGGGCATTGCACTAGCAACGCCAATGTCATGAGTTCAATTCCTAGTGAATGCATGAATTGGAAAGAAATGAAAGCTTGAATGCAGTGTAAGTCACTTTGGATAAAAGTGTCTGCCAGATGCGCGAATTTAAATATCTTCTATATAGTGAGCTACTTTTTGTTTTTGTTGTAGTGTAGCTAAAACTACTTTTTTTTTCAAAGATAGCTTGACTACTTTATGTGTTGACTGTATCTTGGCAAGCTACAGTCTCAAAGTAGCTTCCCCAACACTATTATGGACTCTCATTCTTCACCAGTCAGTATCTTGTCAGTCATTCTGTTAGGCAGTATATATCAGCATATCAGATCTCATTGCAGATCAACAGGGGCTCACTGTAAAAAAAAAAGAAAAAAAAAAGTGTCAGATGACTCACAATCCCCCTGCAGCGCTTGGTTTCTCTGCTGATGCCTCTCTATCACCTGATTTCATGATTCACACTCAGCAGTGATGCGGGCCTCCAATTACACACTTACAGCAATTCTGTGTGAAGCATTCTCACTGAGACACTGCATCAAAATGTAATTTTTGTTCCTTACAAAATCAACACTGCCCCATAAATGAAACAAGTCACTGCATAATAATAGAACACAGACGCATCCTTTATGGCTGAAATGGCTCCTACTCTACAGAGATTTGTTACACTAGAATAATAAGAGCAAGAAGAATGGAACGTCTATCTGATCTTACGATGTAATACATTATTTTCCACTTTTTTGCCAGGGCCGCAGGATGCACGCAGGAACCAGAGGAGGGGAGGCATGGGGCGGATGGTCTTAAAATAACCGAGTTATGAAAGTCTAATTCAAAGAGCCTCCCCTCCACGTCAGGCTAATCTGTGACTCCTACATGAGGCGGGGGTGGGGGGACGCGGAGGTGTATTGTTCAGATGAAGATTGACAAGTGGAAGCCAAAAGAAAAGATCAAAGACCTTGACTGATGAGGCACACGCAACGCACCCTTTGTGTTTTTTTTGTCTAGACGAGAAAACTGTTGCTCAAGCATGTTATAAGCAAGGACATCAAGATTAAAGCATTACGTCATAGTTTATGGGGTAAAGTATTACAATTACAAAGTAAGCATGACGTAATTTCACTAAACAAATAATGTATTTAAATGATTTTACTTATTTGACCATGTACTGTAATAAAAAACAATTGTATAATGTACACTGTGAAAAGTGGTAATTGTTACCTTAAAGAGCTGGTTTTTACTTGATTAAACCCATAAAATAAATGTTGTTGGTGTAAATTAATGTATTTAGGTTGGTTAATATTAAACAATATTTTTTTACCAGTTAATTTAGATTACCGTAATTATCCATTTTAATTTCATGAAGTCGCATAACTCCAGAATCAACTTTATGAAAAGTAACCTTTTCGTTTAATGCCGTACATACTCCAAAAGTATGCAATTTCAGACTGAGAGTGACTGACATTTCTGGTCTCTCTTCACTATTCTGTTCATTTTTGCAATGGCTTTATAGCGGTCCACCTGGAAACAAAGCCAGCCTGTTGCCAAACGCCCTCATAAAAGAAGAAACAAAACAAACTGTGATTGGTTGCTTTACATGTCAGTCAAACGGCCTCTGGACGATCCTTGACCAATGAAAGCTGTTATAGAGGCTACGTTTCCCGAAACCTTCTTAATGCTACGTCGTTCCTAAGTTAGGCTACACCTTAAAGGGATACTCCACTTTTTTTGGAAATAGGCATTTTACAACTCCCCCAGAGTTAAACAGTTGAGTTTTACCGATTTCGAATCCATTCAGCCGAACTACGGGTCTGGCGGTACCACTTTTAGCATAGCTTAGCATAGATCATTGAATCGGACATGACCATTAGCATCTCTCTAAATTTAAAATGAGGCTATTTCCAAAAAAAGTGGAGTATCCCTTTAAACTATACCTTATCGTTTATATGTGTTTTCCGAAACGTTCTTAGTTAAGTATACCCTCTATAATTCATTCGTTCGGAAGGTCTGGACCACTCTTAGCTTTACCTTATCACTGTTGCAGGTCTATACGAATATAATTCTGAAGTTTTAATACACCCAGACAGTGTTCAATTTGGCTAATTCAAATGTTCTCATGCAAAGAATAAATCCACATCTCTGAGTTTACAAGAAGAGGTTCAAAATCCACTGTTTAAATACTTTTTGATCACTGCCAAGCACCGTACGTAAGATGTAGGCCTACACTTTTATTACTGAAATGCTGGAAAGTATTTACAAGAACAATATTTCATCGCAGCTCCACCTCAGCGAACAAAAATGGGAAAGAGAAGAAAGCACGTAAAAAATTTAAATAGTTATTAAGGCAGCAATATATGATAAAAAATTTTAATATGTAGGCTAGGCTATTATAGTTTGGATTATTTTTTATTATATCCCATGAGTCCTAATAAATTCAGTTTCAACTATTTCTGAAGTGCTTCTTTTATAAAGAACACCGCCTTCTCACATAATGCAGTGAAGCAGCCCCTGTACGAGAGAATAATTGATTCTCGAGCCATCGATATTAACCAATTCAGCACCATCGCCACGGACAGCACCTGGTAACGTCGCACATAAGAAGGGATATCTTGAGCACCTTCCTAAGGTATAGTTCGGGAAACACGCCTAGAAATGGTATACCTTTAGTTAAGTTATACCTTAAGAGTCTTCGTAGCGCGCTAAGAGACAACGTTATCGGGAAACACAGCCCAGACCTTCTGCCGTCAGTCTGAAGGTCTGTCTATGCAAAACTAGTTGATGCATAACATAGTCATGAATCTCAAATCTTAATCTTAAATTTTTTTTTAATCACCATGCTTTTACTATAAGACCATTAAATTGCCCAGATGTCAATTTTATTTTGTATTTTTTCTTTATATAATTTATTATATATACACTAGCCTACCGTTAAAAAAATTGGGGTCGGTGAGACAACAGAAACTGATTCTTGAGCAGCATATTAGAATTCTTTCTGAAGGATCATGTGACACTAAAGTTATTTTAAAGTTTTTAAATTGTAATATTTCACAATATTATCGAATAAAAGCAGCCTTAGTGAGCATAAGAGACTTATTTCAAAAACATTAAAAAAAATCTTACCGCCCCCAAACTTTTGAATGGTAGTGTGTACAGTATTAAAGGGTTAGTTCACCCAAAAATGAAAATTCTGTCAGTAATTACTCACCCTCATGTTGTTCCAACCGCGTAAGACCTTCGTTCATCTTCGGAATACAAATTAAGATATTTTTGATGAAATCTGAGAGCTGATAACTTCTCCGTAGGCTGCTAGGTGGCCCAAACTTGCTGGCCCAGAAAAGTTATTAAAGAGATCGTTAATATAGTCCAAGTGACTACAGTGGCTCAATCTTAAGTATATCAAGCGACGAGAATACTTTTTGTGCGCAAAAACAAACAAAAATAACGACTTTATTCCACTATTCATTTCCTTCTCTCTGGGCCACTAGTTGGTTCGCGTAGTGTTTTTGCGCTGCGCGTCACACACATGACCAGCGTCGGCCAATAGTGAGCCTACGTGGTGACGTGTAACACAGACGCGCTGCGCAAAAACACTTACGAGGCCCAGAGAGAAGGAAATGAATAGTGGAATAAAGTCGTTATTTTTGTTTGTTTTTGCGCACAAAAAGTATTCTCGTCGCTTGATATACTTAAGATTGAGCCACTGTAGTCACTTGGACTATATTAACGATCTCTTTAATAACTTTTCTGGGCCAGCAAGTTTGGGCCACCTAGCAACCTACGGAGAAGTGATCAGCTCTCAGATTTCATCAAAAATATCTTAATTTGTGTTCCGAAGATGAACGAAGGTCTTACGCGGTTGTAACAACATGAGGGTGAGTAATTACTGACAGAATTTTCATTTTTGGGTGAACTAACCCTTTAACCATTTAATTCTAAAAGTAATTCTAAAAATAAATTACAATATTTTATTGCATGTACTATCTCATTGGTCACAAAGCAGAATGCATAATAATTATTATTAGTAAATAATTAAAAAAATGTTTTATTTAAAGTATTGTTTGAAATGAGACAGCTGCACCATCTCTCACCACAGGACACCACAAAAACCAGCTTCGAAACTAATGTCATCTACTCTTTAAAGCTCATATTTACTTATTCAACACTGTTACTGACATACAATTACAGCAGGCTTAAAGAGCAGGAGAACTAGTGCTTCCCTGCAAACTAGTCCAGCTCTCTCAGGCTTGTTCGTCAGCCAGAAGCTACTGGACTTATCTCAGCTCGAGCTCTGAAGAGGATCTCTTCTTGACAAGCCTGCTGAAGATAAAATTATCATATTTCACACCCATGTCTCTCACAATCTGGCAAGCAGAGAGCAGGTGGTTTGCTCTCAGGGGAATCGTGCCTGATGCACAGCACTATATCACCAAGCCACATCTATCAAATCCCTCTCTGCCTGGAGAGAAATGTTACAAGTGTGCCATTGTAGTCAAGTTTCATGAGACTTATCTAAATCTACTTGTCATGAAGTGTTGACAAATTCTAAAGGAACCATTTTGGTTTTACGACATGCTGAGAGACATAAAAATCTGGCTGATTGATCGCAGTTAGTTGATGTAAAAAAATGTCCATGGTGCAAATATCTGAAATGTACAGTCTGTCAGCTGTCATTGTTTGTGGAGGGCAAAGGTTAAGTGTCATTTTCAAACATGTCTGTATTATCTACCTTATGTCACATAAACAGATGGAATTTCTAATGTGCATTTTTACCCTGCTTTCAACAAATATTTGCACTGCAAAAAAACTGTTTCTTGATATATACAACAGCAAAACAGCATGACAGCAGCAACTTATTACCAATAATCAGCTATGTTCAATCAAAAACAGTTGCTGTAAAGAAAAAAAATGATCTCATCTTCCTTATAAAGGATGCTTAAACCAGCTGTTGGTTCAAGAATAATTCTGTCTCTCTGACTGAATGTGTGAGTCTCACTTTGGTGGAAAAAAACAAAAAACAGACAGATCTAGAGCTGATCTACAGTTAGACATCATGTTGAATAAATATGTACAAAACCTCTCTATAAATAAAATGTGTTTATTTTAAGCCCTTTTACTTCCACAACCAGAGAAATACTTTCTATGTACTGTAGCATCTTCAGTTATAGAATAAAAACACACACACACATACAGTATATATATATATATATATATATATACATACATACAGTATATATATATATATATATATATATATATATATACATACATATATATATATACATATATATATATATATATATATATTTATTTTTTTAAGCAGGTATTATGCAGGTCAGGAAAATATTTGTATGGTTAAAAATAATATGAGAAAAGCTTCAATATAATATAATATAATATAATATAATATAATATAATATAATATAATATAATATAATAAGCTTTAGTCATTACAGGCACTAGAAATGTTGCATTGTCATCACTGATATACGTACTTTTGCATGCGTCAAGTGAGTCATATATTTTTCTCTGACTCTAAAGTTTTGACAAGCCAAAGGAAATACTGGCTAAATAGATACCGACATCACAAAGAGATTGCCTTCCCAGGAAATATTAGAAATTTCAGCACACTCCCACAGAATTTCCATACCCACTTGACAAGTGACATCCATCAGTTGTGCCTCAGTGCGGCGTAGACCCAAAAAAACGCTGCAATTACTGCTCAGACCAATGCACAAAATAATTAGGGGGAAATATGTTATTCTCTGACATCATTTTACTTCATTCTCTTATTAAGCCTCATCCATCATGAGAAGTCAAGACTGACTGTTTCCTTTTCTGACAAACAACGGCTGAGGAACTGCACCCACCATCATTCTCAGGTTTGGACACATAAATGTGCCTCATTCAGCAACAGGCTCACGGAGTATGCGAGCGCTTCATTGCTAGGATTAATTAGCTGGATTTGTATGACAATGGGGCAAGTGACATATGCTCCGCGGTTATGGCAGTAAGTGTTAATGAGCTTTGGTTCAACAGGCAGGGAATGTTGAGTCCATCTATAACGCTGCAGAACAAAAGCTGCACACTGTCTCGACGCATCGAAGGTTGGGTGTTTACATTTCTCATGAAAGACTGTGATCCTTAATCGTGTCTTTCTGACATATGGCGACACGTTTCGCACAATGGCAGGATTTCTTGCTCGCATACTGAAGACGAATGTGTTGGAGAGCGGAATACATCAGGTCCATCTGTTGGACCACACAAACTTTAGTTATGAGGTTACAGCAGACATTAATTTAATCTGGCTACTTAAATGCAGTACTTTGTGGATGAGAGAAACTGGATCGAAAGCCTTTTGACTTGACCCACAAAGAAACACTGTTAGCCTCAAGTGGCTTTATGTTATTTTCCCCAAGTAGGGCTTGGGTTTTTCCAGTCTGAAAGAATAAATGTTTGGTGACTCATTAAATATTCACAAGAAAAAGCTAAGTTCAGACCAGAAGGAAGGAGCTTCGGGAGGTAATGAGTAACGATAATCACCAAAGCCATTTCCAGACAAATACATGCACATAATAATAAGACACTCAAGGGTGGATCAGCTATAAATAGAGCATCAACTGCAGATTGATTTGAGATAGGAGCTCTGAATCTGATTCAGCCGATAACTCCTCGGCAAAAACGCACATCTCTTCCTCTGGTATTCACGACACGATTGATTGGTAGATATGTGCTCTATTTTAAATCTCTCATAGAATTTAGTCAAAAGCAACTGGTCTATGTAATATGTCGGTATATCATGCTTACTTGCCAGCCAGAGCAGGACCACAGTGTAAATTTCTATTCCATTACATTATTACTGAAATTAGAATTTTAGAAATGGATCTTCCCAGGATACTTCACACAATGATCATAGAACTGTGATTCTGTCTCTGTGACAGCTGTAGGCTCAGTAAACAAACCATGATGCTTTTTTCCAATCAGAAAAAAACTCAATGTGCATGTGGGTGCTTCAACTTTTGGCCCTGTGGACTTTTAGAAAACAAACGCTCTTAAATCAAAATTCAAGCCTGATTGGAAATGATGCACAATAAAAATATTTTGCCCATAAGTGTTTTTTCATCACACGCAGCATATTTCGTCTCAAGAATGCATTAACACTGTTGTCTCCTTGGTAACCATGTACACAAACTTCTGTCTGGGAAAATCAAATAATATAATCTATAAATACTATAATATAACTGGCAAAAATGAATGAAGACATGATCATTCATTCAGACCACTGTAAACTTTATATTAAACCTGTTAGTTTTAATAAGAATCAATCCCTTGGAAACAAAAGTGCTCAGAATTGAAAAAACACCCACCCACAGGTTTGCTGATGTCTGGTAAAAGCAAAATGACAGAAGTCCTTTACAGGACCTTTAATATAAAAAATGCCAAAAATTGTTCCGGCGCTCCTGGTTGGTGGTACATTAACAGCCGGTACTATCCTGTTCCAAAAACCTCTGCATTACACCATTAAATGCATTACACCATTAAATGCACTAAAACCTAGTCTGTTCGGAGGCTACTGTGACATATCTGAGCCTTTGCCACAAATCCTCTTTCTCTTATGAATTATACATATTACAACCGATAAAAAAAATATATGAATGGCAATTAAAGACCACAGTCTTCAATTAAATTTCTATCCTGAGTTTATTAATAAAAGGTGTAGCTGTGCCATCTAATTTAAAACCATTAGAAAACCATAAAAAAAAAAAATCTGCAAAAGTCCAGTTAATGTTTAATTAGGTGCACTCACTGTATTTAAATGTACAGGATCAATGCGTTTACGTAAGCTGTCAGTGACAGATATAATACTGATCTGTCTCTTTTGTTTACTCTGGATTCTCCCCAGACCGCAATGGATCATTTGTTTATGTGCCTCTCGTTAAACTTGGCCTTCAGCCTGTTGTTACAATACACACGAGCATCTACATGTACGAGCAACACACTAGAACAAAGAATGTGTGCGAATAAACAAACATCAAAAGGTCTGAAAATCTGCCACTCTCTGGAACAGGATGGTGAGCGGTCGCTAGAGTCGTAGATGAAATTAGCTTGACTGCATAGCATTGCATGCACTAGTGCGCGTCTTTGATTCTAATGTCTGAGATTTTCTTGCTCTCTTTTTGTTGTTGTTATGGTTGTTTGATGTTTGACCCCTGTTCCTTGGATCCAGACGTTTCTCTCCCTTCCCTGTCTGTGTCTGGAGCATAATTAGCATCAGGTTCTTTTTCCATACTCTTTAGCTTTTGAAGCTTCTGTGTCCCCCCTCCCCAAAAGACTGTGAAAGGCAGTCTGATCTTTCTTGATTGTTCCCCAGAGTTCACTCAAACCGTGGAAAAACATGTCATTTGGCTGTCTATCAGCAAACCTATGAAATCAACCTAAATCAAGATTGAAACTCACATAGCAAACATGGTTAGTAACGACTTTGATTGGAATTTAAAATGATATCAGCTCCACAGTGGATCACAATGTGTATATTTGGAGTCGCATTGTACAGATTAAACAGCATTAGTGCTCTTCAAACACTCACATACTACATACTAACTGGCTAAAATGGAACCTCAAAAAGCATCCTACTTTTTCGCCAGTGAATAATATGAATTTGGACATATTTGGCTCACATACTGTTTTTTGTCCTACTATATAGCCTATATATTCAAAGATTTAATTCATTACCTTTACTTAATTAAATCGAAGAAAGTTTTTGCACACAATTTGTTGTTAATTCAAAATAAATCAGCTCAGTTGGGTCAACACAATTTAGTTACTATAGGTCAAATTAATTTACTCTAGCAAGTTTAACTTAAATTTATTATATTAGTCAACTGAACTTTTTTTATGTTGGTTGAACTGAATTTTTTTATTCATTGACTGAGACTTAATTTTCTTAAGTTCAAACAAGCAATTTCATTCAACATTATACAGAATGAATATAATGAGCAAATAAGAAAAGACTGGTTACGGATCACTGAGTGCACACCCTAATCACAGGCGACACTTTTCTGCATAATGGTAACCACAAAATTCTAAAATATTACAGAAACTAAATGTTCGACTTAACTGAACATTAAACATTAACATAAATAAACAACATCTTTCCCTTTACTGAAAAACAAATAAAATAACACTTTAATCCCTAAATTTACTCTCCTAAGATCCTCTCCTAAAATGGATATAAGGCTGATCGAAACCTTCGTGGTCTGAAATCCGATTACAATCAGGTGTTTGTTAATACATCTCTCAGCCTAAAAGATCAGATCAACTTTTGCATCCATTTCTTTTCTTTTTTTTTAACCATGGTAAGAAAAACAAAAAAAGAACAGTTATCATATTTTTAAATGTTACTGTATCTTTCATAGTTTGGAAAAAAATGTTTTATGGAAGTCTATGAGGCCCATCAACTGTTTGGTTACCAACATTCTACAAAATAACTTATTTTGTGTTCAGCGGAAAAAAATACATTCATACAGGTTTGGAACTTCAGAGTGAGTAAATGACAGAATGTTAATTTTTGGGTGAACTATCCCTTTAAATATGTAATCAATGTCATACATCTTTTTGGGTGTGCAAATTTATAAAGATATTTTGAGAAACTAGAAATATTGATGTGAGTCATATTGACACTAAAGTTTTCTTGAAAGCGATTGGTTTACCGCCCACTTCAGTGAGGTGCTATAGGACGCTTTCTGTGTAGTGACACAAAAACACTAGAAATTAAATGTATCATTTTTATATGTTAAAACTTTGTTTGGATCTGGTTATTCATTAGTGTTAGAATCAATAAAGAAGAAGCTGCATCTTCCATATTTGATTTCTTTTTTTAAAAAAGGAAAAAGGAATGGACTCAAAAGTACACTGACCCTTGTTTGTGCAACAGGTTATGTCAGCTGGTTTATATGCTGTTGTCTACTACAAATGTGTTATGATTTGAATACCGCCCTCATAAAAAACACAATCAATGGTGAAATATCCATTGCTTACATACAGTATATATGATGAGTCTATGCAAGTTTGCGTTGTTGCTATGAAAACCAATGTGAAAGTGGCCTGGCCACATATAACCTGCAAAGTCATTGAAACATTTTTTTTCCTTAAATTAAAAATGTAGTTAAAAAAATCTGATTTTTTTTCCCACCAAGCTTGTCGATTTATTTCTCACTGAGCAATCTAGGATTACATTCTCTGCTTATACTGTACATGCAATGCTGCTGTAAAATTTGGTCAAAAAGAAGGTATCTCAGTAGACAGCATAATTAAGCTGCCTACCTTCAGTAATAACCTTCGCAGACAGTGCACTAGGCTTTGGAACGGTTGCATTTTTGGAGACACCAGAAGGTTTTCACTAACTGTGTCATTCTCTTTACTACTGTCCAAATGTGAGGAAGTATAAAACTGGTGGCAAAATCTGCATTACCGTAGCTTTTGGACAGTGCAGCACTGTTTTGAGTGAGATGGTACCCGTGTGTGGTAAGGAGAAAGGGAAGTGACTCAACAGCTTCAGGCTGGCTGGCGGAGGCATTTGGGGTGGTGAGGGCGAGGTCAGCCAGCATGGACGGATCTGACAGCAGGCAGTGCCAGCTTGGCATCTCAGGGGCTCGGAACATGCTGCCAGCACTCCCTACAGGAATACAGAGGGACCACGCTCCTCTGGGAGGGAGAAAGAGAGAGAAACAAAGAGAGGGGTAAGGTGAGGAATGTTTGTGTACGTGTGAGAGAAACAGCGAGACAGAGAGAGCGAGAGAAAGCAGGAAGGAATGGAGGCCAAATCTGCTGCCCCAGAGTTTAGCACCACAGGCAATGGAAAGAGGGTAAAGACAAAAGAACAAACAAAGGCAAAGCTGCAGTGCTGCATGGCTGCAGGTTGTTGACATTTAGCTGAGCTCAATCCTCTATGTTTCCTCTCAGATAATGCATTGGCTTAAGCAACACTCTGGATCGTCAAGCAAAGAGACAGATTGCTCAGCTTAATCAAGTCTTTCTGAATAAAGCAATGTCTTTATTTGCTGCTTAAATAATTTGCACAGCAGTTTTGAATTTATACACTCATCCATATGTGATGCTAAAGATCTGGGAACGTCTACACTAAATTACAGAATGTCAGGAGCAAATGGGGAAATGCCACTCAAGGTTGTGGTTGCGTAGAGTATTATCATACATTTCTGATTACTTCAACTCTGTTAAACTCAAAATATATTTGATTAATTGGATCTTCGGGCACATTTATATCTGTTGACTTTTGATAGACACATTGTATTAAATGGATCTTATACACTTTTTACTATTGTATTTAACTATTGAATATAATTTATGTGAAATATATTTTTTGAACAGAGAAGTCATTTTTTCTCTCCAATTGGGGTCAGTGGTCATTCTATCCCAATGTTGTTTGGAGCCAAAATGTCTTCAGTCTATATAAGACGTTATATTTCGCAAAAAAAAACCCACTTCAGCTTAGTTTCAATAAATGGTCTCGTTGGGCCGGGGGGTGTGAGTTTTAAGAAGTTAGACTATGTCTAAATATACTTATAATGAGCACATTTATTACAAAAGAGCAAAGGGAATCTGGATTTGCATGTTTTGACTATAATATACAGTAGATTTTAGTTCATTAGGCAAAAGTCCAGTCTCACTCTATTAGAGTCCCAGATGAGCATAAAAAAAGTGAATTTTTGCTGCTTGGTCACTTTAGTGAAATAATATTATGCTAATTCAACACAATTCTTGAAGACTTTGAACATCACAACTTAACTTTATTGCATGCAAACTCAAATAAAAACCATTTCATTGGTCATAACCAGATGTGCATATCATGCAGACGAAGATCATTCGTCCATGCAGTTTATTTAGTTTTAGTACTGTACTAAACATTGCACACATATATATATAAAAATATATACAATTGTGTGATATTACTTTTCTGTTCCATTTCATCTAGCATAACAAAATAAAGTCCCCCTCCCTCCCTCCCTATCCTCATCTCTCTACCTCTACCTCTCTCTCTCTCACACACACACACATACTATCTCTCTCTCGTGAAAGCTATACAGTATGATTCATTATTAAACCAAGAGTATACAGTATCTCAAGCTTGTGGTGAGGTTCTCCAGTACCCCTTCGATCCCCTTGTAATTCCAGGGTGAAGCAAGAATTGGTTTTAAATTAGTTTCACGGTGAACACTTGAATCTCTCTCCCTTTCAAAGAGTGACCTCATTAAACAGATGAGCCACAGGGCCTGAGAGCAAGTACAAAAACATACACACACACACACTCATAGGCATACAAATACACACACACTGAAATCACAGACCAAGGTTATATTATTGCTAACCAAAACTATTATGATGAAAAACATTAAGATGAAAACTAGAAACAATATCACTGTTAGCTAAAATAAAAATAGGAGTCTAGTTTTCAAATGAACAAAAACTATACCATGAATGCAATACATGTACATTTATATTCAAGATAAACTAAATAAAAACGAATTTTCCAAAAGTCATTTTCAAAATAAAATAATTAAATGTATACACATACTATTTATGCATCATTAAAGGTAGGGTAGGTAATCATTTTTCTAAAAAAAAAACATTCCAAATTTGTTTAAACTGTCTTTATATACCAATACATAATTAAAATGTAAGTACTCTGAAAAAGAAAATTTAAAAATCGAGTGACTGTAGACCTTTTAATCTGCAATAAACACAGCTCATTATTTCCATTCACTCCACCCCCTCCCTTCTGAGCTCCTTCCAAAGCCACGCCCCCAAAACACATGAACGCGCGACGCCAAACGCTCAGGCTGGAACAAGACGCATTTATTACCTGAGACGAGTGGAGAGGAAGGAGCGCAGTACATACAGTGACATCATGTCAGAATCACATGTAATAAAATACCTAACTTTATCACTATGAATATAAACAAATAAGATTTCTTTTAGTACTCACTATCAAGCTAGCATATCGATAATGGTAAAGTTTCATTCGGTAACGAGCTATATTTATAAGGCAAAACTAAAAAACAGGTTGCATTGATACACGTTTTTCCATTACCATCAGTTACACTGTGATGAAGATGAATTTCGTGTAAGATTCATAACATATACGGTGTTTTGCATGTAAGAGTTTCCATGATGAAAACATTGTTGACTCTAATGAAGACTAACGTACACTCCGAGTCCGGAGAAAAGTACCGCATCGTCGGTTCGAGGACAGGTCCGGGGTTGAGGGCGAAGCAGAGGAGGTCGTTCAAGAGTGCGGGCAGGGTCCGAGGAAGTAGTTTTTGCCTTGTTTGCCTTCGCTGACTGCACATGCAGGTGCTTTGAGCTGAATATTTCCGGGAACGGTGACATGTGATGAGTGCACGCAGGGCAGCGCGCGCAGTGGGGCTCGGGGCGGGCACGAGACATGAAGGCATCTGATTGGTTCTTTACATTCGCACCGAATGGCAGTGATTGGTCAGAGTTTTTACTGTCCTGCAGCTGCTACAGAGGTCTGATTTTTTTAATTCCTTTTTCTAAACACATAATGTATTGACTACTATCAGGATGGAAGGACCATTTCACCCAGTATAAAAAAAAGTGTTTCTGAACAGGATTACCTACCCTACCTTTAAAACTAACATAAACTAAACTGAAACTGAAAACAGAATAAAACATTTCTAAATGCCATCAAAGACCAATGCAAAATTGTATTTCTGTTTGTTGCACATATGCACACAAACACAGAATAAGTTGCCTAAACATTTTCTGCATAAATGATGCTGATTAGTGTAGCCCAGTTACACATGAGCAGAAACAAGACAAATTGCCAAGTCTGTGGAAAATTCCTCTTTTTCCTCTCGGCAGTCGAGAGCTGACAGAGCAAAGGTCCTTAGAAACAATTCTTTGTCATCATTTTTTTAAATGTAAAACTCAAATTCAAAGACTGGCTCGTAATCAAATAAAGACGTTAGTGAAAGTCCATCCATCTTAAAGAGTTCAACAGCATAAAAACCGAAGCCTAATGAAGGGGGGGGGTAATTGGCTTGAACTTTTAATTTTTTTTGCAGCAAGACACCACTCTGTTTAAAGTAATGATAAATGTATTTAAGCTGAGCTTATGCTGACTGACATGAGATGCTAACAGATCAGTGTATAAGCGTTTTTAATTGCAATACCATGTTTTCATTTCAGCCAGGGTTGCAGTTTTGTGCTCTTTTTCTCTCACACAGAGCAGAAGCTGCAAAATGGAGACAAGAGAATGATTTGTATGCTGTTCACCTTTCAAATGCTGAAATCAAAGTATTATAGTATATAACAGAACTCTTAGAAGCATGTTTATAATCTTCACTTTAAACACTTAGGGTGGTTTTGTTAATAGATTGTTTAAAGGCTCTTGTTAAAAATCTAAATCTAACAGTCAACTGTACAATGTTTGAAATGTTGGTGTTTGTTGGGGAGGGTGTAACTAGGGCCCAGTTGTTCAAAAGTTCAAAAGAAAAAGGATTCTGAAATCAGATTGGATCACAAAATCCAATCTTGGTTTTAATCTGGATCAGATCATCACTTCATCAGTATGTGATGGTCAAAACTTTTTAGTAAGTTTGGGATACCTTTAACTGATCCAAAAAAAAAAAAAAAGTTTATTCTTATCCCAACAAAACGGTGGATTCAGGAACAGAAATGTAATAAAACTTTAAAATTGGTCAAAAAAAAAACAACAACAACATTTTTAGCATGATGGGCATTGTGCATTTAAAGCGGGTAAATGTAAAAGAACCACATCAAAATTGTTTGCATATGCCACATTTCCTGCAGCCAGCTGGTGCCACGAACCACATCAGCCACATCCATGAGATCTTTTTGATTTACATTAATTTAATGTCATAGGATGTTATAGGTCACTTTCAAATGAGTGTTAAGTTATAGTACTACATCTACCATGCTGTCATTATCATGTGACCTACCAGCATCAGGTGCGTCGCTTCACTGACATTCATAAACCCTCCCCTGTGGCCTCATGGGATAGTAAAGTGTCCATCATATGCACACTTCAGAATCTCGCCGGAAGTAGTAGATCATCTGGGTACTTTTTGCCTCTTCTTAACTGTGAATTCAGACTTCTTTTGTCACATACTGTTTTTTCGCCTGAAAAGTATGCGATTTCAGATGCAGCCAGTGTTTTGGATCGAATTAGTTGAGTGAATGATTAATTGAATCACTCATAATGACTCATTTGTTTAATACCTGAATGAATCATTCTGAATTTGGAACATCATTCTATTCTTCCTATTCCTGCCATATGAGATAGGCCTACGGTAGAATAGAAAGAGTAGTATTCTAGTATGTTTTTCTTTTTTCAGCATTAGTGTTTTTGAATGAATCAGCTGAGTGAAGAATTTCTTGACTCCTTCATAAAGACTTCTTTCATTCTTGATTGATTTCTAAATGACTGAGCAAATTATTCAATGAATCACTCATAAAAAATGTAACCAGAGGCGTTCCTGAATGAATTAGTCAATGACTCACTCATACAGACAGTCAATGTCGCCACCTATTGGCTTAACAATGTATCTACAGAAATCCCCACCACTAATAAATGCACAGACTGGAACTCTCTTAATTTATATACGGCATAGAACTAACTATTGTAGGCCTATATAGCCTCCAATGGCCTCTGTTGTTTTGGCAGTGTGAATTAGCATTAATTCTCTGTCACACAAATTGTTCTGCTCTTCTCCCTGGGACTTGTCCTGTCTTTTGTGTCCCCTGCAAGGTGAGCCCCCAGGATTGAGGTTTCACCATTTACATTGCTTCCCATGTCTCTGCCCTGACTGTTCTGTTTGCTCACTGACATTTGTGTGAGGATAGTTTTGGAGGTTTAGTATCAGCTGTACCCCTGGCTAATTTCCAGATGTGGCTTGTGCCTAACTCTCTTTTTCGCTCTCTCTTTCTCCAGGCTGAATAGTTTGTTCCTCGTTTCTACGCTCTCTTTCTCTCTCTCTCTCCATGTATTATTTTTCTTCAACTCTTTGAATGTACCCCGAGGCTCCACCCACAGATGCTGTTTCTCTGCTATTGTAGCAGATTAACGCACTTGTCACCGCAGATTATACCGTCAAATAGCCATTTTTTAGCAGCGGGAGTCTGACACAGCAGTGAATGAAGAAACTGCAGCGTCGTCATCTCTTCTAGAAATCAATAACGTGTGATCACCGGAGGAGAACGCCGCTGCAGCAGCACGGTGACACTTGAGTTCCGCAGCAGCCAGACAAGGAAATCTAGATTCAGCTCCACTTATATTCGAAAACTATCAGTCTAATCTAATTTGCTCACTGGGGATTCTGGAATTTAAGTTTTAAAAGTGTCTGACAATTGTGAAGGCCATTATATTTAACAAGAGTTCAAATGGGGCCAATAACTTTTCTCATTAGGTGTTTCTTCAACAATGGTCGTCAACCTTAGACTTAATAAACTGTCTTGAAACACTTTTCACAGTCTCACTATTTGTCAACTAAAATGTCCAACAGTGTATTTATGTAACACAGGAGATTTGTGTTATTTTTGTTATTTTGCTATTTTCATTTCCACCACATATCAAATCATATATTGTTTAATATCATTCTGTAGTGGAAATGATATGACACTGAACATTTTTGGAAATAGCTGACTTTTGTCTTACAAAAACATATCTCATTGCATGCATATATATATATATATATATATATATATATATATACACACACACACACACATACGGCATAAATACATATAATTTTTGCATGATTTGACCAAATTAAAAATGTTTTGAAAATAACATTCGGGTGAACAAGTGTAAATTTTTTCTTGAAAAAGCCTATTTACATAATTCACAGAGATATGAATTATTTTTCAAAGATATTAATATGATTTATGGTAAAATATGAAGTCATCAGAAACTGAGCCTTAAAAAAGGTCTACACAGGCTATGTAGGCCATAGTAATCCAAAATGGATTAAACAATAAAAAAAAAAAAGTGTATTAGTTATGCAGTGCAGAAAGAGGTTTCATCCAGGAAGGGACGGGGTCCAGATATGTGCTCCCCTCCCTGCTGGCTTATTAAGATCTTATATTGCTATTGTTCCATTTAACTATATTTTCCTGTTATCGTCACTTTATCTGTTCTTTAATAATTGAAAAGACCTATTTCACAGATATCTCTTTCTATTTAATTCTAGGGCTGACACATGCTCCCAAACGAGAGTTCACATTCAATCATTTGGAAAAATTACAAACTACTATTGTCTAGTCAGTGTTTTCTGTCCATTCCACCTGCTGCGGTTTTTGGAAGGGCTGTGAGTCAGAGCACCGTGTGCTTTGATTGAGAGCTAGAGGTAGAGGTATAGACAGCTAACTTCAAAGGTCTGTGTCTTTCAGCAGTGGTCCAGCTCAGCCCAACCCTGCAGAGTATACTGTGAATTAGTCAAATCTCCTTTTGAAAAACCTTGACCGTTATCACATGACTCAATTTCACAGTAGTGAAAGCTGCTGACATACATAATTACCATTCTGGGGATTAGCCATGCGTTTGCACTTGAACAGTGTTGACCTGCGTTAACACACACAAATGTGTCAGAACAAAAGTAAAAAAATATGGAGAAAAGAAAAGGACTTTCAAAGTGGCTGATGAATGCTTGTCTACGTTGTTATGACCAAAGTGTTCTTATGTGGTTGGGCATTTCAATGACAATCTAAAACTGCCATTTAAAGTAAATATATTTTCAAGGAAAATTAACTACTGTTATGTAAATATTCTACAGTGTCTACAATTCTACAAAATCTAATTTGGTAAGTGTCAGTTACCATATCCATACAGTGAAATTTTTAATTAGATAAAATGGTAATATAGGGGTGAATTCAGGATGATTGATCAATCAACCTGAATTCACCCTACTGTAAAATGCATGTTTTATTAAATAAGTGAAAGGTATGATTTACCTTATAATTTACTTTGAAAATCTATATTGTATTCAGCAAGATCATACAAGTTGGTGTACTTTTACAGTAAGAAAAAATGCTAAAATTATGTTATTGTTAGTAAAAAGTATGAGTCATCTTATGATTTTCCAAGATGTCCTTGCACGTTGCATTACATTTTATTATGATCTATTTAAATGTGTGGTAAATATAAATATATTTTTTTTAAATATGTGAAAATTTAACCTGATTTTTATTTGTATTTTTTTGCACATTCACCCATCCCCCTGCAGCCCGATGTTTACGGAACATGCTGGAACATTGCGCTTTCTCTCAGTTCTCTGAGAGAATTAAACACTAAATCAATACACCTGCACACAGACATCATTCGGTTTTCAATTACAACGACCTTGTGGATCACTTTCCCCAATGATTCTGGCAAACGCACACATAACACCTGTGAGGCTTTGCTCAGCCTTATATTTAATAGCAAAACAACATTTTTTATATTTAGTGTCATAAGATGGACAATAAAAGCATCGTCTTCAAAACGTCGGCCCACTGCTGGCCGGTTCCTGTGCAAAAAAATCTATCGACTGCAAAACAGGAAGACAAAAAACATCCAGATGAAAGTCTTTCCGGAAGTCTTTGTGGTGTGTATCTGTCAGAGAGGCGAGTGTAGTGTTTTACGTGCTGTTTGTTTCCGAGTGTGAAGGAGGCATAGGAACAGAGAGCCGGCAGCGAGAAACCTCTTCAGCTGCCAGTGTAAAGAGAGCCTTTGATAACACCGGCACACTCAGTACCAGCTACACTGACTATACTGAACCACTAGACACCGAGACACACGTGCCGTCACTGAAAGACACACAATCCTGTCATACTGTAGATATGGCCCAACATCATCTCCATAGAGACACTGGTAATGCGCTTGAGCGCCATTCAATGGGACTGTCCTCATGTGGGCGTCTCGCCTCAGTTTTGGGTTTTATCCCTGTCAATGTTCGTCTTAATCATTCCGAAGTCTGACCTCTGTCACGTCTTACAGCCAGCCACAAAAATCTCCTCTCTTCTCATCATGTCACTTTGCAGTTTTGCTCCTTTAGAGTGCTGATTCTCCATATGTGCATATCTGTCAAACATCTCTCTGGGTGGCACCACATCGCACCACACCCTGCTGATGCGGCAAGATGAACACAAAGACATGTTTAATGTTCGTTCTTCTTCTCCCGCTGAAAATGTATACAAGCAATATCAATTAATTGTTACCAAACCATGCTCTTTCACGCACTTGGTGTCGCATTTACTCATTCTCCTATATAAGCTGACAGTCTTTTTGTGCATATTCAGAGAATGTAGCTCTCAGCATAAACATGCGAAACCAATTTCTTCCAACGAATGCAGTTTAGTGTTCAAAGGAAGCCTTTCTCTGTGTAAAAAGCTCTGTCCCGTTGGCTATAATTGTAGAATTTACAAATCCTGACCTCCTGTGGAGTTTTTTTTTTTTTAACCAACACTCAGTATAGGTTACACCTCATTCAGATCAATAAAGGAACGTAAATGTAACGTAATGTGGCAGTACTAGTTTGGCTGTTTAAAGCATTGCAAGTTAACCTGGTCCTGTGATTCAATGTGGCAGCTCAGAGGAGACAAAAATGAGAGGTTTTGTTTTCATGGATTGGATTGTCAGGTCTTATAAAGAAAGATAAGCTCGGAGCTCCAGTAACATGGGACCAAATCCTCAAATGTGCTTTTGATGAAGACAAATGGTGGAAAGGCTCATTTAACCATCAGCATATAAAATAAGGCTCATTTTCGAGTGCAGTGTGGAGAAACATACATATTCAGTAAGTAACTGATAAATATTAAAAATTGCCCCAAAGTCTGCACGTGATTGGCTCATTATATTATACAGTGTGCACTATACATATTGTCATCATTCTGGAGAATAAACAAAAAGAGAAAGAAATGCTGGCAATGAAACACTGAGATACAAAGGGGGGAAAAAAACAATTACTGAGGATTGATGCTCTGTAATGTATGAAATCAGCCGTATTGATTTTTCTAAGTCAACCCTGGTTTAGTCTGTTAACAATCTTCACTGTCAAGAGGTGGAAAATAAGGTTCAGTTCTGTTTTAACTGGAACACTGGCACAGTCATCTTGACCTCTGATAAAAGCATTCGAAGAATGATTGTGTTTCACACAATTGTGTATCACAAAATAGTGCAAGAAAACGTGTCTTTTTAAGGAGTTGTCCTTGTGGTATACTCCGCATGCAAAAACAAACATATAGCGTGCCCAGTGTTGTCCAATTCATGGGTAAAAGACTCTTATGAGCATGTTCTTTCTAACTAATCAAAAACAGTTCAATACATGAGAAAATGACTCTTATGAACAGGTTCTTTTAATGGCTTTGTGCAAAACAAGGCAGGCAGGGCAAGTCCCACAGAGGAGCTCCGGAAGGAAATAAGAAGGAGTGATGACAGTGAAGAATGAGAGATGACAAGACCTGGGACATTTATGTTGTGTTTTATGTTTATATGTGGCAGTCGTCCATAAGGTGCTGCCACTTTACTTTCATTTTGTTGTTTATTTTATTATTAATGTTATGATTAATATTCGCCGGTTCCCGCCTTCTTCTTCTTCCCTTAACTTGAACATTGTTACAGACTTGTTCAAAAATACACTCAGTAGTTATAGGACTTTACGGGTTTGAAAAATTCTAACGCATCCTTCACTGAATGAACCCGCTGAATCCATATAATCCAGTGAACAGATATTGTTCTCATTCCATTGCACCTCACAACATTATTTAATTTTTAGTGTCTATCTTGAAAATGGTTATCAACTTCAAATTAAACACATCTCTTTCCAAAAACAAAGCAAATAGTTAATCAAATGCATGGAATTTAACAGGTTGGATTCACTACATGCCCAGAATTTCTAATGTGTGTGAAATGCCAACAGGGGGTATTTTCATGGCAGTGCCCATGAACTAGTCCTCTGCACTGGCACAGTGTTTGCTGACTACACTAACTCTCGCGCTGTGGGCCAGATGGCAACACATGTTTGCAGAATACCGCAATCATGTTGCTTGGTCACGATGGCCATGGAGACATGCAGACCACCAGCTGGTAATCAACCAGATGCCCAATCACATCATGGAATAATAGTTAGATGTTGGGAATTTGCGTACAGCTCTGATGATTAAATCTTCTTTGTTTAGCAAGTAGTTTATCGGCAAAGTTGATTCTTGGTGTCCCTTTTTTTGTAATGCATATCCAAACAGTTTGTTTAAACTGGATTTCCTGTGGCCTTTGTCTTGATTAACATGGTCACATCAGGTTTGTGAGGCTCATCCAAGCTCTGCAAGCCGTCTCTCAATCCATCATCTCTCCCAACACCTGTTCGTCGTTCCTCCATGTTCATGATAAATCTTTCTGTCTTTCTCGTTCACTGCTGCTCATCCATCCATCTCTCCGTTTCTGCTCCCTCGCTCGCGTTCCCCATGCTGGGTCAGGTCTGAGAGGTCTGAGTGTGCGGTTGTTAGCTGATGCCCTTTGCAGAGCAGCGGGGTTCTGGCCCATCTGCCCGTTTCAGCTCTTTACCCCGTCTACTGTCAGAAAGCAATGCACTCCAGATGCAACTGCTGTGACTGCTGAGCCCTCTGAGCCAAAATGGCTGCCAAGGCTCAGAGCCCTTGGTGGAAGTTGATTCAGAAAATGATCCAAGACCAGATTACTCTATGCAAACTCCAAACCTACAGATGCACAAAAGGGATCTAACCCAACGGAAAAGGTAGTTTTGTCTTGATTTGGATGTGGAGGCAGTGACAACTTTGGCAGTTGCACGAGGATACTACGACTATAAATCATGTTCTTTGAGGTTAGAGACCCAAAAAGAACACATTGTTGTCTCCGTTTTCTTTTCTTTTTTTTAATGCAACAATGACATATGATGACAGGATAGCATGGCGTTTGTTTTCTAATGTTGTGCTAGCACCTGATGGCTAAATGCCATGTGCACCACTATTATAAAGCCTGGATCTTAAAAGCATGCCAATTTATGAGGGAGAGCAGGGATTTTAGTGTGTATGGTATATGTCATCGTCCAGTGTGAGCTTGGAAACGCAGCGGTGTAATTGCTCCATCCACTTGAGTACATGTGAGATGACACATAAGCTCCGATGATTAAAAGATAAGATTTCAAAGACAACTGTTTCCCGCTCAGGCAGCTTTTAACTGAGGTGCCAGTGAACTCATCTGAGCCAAATGTCCTTCCTTTTTACTCTCTCCATTCCAACAAAATCTACTGCCAAGAATAGACATAAAACACCCATCTTATTTACCCAGCTATATTTACATCCTGAAGGCAGGTCCATATTATTACAATGTACAGTTGATAGTATACAATAAGCAGCACCATTCCACCTCCTCAAATTGAAAAAGTTTTAAGTCGTCCATAAATCTTTGGAAGTCACTTGTAAAACGAATAAGTATTTATAAATCAACTTGTCCATGACCCTTTTACTTTCTCTTTTCCACATTTCCATCTCTTCTCACCTCTATATATGGAAGCATGTTTTTTTTTTGTTTTTTTTTTAAAGAGTAACTAAAAATGTATATCTTACATTTGGGATGTTTTATCTCAGAATAATTTTATATTTCATTATTGTAACTTTATTTCTCATAATTTAAAATTGCATCTGTAGATCTCACAATTGTGTCTTTTTTAAATCTCAGAATGACTTTATACAGTATCTCATATTGTTACTATTTTTCATTATTCGTATAGTTTTTTAAATCTCACAATATCTTACGATTGTCACTTTATATCTCACAATTTAGATTTTTTTCATAACTCTGGCTTTACAAAATGGCAACTTTGCTTGTTTATTTCTCAAATTTATGACTTTTTCCAATACAGCTATATTTTACTGTATATATTCATAATTGTCACAATCTATATCTCACAACTGACCATTTATTTTGATTGCGACTTTTTTGTAATGGTGACTTTTTTCCCTCACAATTGCAAGTTTATTTCTTCAAAATTTTTACTTTTTATCTCATAGACTAGGCTATATTTTATATATCTTAGAACTGATGCTTTAAATATCACAACTGTGACTATTTTTCATAATTGTGACTTTTTTTTATTATCTCACAATTGCAAGTATCAAAATTATGAATTTATGTCTCACAATATGACAATTTCTTGTTTTAAACTTTATCTCATTTCCCTTTTTTATTTTTAACTCTGAGTTGGAAACGGATTTCCATAAATATTTGATTCCTGCTATGTCAGTTCACCTCTTTCTTTTTCACATAACACACTCTTACCATAATGACAGGCATAAGTCAATAAAGCTCTCTCCCAACAATCAGTGTGTTCGACCAATATAAAGAGCCCTGATATAATGAAACAGAGATTTTAATAATTCAGAGTATTTCCCTAGTGGGACACCTGGTTTGTTCGTTTAATTTCATACACCTGACACTCATTCCACATTAACACTCCAGAATACTGTTGCCTGATTTCTGAGTTAAGCCAGTGCTGACAGCCGTTTAATTTGCCCTGGGAAAGCTCTTGGAGAAACCGTCTATTAATTATAGGAATCAATCAAAGAGCTCTTGGCCAATTGGCCATGCCCAATCCAGACTGATGAGAGGAACGATCGATGGGTCCACAACGCTGCCTCCTTCAGATCCCATGAATCAGCACCTGTTTGAAAGCTGGAATAAAACATTAAGATGTTTTTTGTGAAGAAGACAGAGTGCTGGAGTGTACAGAAACAGTGACTAACAGTCTGTTCTTTGAACGATTGTCTAAATGACATAAGGAAGACGAAACTTCCCTGATTTAAGACAAAGGATTTATAATACCAGATTGAAGCCCGTTGGCGGTACAGGAGGTTATCAGTAGGGCTGCTTTATAGATTTCATTGCCTCCGAACTGATTTAACTTGTTCCCATAAGGCTTCCCAACTGCACAAAAGCTCCCATTTCTATCAGTTTCCTTCTAGATTACATTAAATATAAATCTAAGTTTTTGCAAATGAGGTTTATCTAATCACTGAGAAATGTTGCTATGTGTTGACCAGGAAGGATTCACAGTTTGTCCTCTCTGTGCAAGTTTTTCATTCATTGTTCTTGGTTTTATATATATTTATGCAAGGAAGGTTTTTTCAAGGCCATTATGCTAAGTGCCATAATGTAGGTCCCCTGTAGTATCCCAGGGTTAAGTGCCTTCCCCAACGCTCAGCCAATGGTCAAACGAAGGGCAGGGACATTAGAACAAACGCTCATTTTGAGTTAAGTCAGCATGATGGGATGCCCTAAAGGGAGTTTGAACCACAACCTTCCCTTTACTGCTTTAGAATTGTTACCCACTCATTTAACACCTTTTTACATATACACACTCGCATCAATTTATGCCAGCACACTCTTCACCGAGTTCCCACTGCAAGCAGGCAAATGGTTCTCAAAGGTATAGGCACTTTTAGTGTCCAAGAAAAGAAAAAAACATGTTTAAAAAAACCTTACTGTTGCACAAAGCAGTCCTGTTATACAGTCTGAGTGTTCTCTAAGCCTAAAGGAGCTCTCACTTTTATCACAGCATGTGGAGACTTTCATGGTGATGCCTTTTTAAAGCACTACAGGTGCTGCTAGGCAGGATTGTAGAGTTGCAGAAAAGCATCAAATTATGACACATAATGGAAAAGAGAAACGCATACTTTACAGACATTTTCCCAACTTTGTCTGGTTTAAAATCAGCATGAATTGTCTGCAACTCATTTCACTTCAGTAATCTGACATATAGCTGAATTGAACAAGATATTGAATAAGTAAAAAAACTAAAAAAAATACAGGCCAAGTGTGAATTTGCTGAAACAATATCAATAGATTTGGATATATTGGTTAATTTTGAAAAGAAAAGTTGTTTGTGTTGGCTATTGCAACTATTGCCTATTTTCCTTAAATTTTTCATATTCGTTTTGAGACACAAGCCAATTCTGAACTTTTGGAACTGTTTATATATTTATAATAGTATTATTTATGCATGGAAACCATTTTAAATTAGAATAAATGTGCACAACTGACTGTCTTAGTAAAGATTATAATAATCACTATTAAAAATAAATGATAATGGATCAGTTTGATGGATTTTTGGTAATATATATCAAATCATTAAAGAAACAAGAAAGTTTCATTTGATTAGAGGAGTAAATAGAGAATTTATTGCCATTATTTAGTCTCTTAATGTACCTTTCTTGTCTTATTTTTAATAAATCATCAGTGCATGTTGTTCCAAAGAAAAAAAAAGTAGTTTATCTTCATCATTTTAACCCTATGGTGTAGCAGTTTATGTTCTAATGATAATGGCTTTCCTTATTATTTTCTCCGTTAGACTAGTTGTTTGCCATAAAAAAGCTTCAATAACAAAATTATAAATAAAGAATATAAAATAATGTATTTTCTTTGAAATTACATGCACTGATGACTCATTAACAATAAGACAAGAAATGTACATTAAGAGAGTAAATAAGGGCAATTTTGATTTTATGTTCAAAAGCCTGAGCCAATTAAAGTTCTGCTTCGTGTATTTCAGTTTGGCTCTCTGCCCAGTATTTTGAATGCCACCCTGAGTACCTGAGCAGGACCTGAGTGTGTGTGTGTGTGTGTGTGTGTGTGTGTGTGTGTGTGTGTGTGTGTGTGTGTGTGTGTGTGTGTGTGTGTGTGTGTGTGTGTGTGTGTGTGTGTGTGTGTCTAAAACTATCTTTTGTGAGGATAAAGTGAGGACATTTTGGCCAGTCCTCACTTTCTGAGACCCCTTTAAAGGCCTGTTTGAGGGTCAAGACTTGGTTTTAGGGATAAAGTTATAATTGGGTTAAGGGTCAGTTTAGGGTAAGAGTTCAGGTTAGGCAGTTAGTTGTGATTGGTAGGGTTAGGGCAAGGAGCTATTGCATTGTGTCAATGAATGTCTTCACAAAGAATTTGTGTGTGTGTGAAGCAGCAGGTATTTAACATGGCACTATAACTGATGGTCATTGGCACTGATTATCCCATCATGATCTGAAGACACTCATGTGATTACAGAGGTGATTTTTGAAAAGCAAGTGTCACCGCTGATTATAATCCAGCACTAAAGACCGGTAGCGTAAGAGTCAAAGCACTGTCCCTCTCCCAGACCTGTCATTTAGATAATGAGATGAGAGCGGTGGGCGTTGTGAATTCCAAGGAAAGGATATTCGCATATTCTTTGACCTTGACTGCAAGCACCTAATGCATTTTGAGGATAGAATGCATTTTTCACTTAAAATAATAACGCAATTCCATGTCACGCATCCTGAATGTCATTCAGAGTAATAATTCATTTTCACACCTAAAGATCTCAGTGCCCTTGATATTTTGACTGATGGGTGTCAGTGTGAGTCTCCATGTTAGCGGTAGCCTAACTGATGATTTTGATCCTAAATGTTTCAGCTAACAGGGACAGTTTAAGCACCACAAAACAACTGGTACCTTGTGAATATTGTAGGCCCTATGTTTAAAGTCACCATAAAATAAAAAATAGCAAGTCTTTTTGTATATATATATAATAGTGCTTATTATAAATTAATTATAATCGCAGCTATGCCAACTTTAATATCTTATCAACAATTGTACTGAAGAGAAAATTGTGGTTAAAAACTTTTATTTTGTTACAAAAAAAGCCTGTTTCAAATAAATGCTTTTGAAATTTCTATTCTTCAAAGATTTCTGAAAAAAGATACTGAAAAAAGATACGATTGAAATAAACAGTGTTTTAAGGTTTTTAGGCCTACAGAAACGTAAATGTAAAATAACGTTGCACTTTATAAATGAAATATAGATTACAAATATTATTACTAATGTCACTTTAAGAGCTGCACGGATCTAATATACTGTTATGCATTTTCTTTGCCAACTTTTTACGTTCACTAGACAAAACAGATTTTTGTGTGTATTTGTCCGTTTAGCAACTCAGTTTAGCGCGAAAATCTTCTTTCGCTTGAATGGTTTAAAATCACATTAAAATCACTTTTTCTATGCGTGTGCTTTGCATGTGTGTGCAGCAAAGAAAACAGCGCGCACGTCTTCTTGCGCTTAAATTATTTTAAGTCATATTAAAATGCACACAAAAGAATCAATAAGAAATCGAATTTTAATTTTAGAACAAGTAGCCTATCCAATTCCTAACCTTAAGTATTTGCTTCCAGAATTGGAATTTGATTCCCAACCCTTTAGTCATAGTTTTGTCTTTTGATGAAAGACAAAAACAAGAACATATAGGTTTTTTAGTCAATAATTTATGTCAGATTCACTCATTTCAGATCATTTCTATACTGTAAGTAATATAATATTAAAATACTGTAAATTCTTCATACTTTCGTTATTCTTGTTTAATAGAAAGAGCATATTCACAAAATGACTTACACATTCTGACTAGCAAGGCTACATATTTTTTTGATCAAAAATACTGTAAAATAGCAATACTGTGAAATTATTAGACAGTATACATAACAATTTTATTACAAATATTATTACAATTTAAAATGACTGTTTTCTATTTTAATACATTTTAAAATGTTAACTTATTTCTGTCATGGCAAAGATCATTTTCAGCAGTCATTACTCCAGTCTTCAGTGTCACATGATCCATCAGAAATCATTCTGATATGTTGATTTGGTGCTCAAGAAAAGTTATGTTTTTATCACAGTTGAAAACAATTGTTTTGCTTAATATCTTTGAGAAAACTGTGATATATAACTTCAACTGTATTTATTTGTGCAATTGCTGATTTTTTTCTGTAATAATGCTTGAAAGTTATATTACGGCTAGTTTTTTTTGCTGTATTTTTAAACCATAGGTAAAAGTTGCTTGTGTAAGTGTTCTTTAGCCTGTTGATTTTTGTTTGGAATAAGATTTAATGTTTTGGAATAAGTCTTTGAATAAATGTGAATGATATCTACATTTTTTTTCTTCTTTTTTTCTTACCTTATTGCAAATGAAATTAGGAATTTGTCAGAATCGTAATCTTTAAAATTCAAATGATACCCAACCGTACTAAAACAAAGAAACTGTAGAAATTGTGAATAATCTTAAACAGGGGGAGAGTGTGACAGTAGGGAGGAAAAGTGCAGGGAGGGGTTGATGGAATCAGTAGGGGGTAAATATCAATGTGTGTGTGTGCGTGTGTGTGTGCGTGCGTGTGTGCGTGTGTGTGTGTGTGTGCCTCTAGAGGTACGGTTTTCTACTTTGATCTGTTCACTTGGCCCACATTAAGAGGTGGAGAGAGAGGTTAAAGCTTTGTTCATGGTGTTTTTTCAAGATAAACACACATACGCACTGTTTATCAGCATATAGCCTATCCCTTCAAGTTTGAATGCTTGTGTATGTAATTTTTATAGAATTAGGCAAGCATGTAATCACTAAGGAGATGTATGTATTTATCACAAACAATAAAACCCTCCTCGGCCCCCATCCCCTGCAAAAACATAAAGCACTCCCCCCGGAAGCGGACAAACAATAGGACCGCCTTTCATGTACCGGCGTATGTGTGTGAGCCCCTGAGATACGGGATAGTTTCATAGTATATCGTAACTCCCACGTGAGAGAGGAGGAGATATTGATTGCTCTGAACTGCAGAAATTTTCTCCCTTGTATCTTTCATCCCTCTCTCACTTTTTCCCTCTGCCTATTGTTGACCTTGTAAAAACACTTTTTCCCCAGGCTGGAAATGAGATGTCCAAATTCAATCTGGGTGCTGACAGGCAGTGTTTGGATATAACAGAGTAGGATGGAGGCAGGCAGGCCAAGGCATTGTTGCATCACAATAGCTTTACAAGCTTTTGAGTGCGCTGTGGGGGAGATGTGATGCCACTCTAAACATTGCCATCTGCTGGAGATGACAGACATATCCTTAAGACTTTCCTATTATTAAAGTTACCATGAAATCAAAATTGACAATTCTTATTTTTTTTTATCACATTGTGGTATTTATAATAAATGATCCATTAACATCATGTTTTTTTGTTTTGTTTTTTATAATCTTTAATCAAAGTAACTTCCCCTGCCTCTTGCAATGACATCTCTTCTTGTCTCTGATGACGTTTTTACTGGCACAAGAGCAGGACAACCTGTCACTCAGCAATTATAGCAAACAACAATGATCCAATCAATTCCCAATGAACAAAATCAAGTCCCACCCTATATTTTTTTCTTGTTTTAAAAGCTGTTTCAATCGGATATACACCATAATTTAAGACGACTAAAATATAAATATGAATATAAAGCTCAAGATACAAGACAAAATACAAGATTACAACATCTTTTTTGGTTAATTAAGCTACAGAGTTGTTGGTCACAAAGAGGTACTCTATATAATGACCTACCTGGAGAAAACTATCTGTCATTGGTAAAATATCGACTATAGCCTATTAATAATTATAGTTCTGGTCCTTGAATTTGATTTGTCGAGGCACTTTCCGAGATCATTCCATATCATTGCGATTGTATTTGCGTGTTCCAGACATTCTATCAATCTGTTATTACTGTTGGGGATTTTTATGGTGACTGTTTCTGTAGGTTAAGGCAGGGTGTCCAAACCTGTCACACCTGTCTGGAAGTTTCTAGTATGCCTAAGACCTTGATTAGCTGGTTCAGTTGTGTTTAATTGGGGTTGGAGCTAAACTCTGCAGGGCAGTGGCCCTCCAGGAGCAGGATCGGACACACCTGGGGGTTAAGGTGTGGTCACATTTACTGCCGCTCTTGGAAGTATAGGTGGCGAAACCCAGTCATTTTAATAGGAATCCATGTGATCAGGAGTTTCATGTGAGGGCGAAAAAGTTCCCCACGCAGATTTCGCTTGTGTTCAAGTTGGTCGAACGAACATTCACAGCGTTTACCAATAGAAAGCTGCTTGGTTCAAAAGTGACTTTGTGAGCTTCATGCTCTACATATTGACAATAGACTATATTGACCTTTTTTGCCCACAAAATCTCACCGAAAGTTTGCTAATGTGACTGAACCTTTATATTGATACCAACCTATGATGACAAGTGACCGTATTTATGAGTGATTAATTCATTCAGGAATGATTCATTTGAATACTCAACCGATTCCTTTAAACATGGAGGCTGCATCCGAAATTGCATAGGCTACTCTCTTGAGTAAGACCGCTAAAAAAGTATGTTCTAGTATGAGTAAGTGTAGTCGAGACATACTATGCCTTGTTGTTATTATCTCCTACCAACTGTTGCGTTGCTTCACTGCCATTCACAAATCCTCCCTTGTGGCCTCATGGAGTAGTAAAGTACCCATCATATGCACACTTCAGAATCTCCCCGGAAGCAGTAGGTCATCCGGGTACTGTTTGACTACTCTTTTAAAAGTATGGCTAACGTTACTGAGTTCGGACATCTGTTGCCACATAATATCTAGTCTATAAAACTCGTCAAAACACAACAAGCATATCGGTGAGGACACTCGTTTAAACAGCATACACACACCAGTCCCGGATATTTGACTGCACGTCACATTGTTTACATTATTGATACTTAAATCGTAATGCAACGGACCGGTCTATGGGACATAAACTAAGCCTTTATTAAGGGTTATTGGGCTGTTTACACGATACATAAAAAGAGCCTGCACAGCGACAGGAAATAGAAATTAACACACACAAAAAACCGCCAAGTGCCCACCTTACACAAGATTGACCGTGGACTTGCGTTCAGGAGTAGAGCGGACAAAATCTTTTTTATTTTATTTAATTTTTTTAGAGCGGGCGAATTCTTAGCACACTGCAACGGTCACAATGACGTCACACTCTGCGCGTATGTTTTTAACACAATTAAACATATAAATAACACTTTTCTAATAGCCCACTTAAAGTGTTTATTACAAATAAATTACCCAGATAGCAAGCACAGTTGGGCCGATTCCGGCTGAAATGCGTCAATGTTGGGCCTGGCTCACTGTCAGTGTAGTTACGCTAAAAATAAATAAATGTAAATGAACAAAAAATTGTGTTGCATTTACAATCCTGTGAAAACCGCACCCCTACTTCCCGTGCCCTTGTCTACTGTTTTAACCTACACTGTAAAAAATGTGGCTGCGATTTAGTTATAACAACTTAAAATTGGTTGAGATAACTTAAATATCCAACTTAACTAAAGTTAACTAAACTTACTATTTTAAGTCAAGCATGAACACATACTTTTTAAAGTTGAAACAATGTTGGATTTTAAGTTGTAATAAATAATCGCTGCATGCAGCCTGATTCATTCAGGAACTAGATAGCCACTGCATCATTCACTCAAGCAATTCATTCAAACACACTGAATCAATCTGGAACGAAGCATCATTGTCACTGTGTGTTGCTCAGATGTGCGATTCAGCTTGGAACTATTGTTGATGGCGGATCAAAGGTAGAGCGAGGCTAACTGGCAATATTGAGGCAATAGGCTATTAACATTTGGTTTATTAAATTGATAGTAGGCTAATGAACCTGCAGTGTGTGTATTTACGGCTTCTACCAGCAGGAGCTAACAAGGCCAGCGAAACTCTGACCCTTGGTTGATTGCATCATAAATGTATCTTTTTTGTGTCATTGTTTTCATGAACAAACCCCTATCATTTCACCCTGTCTCTTCCATTCTACCTCGCTGGACTAGAACGATCTGTATGGCTTCTCTGGGCTTTGAATGATTCTGTCTGAATCAGTCGTGCTCAGCTGTGTAATCCCTCTCTCCGTTGAGCAATTCATCTTTATCTCACTCCTCCAGTGTGTGTGTGTGTGTGTGTGTGTGTGTGTGTGTGTGTGTATGGGTGTATGCTCTTGCAGGTTCCTGCAGCATCTGTCAGCATGTGCTAGCCTTTCCGCTGAACAGAGCACTTTGAGCTGCCTTTGTAAGACAATATGCAGTCATATAGCCGAGGCATATGCATTATAGATTACCCCTCATAAATAGACAGACAGAAAGAGAGGTGGGAAAGAATAATTTTTTAGGAGTTCATAAAGCTTCACATTTTCCATGTATTTGCATTAGATATTGAAAGTTGTATGAAAGACAGACGAATGGAATCTACTGGAAATAATGAGCTGATTATGACATTTTCATTTAAAATGTCTGCCCTGAATTAATTATCTCTCTGACTGGAAATTTGAGAAACTGTAGTATTTTGATACCATGTATATAAGCAAACAAGGAAAGGATTCACTGAATGAATGATTTAATACATTAATGAACACCTTAAATTGTCTATGAATCTTTTTAATTTCTCAGTGTGCTCATTTGCCCCAACTTAACCTCAATAACTCAGAATGTTAAACTGGTCGTCAAAGTAAGGTTTTCTGTTAAGTAATAAATAAATAAATAAATAGATAGATAAAAAGAAAAGAAGCTTCTTCTGTATCATTATGTATGTTTGTCAAAATTGTATTTATTCAGGTGGGAAGAGAGAACAGGAAAGGATAGAGTGAAGAGGTGGAACAGAACTGAGAAATCTTGCATACCACACTAAAACTGGCACTGCCCACATCAGTGCGACAGCCCAATGTTTCAGACCACTAAGCCACTGCATTTTATTTTTGTCATAAATGTAACATAAAAGGCAACACATGACATTTTGACAAGGAACATTTTTATTCTTTAGTTCTTTAGTTGAGTAACAAGTTACTTATTTGATTATAGGTGACCTTTGAGATATATATGAGTTATGACACCTCTTGTGATAGTTTGTAAAACATTTTATTAATGTAAATAGAATGTACATGGTCACGGCGTACTAGATCTGCTATGCTGCTGCTGTACGTGCCAAGTACGACTTTTTCTTCTAAATGCTCGGAACATAAAATTAATGGGAACATGCTGATATAATGATTAAGCAAGCAGACCATATTCACATATTTTATATTGCACTGCCAGGAAAATTATAGCCTATATGCTGAACTTGAAGACCTCAAACAAACTGACCAAATGTAAAACCCTCTAATTTGGAGCTCTACAATTTGCAAGGAACGTAATTATTACCAGCACGAAAATAGATTCAGTTTTGATTCTGTTGTGATGGGTCACCATTTGCTAAAAATTCTGGAAGTTAAGTGGCGGTAAGGGCCTCAGGTGGAACAAGCCAATCCACAGGTGTGGTAGCTGGATAAACAGAAATCGTATTTCTATTCATGAGGCATGCACGCTCTCTCTGCCTAGAGACCTGTCCATCTCATCTCTGCTCAACAAAAAACAAACTGTGACAACACAATTATCAGTTTTTAATTAAACAAACATCAACAGAGCGTACACCGCGAGCGCTGAAGAAAGACAAAGTATGCCTGAGAGTTTTTACATGAATGTGTGTGTGCATATATTTTGGCAACCAGATACTTGTGGGTGAGATAAACGGTGACCAATAGGATAGGAAGGAAAATTAAAAAAAGTGGTTTCTTTAAAGTTTCAATTCAATTGTCTCTCCTAGACAGCTGTGATTCAAAATGGGTTATTCATCAACAAATGAAAATTCTGTCATCATTTATTCACTATCACGTCATTACAGATCTGTATGACTTCTTTTTATTGTGGAGCACAAAGATATTTTGAAGTTTTTTAAAAACGTCAATGAAATTTTGGCCCCCATAGACTTCCATTACAAAAACTGGTTCAAATTTTGTGTTCCACAGATGAAAGACTGGTTTGGAATGAGGTGAGGATGAGTAGATGATAACAGAACTTTCATGTTTGGGTGAACTATCCCTTTAATTCTCATCATTTTCAGATTCTTCTCTGGAAAAAAGAACAAAGTATCTCAACAATGTCAAACTGCTCAGATCAGAGATAAATTTATATTTTCCATTTTCAATTAAATTTTAGGTGAAGTTTTATTGTTTTTGTTTTGTTTTTGTTAGTTTTGGGGTATTTTTTTTTTCAGTTTTAGTTTGATTTATTTTAATACATCTTAGAAAGTTTGTAAGTAATAAATACAACTAACTATAACTAGTCTATTTTTATGTCTCTACGAATTTTGTCAGAAACATCTGAGATAATTGCTATTCAAAGAAATATATCTAATCTAAGAACATCTGAGCAAAAACATTTTTCTCTGGTTTTATGGGTGGCATAATTACATGTTAATCTAATCATTTGTCCTTTGTCATAGTGATGTCACTATAGCAGACATTATTTCAAAGAACCAACCTGTCAGATGATCCGTGGGAGTGAGCAAGCTTGCGAAAGACAGAGACGTATAGAGAACGACAGCGATATCTGGAGTCAAGTCCTTGACTGAACCGCAAAAGTGCTGACACACGTGCCACCCCTGAAGTGTCTATCAGTCTGCCTGGGTCGCAACAGAGATAAACTAGCTTTCGGTCCCTAATGACTGAGTAAATGTGGCATCCCTGTGATAAAACATGACGTGCCACTACGCAACGCAGGAGTGAGTGATTTCAGCCTCACAACTTCATTACAAATCCAAGGACATGATCGCAGCCGGGCACATTCCTCCTCACCTCAGGCCTACACTACCAAACGCCCCTGCCAGCTTGCTCCGACAGCCCTGACAGAAGAGAGGGTCACAAGTCATGCGGCCAGGCATAAAATACAATCAACCTGCCACTGAAATGTATAGAATTAATCTTTCTCAGGCCCCTATTTCATACGGGGGCTCGCAGCCAAGTGAAACAAGCGGCAGTATCTTTACTGAGGGAGCCGAGAACGATTGCAGCCATTCAAACTCTAAAGTCGCATTTTGCTGCTGCTACCCTGGCCAGACTTTGAGTGTTTGAACTTACATCGATGCTGCTGACATAAAACGATCAATTATTAATTAAACACCTTTTTTTATACATTTTAGATGCACCGGAATCAAAAAATAACCTACCATCATACACCAAAAACTGGATGGCTGCACGCAACGCAGTCGTTTTTGCACTGCTCGGATACAGCATCCAAAAAGTTGCTTCTGAAATGTCTTTCTCACTTTGATTTACTGCAGAATGTTTTCTTGTAGTTTACTTTGCAACTTTGATAAGAGGGAGGGTGAAATGTTCTGCCTCGATGAGCACTGAGCGTCTTAGGTAGCGGTTGTCTGCACACCGCACATTTTCGAGCTTATTTCCACCTGTTTTTTTTGTAACTCCTAGAATAAACTGGGAATCAAATATTTTGGAATCACGCAAAATCCTGATCTCAACCATTACTTCCAAAATATCAAATTTACTAAGGTTCAATAGGCTATATTACAACATTGTGGTATATTTGTTATAAGCTATCCCTTTCAAAATATTAACAGGAAGATGGGGGAAAAAAACTTATACTGTTTGAAGATCCCAGATTTATTATTTTAACATGCTGTAGATTTTAGTAGTGCAATAACGTATAGTGAAACTGGTTATATACAAAAAAGTTGTGTTTTCATTAACTTGCATGTTATTCCAAAACAGAATGACTTTTTTATGTGAAACAAAATTAGATGCTAGACAGAATGGGAGGCTCAGTCACCAATCACCACTCACTTTCATTGTATTGGAAAAAAGACCCAAATAAAGTGAATGCTGGCTTACAGTCCATTACATCTTTTAAAACATTTTTTTTTTTAAAGAAAAGAAAGTCATTCGAGTATCAACAGTAAATTTGTTCTCTTTCAACAGTAAATATGTTCTCTTTTCTCTTTTTTTTTTGTTCAATTCATTCTTTATATTATTTATAAAGATCATGTTTTTTGTTTTTGGTGAAATAGCCTATCACAATGTGACCCTTATGGCAGCTTAGAGTTACAGTATTACACTACTGACTCCTATTGGCTTAGACGAGTTGTTTTACATGCCAGAATGAACGCGGAACTATATCCGGGGGGAAAGTGCCTGAAACTCATTTTATTAACAAACGTGCTAAAGTCCACACAATCGTTTGAGTCAGGCAGTATTATTACAAATATTGCGTCAGTCTAATAGCTTGCAAAACTGGGGCTTTACGCAAAAGCTTGTTTTTCCGGTCCCAGAGCCAAATGCAACTCCTGCGTGGACTTGGCTTGGCTTATTAAATTTGTTTGCTGAAGGCTTGCTGTAAATTTGCTAGAATCATGATTGACAAGGATGATTTTCGGCCCATCACACGGAATCGTAGGCGCGCGACCATCTCGAATACAAAGAGCGAGACTGTGAAACTCAGAAACGGCGCGACCGCAGCAGCCAGTGATCCCTTTCCCAAGACACGGGAGTCTCTCACCAAAAACTTACAGGCACCGCTGACCGAAGACAACCGAAAATGCGGTCTCTACGACAAAATGAGGTAAGATGTAGTTTACGCCAAGACGTCATGCAACAAACGTAGGTTGTTGTCGTTTTGTGGGCATTTAATGTGACAACAGTCACAAATACGGTGCACTGCACAGAGAGAGAGAGAGGCAGGATTCGCCAATGTGCATGTGGCGCTGTACAGGACACTTTTAACCCCTTTTTACCCAAAATACCAGAATTTCACTTATTCGAAAGTTACTGAAAACCTATTCCATTGAGCAAAACTAAAAAATAATAAACTGCAAATAGATGATGATTCCAGGATTCTCGATCATTAGCTAAATAATTCTGCTAAATGATTTGAGATGTAACCACATATTCCGGATTATGGGGGGATAACATGTAATAAATTAAAAATTAAAATATAGGCCTACTGTCGAAAAAAAAGAGAATAGACCAATGATAAGCAATATCTTGTCCCTCTTTATGTTTTTAGAGTGCAAAAGTCAGTTCCTAAAGTAAAAAATTACATTTATGGAGAATTGATTTTGAACAATAACTTTAAAAACTTTAAGAAAATTTTCAAAGGCAGACCTACTGCGAGCTATGAAGTTGGTAATCAAGGGAATATGTTTTAGTGAAAGCAATCAGCCCCCAAAATGTCAGCTAAGTTTTTTAAATAACCAAGTTATCAGCGTAATTCCTGGTGAAAAACCCATGATACATTTCCCATGATTCTGCAAAGAAATCTACCAATAAGAGAATAGAAACAAGTAAATCGCCCCAAGAAGATATTTTGAAGAATATGGGTAACCAAACAGTGGAAGTGCCCCGTCAACTTCCATAGGGTGGGGGAAAAATACTATGGAAGTCAATGGGACATTCTTACCGACATTTTTCAAAATATCTTCTTTTGTGTTCAGCAGAAGACAGAAATTCATACAGGTTTGGAACAACTTGACGGTGAGTTAAAGGGTTAGTTCACCCAAAAATGAAAATTCTGTCAGTAATTACTCACCCTCATGTTGTTCCAACCGCGTAAGACCTTCGTTCATCTTCGGAACACAAATTAAGATATTTTTGATGAGATCTGAGAGCTGATCACTTCTCCATAGGCTGCTAGGTGACCGAAACTTGCTGGCCCAGAAAAGTTATTAAAGAGATTGTTAATATAGTCCAAGTGACTACAGTGGCTCAATCTTAAGTATATCAAGCGACGAGAATACTTTTTGTGCGCAAAAACAAACAAAAATAACGACTTTATTCCACAATTCATTTCCTTCTCTCTGGGCCTCTAGTTGGTTCACGTAGTGTTTTAGCGCAGCGCGTCTGTGTTATACGTCACCACGTAGGCTCACTATTGGCCGACGCTGGTCATGTGTGTGATGCGTGATGACGTATAACACAGACGCGCAGCGCAAAAACACTACATGAACCAACTAGAGGCCCAGAGAGAAGGAAATGAATTGTGGAATAAAGTCGTTGTTTTTGTTTGTTTTTGCGCAAAAAAAGTATTCTCGTCGCTTGATATACTTAAGATTGAGCCACTGTAGTCACTTGGACTATATTAACGATCTCTTTAATAACTTTTCTGGGCCAGCAAGTTTCGGTCACCTAGAAGCCTATGGAGAAGTGATCAGCTCTCAGATTTCATCAAAAATATCTTAATTTGTGTCCCGAAGACGAACGAAGGTCTTACGGGGTTGCAACATGAGGGTGAGTAATTACTGACAGAATTTTCATTTTTGGGTGAACTAACCCTTTAATGATGACAGAATAAAAATTTGGGGTAAACTATTCCTTTAAGTAATGTTTAGTTTTATATTTATCTGTTTTTAATTCAATTTTGTAAATCGCAAATTCGCTATGATTCATGAAATTGTAGTTCTTTCCCTCGTTAAAGCTGTTAAATACTTTTTTTGTTTCAAATCATAGCCGGTTGGTTTGGTTCTTGGCTTATAACTCTTAAACAAAGACTTTTTAAAAAATCCCTATGGTAAAAATATCTCAGGAACCAAGGAAGCTGAAAAAGTGGACAGGCACTGTTGCACTCAATAGGCTGATTTCATGCAGTGACCACCATTTTGAAATTAAATCCCCAGGTAAACAACAAAGTCATGGGCAGAGGAGAAACAACAGCAGGAAAAACATATGAAACTTACAAGGTGGAGGAGTGCCTCTTCCAAACTTTAAAGCTTTTAAATAGGTTCGCTATTTGGAGCCACACTCCATACCAAAGATCTTATATTTACAGGTATAATTATACTACCTACTTAAAAATGTTCACGCCCTTTTAAAAACAACAAAAAAACTTGAGTGTTCTTGAATTGTGTGCTTACCATTACCAATCTTAGTTCTCTCACCTCAGCCTCATTTTCATTCCAAAATGGCGGATTGCCGGTGTTCTTACGAAAAATACTACCTATCAGATTGTGCTACCAATACTATATTTGCATTGTTTTAATGATAGATATGGACGTTAATAAAGCCTCAAACCACATGAATATGATGCTGGTAGCACAATCTGAAAGGTAGCATTTTACGCTAATCGACTTGTGCTATTTCAGGCGAAAAATCAAAAAGGCCCTTTTAGTCTTATTATACTCTATGGATTTTAGTTAGATACTTAGCTTTTCCTGTAATTGGCTGAGCAGTCATTTGGCTGGCTCGCCAATGTATTAGATGTCTCTAATACATAAAATAAGTAAGCTTGACCAGAATTCTTGTGGGGGAGAAGAATTTATTAAAGTAGTGTAGCAAAGTTCTTCAGCAGAGATGTTAGCATGTCTGCCTTCAAAGAATCTTAACCCAAAGTCTAAGGGACAGAACTTTATACATGAAGACAAAGGGGCTACAAACAATACAGTGTGTACATTCCACTGGATATCCTGCAATCTACCCTGAGAAATGTTCTTTTGTTATTATAATAGCACAGTTTGGTTCACTCCTTTACAGACACAGATAGAGTTGATTGCACGGTGCAATACCAATATAGAAAAATGACTATATCTAAATAAAGAACTATAAAATTTCATTCTAAATAGTTTAATCATCATTACTGTTTTTATTTAATGTCTTCTTTATTTCCTCCTATAGTTGCCACAAGTTGCAGGAGTCAATGCTGAGTTCTGCCAGCAGCTTCAAAAATTACAGAGGCATCCTGAACTGGTGTGTTGTAATGCTGGTGAGTCTGAATTCTGAAACTGTCACAAAAGCCGAACCCTGTTGTGCTACATGCTTTGACTTGCCTACTTATTCTTCTTGTTAAACTGTGTCACATTTCCTCTTGCTGCCAAAGATTAGTTGTAATAATTGTTACTGCCTCTTATGCTAGTAAAAAAAATTTAAAAAATGATGTTATGTTATGGTTTTAAAGAAGCCAACTTGTTGCTTAGATGTCCACTTCCAGATCATTGGATTATTTGAATATGTCTTGTTTCTGAAAGTGTATGTTTATTTAATGAATGAGCTACTTGGAAAAGTTTATCTTTCTGTCTGAAATGGATAAGCACAATCATTAGGCCTTATGGAAGCTAAAAGATCTCTTTTTGGACTTAACAGACCTAATTTTAACACAGGAAAACCCACACTAGTGACATAATTGTATATTGCAGTGACACATTTTAAGTAACATCGGATGGTGTGTGGCAGGCATGTGGCATGTGAAGAATCTTTGATTAGTATGTCTGTTTATGGAGAAACACTTAATGCCAAGTGAGACCCAAAAATAAACAGCTCAAAACAGCTTGTCTCTCTAAACACTAGCTGAACATGGAGGACAGCCAGCCAAGTCCTTGTCTTCAAAACTGTGAAGAATGCATTCACGCTTTTCAACTTACTGTTAATGTGAGCTTTGAGACGACTCAATTTTGTCCTCTGCAAATTTTTTCAGCCGGACTTTTTTCCTTTCATCCATTGTTCTTTCTCATTCTGTACGTTTGAATAAGTGTGTCTGTCTTCTGTATGGATTTATGGACATGAATTTCAATATATCTCTGCAAACTGTGTACAGACAGTGAATAAGGATCATGTCCTGACATGTTAGCTAGCATTAGTGATGTATTCTTGTGTTGGTTTTAATTTGTTTTCTTCATGAATGTGTGTCTCTGCTTTTTTGCAGGTTTTGAGCAATGCACGTCTGTTCTTGGAAAACCTTCTAAGGTATGAACAGTATGCATTTTTTTTTTTTTTTTCTGAAACAGCCATAACATACAGTTTGAATGCTTAAAGTCTGCATGAAATGAAAATTCACCCTATCTATTGAATGACTCATCCAGGATTTTTTTTTTATTTGGCCTTGTAATTTTTCATCAAAATGTCATAACTCTTAACTCAAATCTGTTGATCTGTTTTACTCTGATATACGACACAATATGGAAGAAAGGGTATGTCGGCGTCACTACTTCCATTTAATTGCGACTTTAATGAATTAAAAATGGGAGATTGGTGGCTTTTGGTCCAATTATTTGATCTTAAAATTGACAATATCAATATACAGTACATACTTGATTTTAATATCAATCATTCATCTTGCACAAAAGGGCACATACACCAAAATGTGGTCCTTAAACGTTTACAACTGACCTTTTTCTCCAACTTCCCCATTGAGTAGGTGTCGAATGAACACAAAAGTGTTAAACGCTTTCTCTGCAGTTCTGCTCTCTGTGTTTTGAGTGTCATGCAGATGAAGATGAGTCTATAGGGTTTGTTTGATAAGTGTACAGGCCCTCCTCTCCCTGAGTGGAATGAAACACTAAACCCCATGCTGAGGGAACCATATGCTGTCATCATGTTGCACACTGCTGCTTGCAGACAGTATGTATACAGCTGCCCGCTGAAACCGCCGCAGATAATCTGAGGTTCAGAACAAGGGACGAATGCAGGAATAAACATATGTTGCGTCAGATGTGTAAAGGTTTGGGGAACATGTCTGTTTTGTAATTCACATCCATTTTTATGTGTTGTAGGTATGGGATTTTAGTGGACCCTATTCAAGTGGTGTCATTGTTCCTCAAGGACCCTTATAGCTGGCCTGCTGCATGCCTGGTCATTGGTATGTATTTTAAGGGAAACGTAGCATATATTTCCCCCTTTGGTCTATTCTTTTGTTTTCCAGACAGGGGCATTATTAAAATCAGGCTGGCAGAGAACACTCCCACATATTCAGACAATGCCTGTTTGATTTGAAAATTGTCAAAGTACTCCCTTTGTTAATCTGCTAAAATGTAGATTTTGTGTATAATTTTGCATGTTCAAAGACAGAGAAGTATAATTGTTTTTAACCCTAAGTCTTTATGTTGCGATTTTATCTTGTTTGTGTGGTGTGATTGTACAGTGTGTGTGTGTGTGTGTGTGTGTGTGTGTGTGTGTGTGTGTGTGTGTGTGTGTGTGTGTGTGTGTTCTGGCCGTCTGCCCTGTTGTAAGGTTCATCCTGAGGGTATAATTTTTACCCTTGTCTGTTTCATTACAGGCTGCAAAAATTATTTTATTACTAAAACTTGCATTTGTTTTTTGAAATATGATCATATTTGACATTATAACAATTTGTTTCTTGCAGTTTCTAATGTTTTTATACTCGTGGCATTGTACACAGAGAGGAAACTAGCCATGGTGAGTTCAAAAGCCATTCACATTTCTACGTTTAATCTGTTTATCATAATGAATAAAGCCATTGTCATAAAAATGCAAGGGTTCAGTCACTTCACACAGTATCATTTGGCGTTTGAAATTACATTGAGGGGTTGTGAAGAGTTCAATTTAGAGGGCGAATTTGATTCATTGCGTTTTAAAAAGCCTGACATATTTGAGAGAGCTTGCAAATGTGAACCGAGTATCAGCACATTTACTCAACTGGCTGAATTGAAACTGAATGAACTTATAAACAGTTCAGGCATTTTGCTGATGTTGTGTAAGACTTGCATAAAAAAATTAAGTGTTGGGAATTTTTATGCGCAAAAACATCTGTTTTATGTTCCTGGGGTTTTGGTTGTTTTATGTCATTTCTTAATTTGTCAAATTATGTTATTATCTAGGCGATTTGTGTTTTGATATCTGTGTTTCGTGATTATAGTGCTTGGTTTTTGTTGTTTGGTCTGATCGTGTTGTCATCAGACATGTTATAATTGACTCTTTGGTGTGTTTTCCAGGGGTTGATCACTGAGAAGGTCGGCCTGCTGATCTACATCTTTAATTTAACAGTCATCTTATGTTTTCCTATGGTTGTTGTGTTGAAGCTGCCATCTATTACACCAGGTGAGACTGTACATTATACACACACTTTCATGGTGCATTGTGTACATAATACAACACAATACTTACACAAACACATACACTCTTTCCCCGCCATTGATGAAAATTTCCATCATTTGCGAGAAAACGCTTGCCCGCCATTGATGGAATTTTCCGGCTTTCCGTGTTTTCGCTTTTATGCGGAAGGGGGCGTATAAACTCTTCTGAAAGAGTACTGAATCTCCTGATCAAAACACATGCGAAGAAGATGCAGAAACCAGCCATATCCTAAAATAACACAATCACCAACATTAAAAAGCATATATATCAAAACTACCAAATGAAATGTCTACCCAGGACTAGCTATAGGACTGTGCAAGCATTAGGGGTGTTGATGGACACTATGTTTTGATCATCGTTCTAAATTTGATCCGGATGTAGTCTTTGACGAAAACGTAATTTTCTCAGATATTTGTTCAAAATTGTGCTTTTTTTATGAAACTTACCCACATTCAAGTGTTGATAATAAAAGAGTGCATAAATCTAGAATAAAGTGTTTTTATACATATGTATGATCAAAATGATCAAAAAACGCTGGCGGTGGCTGGCAACTTTTTTTTTTAAACGTTGGCAGGGAAAGAGTTAAAATCATATTTGAGATCTTTAGCCGATATCAAAATGAAATTCTGTAATATATTGCATACTGATACAGTATACTGTAAATTATAATATTGTGGTATATTATTATTTTAAATATATATAAATGAATACTATAACTTCAATTGTATCATTTAAAATGATTGATTTTAGTTTTTAGTGTTTTATTAACTTATTCAAAATAGTGTAGAATCTAATATCAGAATAAAGAAATGCATCTCAAATGTATTCATTCACTTTTTTCTGGATAATCATCAGCACAAATAGAAGATCATTTTAATGATCTTGATTAATTTAATTAATTAATTTCGACTATAATATGCCTATCATGTGATTAGGTGATCCAGCAGAAAGGATTGGGCACAAGCAAATTATAAATTACAGACTGAACTAATCCACCTTTATACCAGCATTCAGATCTCATGTGTCCAGCTGGGATGTGAATTGTATTTGTATTCACAATACTATATAGAGCAGTATCAAAACATTGTTGGATCAGAGCCTAATGATTATCTGTGGTGCTTATGCAGTAGATGCAGGTTTGAGTCTGACCCTCATTGTGTCCTGTTTAGTGATAGAATTTCAAACCTGAATTCAGAGGCAATATAATGATGCATTTTTGTAGGAAATATAATCCCTCACTTCCTCCTCTCCATACCACAACTTTCACTGGCTCTTCTGTCCGCTCTCATCTGTTTGCACTACGGGAGGTGAAAATGTGCCTCCATCTGTCAGCCTAGTACTGTACACACTGCTCCTGTACCAGACAGCCAGGTCATTTCACAGGCCGTCGGGGCCTCTGCTGGTCCTACAGCCCTTGAGTCCAGCTCTCTAGGGCATAGACGCACTCCAGAGCCCCTGCATGGACCATTTCCACCCAACATATGGCTGCTATTGATAAAGCAGTGGTGGAGGGAGCATTTGAATGTGAGCCAGCTCTGTGCACGCTAGAGTGGTGATGGGCTATGAGTCTGGACGTGCTGGGTCATGTGACTATAAGTTATGAACTATTGAAAGGGGGCATGCTGCGGTGTTGTGATGGAAGTGTATTTGCATTACAAACCTCTTGTGTTCCTATTTCCAGGTATTAAAAGGAAGAAGAGAGTTCTGTTTTTGCAGATTAGTTCTTTCTAATAGCTTGTTTCTGTCATTGTGTCCTCTTTATGCAGTCGGAGGGGCGTTTGCCTTAGGAATCTACACCATCCTGTTTTTGAAATTGTACTCGTATAAAGATGTTAACAGGTGGTGCAGAGAAAGAACACAAGCGAAGGCCCGCACCCTCTCCAGATCTCTTTCATGTGAGTAAATACATCCACTCCTCATCAAACATTACGTGCGGCCTCTTCTGCAGTATGAAGGGTATGAAATACATATATATTGCTAGTTTAATATATTTAGTGCACTATATGGCCAAAACTGTGATGACATTTTTGTCACCCCCTATAAGCTATAATAAACACTATGCTGCACTATGGACGTTGTTCCATCCCCTGTGATGATGGTCTTTGTGAATTTGAGCAATTTTGGCGATCGTTCAGCAATGAACAATGTGCCGTTTCCTCTGAAAAAAGGCTGAAGGAAAATTTACTCTCCCTCAAGTTGTTCAATACCTGTATGAGTTTCTTACTTCTGTTGAACACAATAGAAGATAGTTTAAAGAATGTTGGTAACCAGACAGTTGACTGTAGTTATTGACTTCCATATATATTTTTTTCTTTTCTATTATGGAAGTCAATGGCTACTGTCAACTGTTTGATACTAACATTCTTTAAAATATCAACTTTTGTGTTCAACAGAAGAAAGAAACTCATTCACAGGGTTCCCACAGGTCCTTGAAATCCTTGAAAGTTTGTGAATCTGAAAACAAAAAATCAAGGCCCTGGAAAGTTTTTGAAAATAAACATACATAGATACAGGTCCTTGAAAGTGCTTGAATTTATTTTGTGCAAGAAGTTTTCTGGAAGAAATATAGAATTCCATATTATTCCCTCCGGTCCGCTAATGTGTTATTTCACCAACACTTTGTGGCCTATGCATACTAGCTTGCTTGATTTACGCTAGTTACGCACATTTACGCGTTACGTTAAGGGTTTCCCGCGTGAGGTACTTTGTGTTGTACGTTGCCATGACAATCAAGAGCACAAAACTACTACGATGGTACCTCAACAACAACAAACGTGTCCCCACATTAAGTCCTTGAATTTGAGGGTATTGGACCTGGAAAGTCCTTGAAAGGTCCTTGAACCCTGCATACAGGTTTTGAACAACTTTAGGGAGAGTAAATGATGACTACATTTTATTTATTTGACTAAATTTTCACTATCCCTTTAATTCTTGCAGTTGCAAGATTGCAAAATCCTGGAGGGACAGGTTATAGGATTAATAGTGATCATTTTATTTATGTCCTTGGGGTTTGGTCGAGAGTTCAATATGTTTTGCAGTAAATGTTCTTATTCTTTAGCTGAACGTCAGGTTTAATTGACATTAGAAGCAGATTTGTTCATTTCTTTAAAGATTCCTGTGTTTTTAGGTCCATCAACTCAATCTGCATCCAGTGGAATGCATTTGCAAGTGTCTTATCCAGGAAATCTCTCTCTCAGGGGTAAGCTACAGTATGGCTTAAATTTTATTAAGTAGTTCTGCTTTGTTGAAATACAGAATAGTGTTAGACACAGATCCTTACACAGTCATTGTTATTTCCAATCATAATTAAAGATTTTATTTTATTTTCATGATATCTAGCAATCATTTTGTCGGTGTAAAATACTATGACCTGAGAACATGTAGTTAGTATTTTGACTTATTTCTCTTTTCTTTTTTTCAGATATGTATTATTTTGTTTTTGCTCCAACCCTGTGCTATGAGCTTAATTTTCCCCGCTCCGAATCCATCCGAATGGGATTTCTGTTCAGGAGGCTCTTTGAGATGGTAGGCGATTGGCTTGGACATATTCCTGACGTTATTGACAGTTCTTCTATATATTGATTAGTTGTGCTACCAGATTTGTTCATAGTATATTATGACTTGTTTATTGTGTGAATATTGCATTCTTGCCTAAATCTGCAAATGGCAATAAATCATAAGAATTAGCTTATTGTTTGCACACAATTGCCGGGAGTCGTGGCAGGAATATATGAGGGTAATTTTTATTTATGAAAGTGCTTCTTGTTAGAGCATTACTTTCTGTTATAGCTGTTGCAAATTACAAATTTAATTCACGCACACACACACACTCTCTCTCTCTCACACACACACACACACACGCTTCTATTGTTAACATTTTAGTTTTATATTTAGTGAGAAATTAAAATCAGTTTCGCTTGTCTGTTACAGTTTCTCCTCACACAGTTATTGGTTGGTTTAACGCAGCAGGTAAGCATCACAGTGCATTTGGTAATCACATCAAGCCTCAATTTTCATGTCTATGAGATATTTCATATCTAATGTTCTTTTTATTGTCCTTCAGTGGATGGTGCCAATCATTCGAAGTTCAATGAAGCCATTGCAGGTGTGTTCATGTGCTTTATCTTCTGGTTTTCAGTGCTTTAAGAACAAGCACATTTTAATTCTATTTTTCATTTTTGTCAGGAAATGGACTACTCTAGAATGACAGAGCGTCTGCTTAGACTGGCAGTAAGTTAAACAAAGTTTAAGGTCAATGTTTCCTTCTCAGAATAGAAACACAATCCTGTGTTCTGATTTTTGCTTACATCGGTGTTGTTTAGATGAAAGAAATGAAGCATGAAACAAATTATGGAGTAAATACTGCTATCTATTTTTATACTAGGTGCCCAACCATCTCCTCTGGTTGATTTTCTTCTACTCGTTTTTCCATTCCTCAATGAACTTTGTGGCCGAGCTGTTGAGGTTTGGAGATCGGGAATTCTACCGTGACTGGTGGTGAGTGATGTTATCTTCTTTTGGATGTCTTTACAGTTATTTCTCTTAGTAAAAGCTTTATTTGAGCGGCGAGGGTGGGTACCACTTCCACACCGTACTGCGTTTGATGGGCTTTGAATGCAGTCAATCTGGTTTATATGCGCCATCTCTCCCACTTCCATTTCCATTTCACACTGTACGCAGAGTTTTAGTCTCAGATGGATTGTGACACTGTGTTTCTTTTAGGAACTCCGAGACGATAACATACTTCTGGCAAAACTGGAATATTCCTGTGCACAAGTGGTGTCTCCGGTGAGTGAACAGGGGTTTTGAAAGAGACCGCAGACAGCTGTTGGGAGGCGAGATGAAATACGACACAGTAAAACTCACAGAGACCATAATGAAGAGAGACCATAATGTGATCTGTCCACAAGAAATATATGGTTATTTATAGTTCAGACTGGCTGTGAGTTTATGTGCTTCTCTCTCCTGTTTTCAAAGACACTTTTACAAGCCGTTGATGCGAAGAGGTGCTGGCAAGTTACTGAGCCAATCAGCTGTATTTTTCGCCTCTGCTTTTTTTCACGAGGTGAGATATGCATAAATCACACACTGTTTTAAATATTCTGTCGGGTCATGGCAAATGAAAGTTAACAGTCTAAGCAGGGTAACAACCTGTGGGAATTATTCTCATTTTAGAGAAGTGCTACTTCTCATAAGCAAAATCAATACACAGTAATATTTCAGAAGCTAGTGTGTTTACTTTGAATATTTTACTATTAATGTCATTAAAATCCCCCCCCCCCCCCCAAAAAAAAGTGCATAAACTTAAACCATTATGTACTGCTCACTTAAAGTTAATCTTAAAAAACACTATTATATTTTTAAATGTAATATTGAAAATTCACTTGTAACATTTAAACAATTGATTTTTTTTTTAATTTTTTTTTTTTTTAATTAGACAAAATGATAACATTTTAAATATCATTTGTCAGTTATATGAAGCTGGGTTAGAAGAAAGTATTTTAAAACTTAATCTTCACTTAAAAAAAAAAAGAAATGAATTTGTCGATTGTCTGATGATGATTGTCTTTGTCCTGCAATCGGTCTTTGTTATGTGTTAAATGTTCTAACACCAAGGATCATGTTGGAAATAAGTGTTCACACTTTAACATGCTGGATTATGTTGTCTGTCAAATCCAAAATAAATCAAATCAAATCAAATCAAAAAAAAAAAAAAAAAGTACTCAAATTTATAAAAAAAAATAAAATAAAATTGGAGACCTTTGAGCATTGCGGTAAGCAGCTGTTCTTTGAAGCAGCTGTGGTTTCTAGAATAATTTGTAAAATTTTAGATGTTCCCCACTCCCGAGGCGTCGTCTCATTTCCCTGACTCAGAAGCAGGTGCCCGGCGTTTGGCTGGTAGCCACCGTTCTTCAGAGGAGATGAAGGTCAGAACGGAGGGATGAGGAAGATGAAGAACAGGCTCCTATCAGGCTGCTGTTCTCTGTGATAAGCTGTGAGCTGAGCTGGGGGAAGGGAGAGAGAGAGAGAAATCAGAGAGGAAGATGTGTCCAATCCGCAGGTGCAGGCAGATAGTATTCTTAACCGTCTTATTAAAAAACATTGACCTTCACAAGGCACCTCAGAACCGGACCCAGGATCACAGTAATGACTCAGATAGCTCAGATGGAGAGTGAAGTTTCATCTCAGGAATATCTAAAACTGGAGCTGTAAAGATGATTTAGTGAGGGGTAACAGGAAGGCCAGTGTTCCAAGACCCCTGGAGTTCAGTAGAGGTTAAGAACCTGGTTAAAGGACGCAACAGCAGTGCTCAACCCTTCAGTGCTTAATCAATATTTTATGGTGTTATTATGGGAAGTTACCAGCTTCATATAACCTGACAAAGTTTCATACATCACTCTTTAGGATTTAAAAAGGACACATTATGCGCTTTTACAAAGTCTTGATTTTGTTTTTGGGGTCTACTAATATAGGTTTCAGGCTTGAATGTTCAAAAAACTGTATTTTTCACATATTTTACATTGTCGCAGCACTTCTTTTTCCAGTCTGTCAGTAACGCTCTGTTTAGTTACTGTCTCTATGAAACCCCCCTTTCCGAAAAGCACAATGTGCTCTGATTGGTTGGCTGGACCAGTGTGTTGTGATTGGTCAACTGCTTTGAACGAGTTTCGGAAATGTCATTCCCCTTACTATAACCACGAGTTTCAACACATTACTAACGCAACTTAACCAGGCCACGCCCCTTTTTGGGGGGACTCGCTTTCTCTGTGAGTTGGCTTTGATAACTTGCTTGTTCTCTAAACTGCAAGTTTAAAATGCATAAATGTAAAAAATAAAAAATGCGCAAAAATAAAAACTAAATCCTTTTAGAAACACTTACCTATCCATCACTCTGGAGTTTAAGGTGTTTAATGTGTATATATATCTCTCTCTTTCTGTCTGCAGTACCTGGTCAGTGTCCCACTCAGGATGTTCAGACTGTGGGCATTTATGGGCATGATGGCACAGGTATAAATATTAAATCTTAAACATACAAAAATTACGCATTTATGGTCATGCATTCGTGCATAAGAAAACCATATATAATGTTTGTGATAATCATCTAAGCAGGTAGCTGAGCTATGAAATGAATGCAATCTTTTTTATATCAATACATAGTACCTTTTTCAGTTTACAATAAAACAATTCTTTATTACAGCTCCCACTGGCATGGCTTGTGGCCAGGTTTCTTCGGGGAAACTATGGAAATGCTGCTGTGTGGCTCTCACTCATTATTGGTCAACCTATCGCAGTTCTGATGTATGTTCATGACTACTATGTCATCCACAACCAGGATGACCCGACAGTCACTGAAGCTCTGTAATCACACTGTAAAGCCCGATCGGCTGAGTTTGATCGTGGACTCGGCTAAGCAGCTACCCTTCGAAATATTGCTGTAAGACTATAGGCTACATACTGCAGTGGTACAGGTTGGAGTACATTGATACATTTGAAGATTCCCGGTACAGTCAGGTTTCTATGAAGTCTTCAAATAAATTCACAGCTCTAGACTATTTTTAGACCTTTATGAACAATTACAACAGCCAGTCTATGCAAATCTTGCCTAGAACTCTAAATAGAAATGCACAAGAGTCTTTAGGGTCCTGAATGTGACTCTACAGGTGTCAAGTGCTTGTTTTAACTTCACTAAATGAAACTGGACATATTATTTAATGGTATGTTACATGCATTACTAGTAGGGCTTTCTCACACTCAGGTCCGTGTCCTGTCACTTTCTTAGCATTTTAACATTTTCTTACGGTTCAAAAAATATTGTGAAAACTCCTTAAACGGACATTAAGGTCTACTATACAAATATGTGTTGTTGTTCTTTTTAAGTGCCAGTCCATAAATCTACATAATGCGATGTAATATGTAAAGAGATTATGTACAGACATAAATGTGTATTTTTTATTTTTTATTAATAGGCTATATTTTTAAAGCCATATGCGGCCAGACACTTTAATTGCTGACGTGATTGTTTTTTTTTGCAAAGGGATGAGAGAGAAAATGTTTGTTAAATCCTAAATGTTACGTCCATTGTTTTTAATCCATATTTTATATGTTTTAAATTATATTGAATTGCATTTGTTGTACAGTACACTGTTGAGATGCCATCTGCGCTCCATTGTCGGCATTATGGTACCTACTCATCAAAAGTGCGCCACCCTGTGGGGACTGTTGAGAATAAACAACCCTGCAAATGATGCTACTGTGGCACCATTATTTGTTTTTGTGGAGGCATTTATCAAGCGTAATTGTATTCACTGGAGAGAACCGGATGCATTGTAATCTCGCAGTGTGATATTTTTCACAGATCAGGCCCTTCCAGTTCAATTTGTCCTCACATGATGAGGGTGCCAGATCCTCACAATCAGTGCAAGTTTGTGATAAATGGCTTTTGAGATAAGTCTTATAATAGCCACGGGTCATATTGTATGAACATCCTATCGTGTTTGCCGCAGTGCAACAGACGCACTTCAAGAGCTTTTGCTATCTAATAGGCTTGATAGTGCTTTGCTGTGCTGCAATCTGTTTAGTATACATTGCCATACATACAAAAGATTGGAATGGCCGAAGAATGATTACAGCGCAGAAAATCAATGCTAGCCTATATGTCACTGTTTATTTAGTTAAACAACTAATATCAAGTTTAAAACAGTCCCACTTTGGACTAATGTTTATACAATAAATGTAGCTATTGTAGGTTTGCCGTGGTTCAAAAGTTTGGGGTCAGTTAGATTTTAAAAAACAATATTCAGCAAGGATGCATTAGGCTACATTGACAATTTACAATAAGGTACAATAAAGTCATTGACAATAAAGACTTATAATATTATAAAAGATTTCTATTTAAAATAAATGGCATAATTTTGAGCTTGAAACATTGACAAACATTTCTGAAGGATCATGTGACTCTGATGATGGGTGCATTCACGCCATGTCGTAATTACAAGATACAACTTGTAAAAAGTGTTCACGACCTCGTCAAGCTCTCAGAAAAACGAGCTTTAATATGAGCTCTAGAGGCTGTCTAGAGGACGTGAACGCTTTTTACAAGTTGAAATCTCGCAATTACAACATGGCATGAACACAACATCATATTGGCATTGATAGTGTTACAACATGGCGTGAGTGCAGCATATGGCTGCTGAAAATGTCATTTTGCCAAGAATAAATACATTTGAACATATAAAAATAGAAAACAGCTATACTGCATTTTGATCAAATAATTGTAGCCTTGGTGAGCATATAAGAGATTTCTTTCAAAAACATAAAAAATCGTACCTATCCCAAACTTTTCAACGGTATAGTGTTGAAATCAAATGAAGTAATAATACTGTCTTCATGTGCTAGCCTTTCTGAAATTTACTACTTCCCACTTCTGAAGTCCTGATTACAAGCATGTGCTTATGATGGAGGACGTGTTTATTCTTGCTTATTTCTTAAAAATCTTGTAAAGATATTTAATTTTGAATAAAATGTAGCTTCCCATTCGTTGACAACATTTATAAACATACACTGCACCATCTAGATGGTCAAATACATACAATTGTATACAATAATATACACGCTGTGAATAAAACATACAATAGCCCACACTTCAAATTATTATTTATGTTATATATAGAAAATATGCACTACTTTAACGACAAGACAAGATGATGTAGCTGTTGTGGAAAAAACTAATTGAGCATTGGCCTACTTGTCACAACAGCAATTGTTCTGCTCTTCGTCCACCCTATTAGACTAGACATCAAGATTCAGTGTATGAATCTCAATAATGGATACATGTTTCATGCTGCAGTGTATTCTGGGTGCCTCATCCATGGCTCCCAGAATGCACTGCAGCATGAAGCATGTCACCATTGTTGAGATTCATATGCTGATTGGTTTCACAGACTTTAGACAAGCTTTAATTCAATTATGACATTAAGTAGCTTTTATAAACGTTCCTTAGAACAATACATTTCCTGGTTTGCATCTTGAGACTATGAGAAAACTATGGCACTGAGATATTTTAAGAAATGTCAATGCAAGTTTCTTTTAGTTAAAACAGCTAAAACATGCATTTTAGTCTGGGACTAGGCTTAAGCCTTGTCTGTGAAACCAGGCGTTGATGTCTACAGTAAGTGAGTCTAATAGACACAGGAATTAAAAATGCTGGTAACACTTTACAATAAGGTTTCATATGTAAACATTATTTAATGTATTAACAGTTACAGCAGCCAGAGAAAAACGAATATTAAAGAGTCAAGAGCCCAACTGAAGTGAACACCGATCACCATAATAGTGACTTCAAACGAAGACACTTTACCGAAACATCTAAACCTTCTGTTTATTCTCAATAAGAACTTCTGTAGACGTATGACAGAAATAAAGTCAATCTGGTTAGTAAGTGAAGCTGGTAATGCTATTTGTGGGGTTGTCGACATCCAGTGCCCGCTGGGAAACTTCCTGCTAAAAACTTTATAAAAATGTTATGGGATAACATTTCTTAAAACATTTCTAGCTGGGTTGAGAGGGCGTTCATGTCCAATTTTCAACTATTAAACTCGTATTTACAAGAATTCTGATAGCACGTGAATGAAGCATTAACATTTGTTAACAAACAATGTTACGATGTTGTGATGGCTGGTTGGACTGTTCATATCTATTTTATTAATTTTTTTCTATTTTATTTCACCTCTGGTAAGATGACTTGAGGCGCGTGGGTCATTTCCAGGGCTCTGACGGAACTGTCAATTCTTTTGCTGCACCAGAAGAGAAACAGAGACACTGGACATTGATGTATTATCCTACAGGGAGGAGATGACGTTTTTTCCACTCTGAAAAAGGTACCCTGTGTTCAGCTATATGTTATACAGTTCAGCACTCAGCAGATAATTGGCCTGTATTCAAGACGTTCACTCCCTGTGAAATTCTGCCAGGCAGCCAAAAACAGTGGTTAAGAAATAAAGCACAATAAAGTTTTAAACCACCCAAATTCTTTCATCTTTCTAACCAAGCATCTGAGACACTACATGAATAGTCCTTTAATAAGAGTGTTTATCTTTGTTTTTGGACTCATTCAGTGCCTATTATCTTTAAAGGGGCTATTATGTTTAAGGATAAATGTGTTGTATTTTAAAAGATGTCTGCAGTATGTTTCATTTTCAATGGAAACCTCATTTCACCAATGGGCACCTCATTTCTAATTACTATTTTAAATGCATTGTCACACTTTTACCTCCAGTGATTTTTTTTACTGTAAGGCTGGAAGCTTATGCTGCTATTTTGAACCAATAATCGGAACAAAAAGCAGTTGACGTGCAATTATTAATTTGACTCTGACTCCATTATAGTTGTTGTTATTCTTTAACCTCTTATTCTTTGAGAGTAAAAGTCTTTCTTAGAAATGATCAGAAAACGTAGGATTTAACCTGAACATTTTGATAACAAAAGTTACAATCACCTTAGCTTCTAGCATTATCAGTGGTAAAAGGAAATATTCTCAAAGCCTTTAAAGCAGGCAAAATTATTTAAGTTACATGTTTAAATAGAATGGAACAACATAGAAAAACTTAGTTGACAATTAATCCTGTGCAGAAGAGGAAGAGTAACTGCCTTTTTTGTGAGCTTACACACCAGTGTGCGGGAACGGCATGAGTGGCAGCCTAGATTAACAGTTACCTTTCCTTCTTATACCCTGAGCGAAGCATTGTTAACCATGAGTGGAATACTAACACCAAAACCAACTGACAGGAAAGCAAAGACCATAAACCTGAAGGCAAATGGGTGGTTTTGATCAATAGGGGGAGAAGAAAATTAACATCTTGTTCTCAATGTGTGTTTAAGCAATAGTTACCTATACTGTACATTAACATGTCTATTAAGTTCACCACAATTGAATTCAGTTTATAAACTAAGATGACACCAAACATAATATAGTAACATGTTAGAACACACAAGAAGGTAAAGAGTATGTAGAGGAAAGAACGTTTGTCCTGACTCCTGTGTAGCAAATGATACAGATGTGTTTTAGAAGTGCAAGCGACTCTACCTCCCCAGACAGAACCATCTTGTGCCTGGATTGTCTCAACAGTCCTTAATTAGCATATTGATGAGTCCCTTGTATCAGAAAGGCATTACCATACTGTGATGATGAAGGGCATTGTCTCACATTCAATTTACACGTATACCTTTAAAGGGACTACTGATGTATTAGTGTAGTAAAGAGTTCCACCCATATTCACTCAGCCTTACTCTACATTACAATGTAGGTTTATTTTTAAGTCAATTTCTGTATAAGCACATTAAAGTCTGGGTAACAAAAAAGCTGAATTGGATGTTTACACTGTTATAACCCAGAGAAAAAAAAAATCCATGTTGAATTAATGACCAAAATGTTTGTCACGCTATGTGGAGTTGTCACGATGGAACCTGCAAATGACCAGCAATGTTTTTCAGCTAAATTTTTATATTAAAACATGTTGTTATCAAACGAAACTATTTATGAAACAGAAACAATTTAAAGGATAACAAACACATTTCAAACCATATTTTTGCCTAACAAATTCTGCAATTAATTTACACAGATGAGCCAAAACATTACGACCATCTGCCTAATATGCTGTCAGTCCACCTCGTGCTGCCAAAACAGCGCCGACCTGCAGAGGCATGGACTCTACAAGACCCCTGAAGGTGTCCTGTGGTATCTGGCACCACAGCGTTAGCAGCAGATCCTGTTGTCATCACGACAGACGCTTCACTCACATGCCATGGTTGCTCAAAACAAGGAGTCTATCCCATTCTAAAATCCATGTTCATATTAAGGGCGCACGTCAAGCACTTTGTACCCTTTCTATATGGAGGAGTCCCCGGTGTGTAACCTTGAATCCCATAGGGGCATTTTGTCGTCGTCATTACAACGGACGCCTCACTCACGGGCTGGGTCAATGTCATGGATGTTGCCCAGTCCAGGTTCTTTGGGGAAGCCCCTCATCTCTTTTGGTACATCCAGCCTAAATATGAGGGCTGTCTTTTTAGCACTAAGACACTTCTTCCCAGATCTCAGGGGCTATCATGTGTTGGTGCGGACGGACAGCACATCAGTAGTCACCTAAATTATAACCAGGGTGGGATGCATTCGCGCCCCCTGTAAAGGCTGGTGCAGCAGATCCTGCTCTGGGCAGATTTAAACTGCTCTCCCTGTGGGGAGTTTACATCCCAGAACACCACAATATGGGAACAGACATCCTGTCGAGGCAGGGACTGGGGATGAGTCCTGGGGATTGGCGACTCTATCCTCAAGTAGTGGAGTCCATATTGCAGAATTTGGCCAGGTGGAAGTGGACTTGTTTGCCTCCTAGGAGTCAACCCACAGTACCCTTTGGTTCTCTTTCTATCCTCCAGCTCATCTAGAGCTGGATGCCATGCAGAGATGTGGCCAAGGTTGCGTTTGTACACCTTGCCCCCTATCGTTATGCTCCTGGGAGTTCTGGCGAGGGTCCGTCAGGAGGGGCTGCGACTTAGATTAGTAGCTCCATTTTGGCCAGCCCAAGTACTGTTTGTGGACCTGGTACCTCCCCTGGAAGGCTCTCCCTGGAGATTTTGACCAGGATGGACCTTCTGTCCCAGGCTCGTGGGACAACTTTTCACCCCCAACCAGAGATTTTGAAGCTGTGGGTCTGGCCCCTGAGGGATACTAGCTCATAGATTCTGGTCTCTTAACCAAAGTCATTGATACCATTCTCACGGCTAGTGCTCCTTCTACTAGAAAGCTGTATGCTCATCTTTAAACCAGCTGACTGCCCGGTTGGTTCAGTCCTGGAGTTTCTTCAAGAGCATCATTCAGCTAGACTTACCCCCGCTACCTTTAAGAGGCTTCGGTGGGGAAACATGTCAGACAGACAGACGGTTGGCGTCTATCTGCAGACCGCGGGTTCTTTCAAGAGATCTCTCAATTGTATTGAAAGGGTGGTCAGTTACTCCTATTGAACCCTTAGGCTGTGTCTCTACCAAAGCGTTTTTTTCCTTTGGCTAGCGCATTTTTCCCCAAAAAAATTTCAATGGGAGCTCCGCGTTTTTAAAACGCCAGGAACGTAACGAGGTGCTGAGATTGTACGTAATAGTTTGGTTACGTACTTGATTGCATCACCTCACTTCATCCTATGCCAATGATTTGCTGTGTACTACATGTGACTCACCGGTATGCTGTGTCTCATTCCCATCATCTCAGGAAACCAGGTTATATAAACCAGAGACATTTTGCTCATTAGTGTACATTTGTAACATTTAAAACATCTGACAACTTGCCCCATCCTGACATTTATGAAAAATACAAAGTATAGAATTCCCCAAAATGAATCATTTAAATTTCTAATTAGGTGTTTGTGTAATTGCCCTTTTTTCTCGAAACCTTAGTGAGAACTAGCCTTTTTTAGAGTTATTATTTGATTTTTAAAATGAACTCTTAATAGTGACAAAATGTAATGGTTGACAGCTGAACAGTTATTCAGTTACCACCAGGGCTCAGAATCATTTTGAATAACGTGTGTGACTTTCAAAAGTTTACAGGCATATTGTAAATGCCACATACAAATATGATTCACATGCTTCCAATGCTGTTAAACAAAGCTGAGACAAAAAAGGACAGCGCACAGTTCCAATTTTTTTAACTCACTCTCAGTCACATTTGAACTTAGCTTACAGACTTCATATCTTTAGTTGGAGAAATTTCGGAAACATCAGGACAGAGACCTGGCAGATGTTGATGGATGTGTTTCCAGACAGGAAATGTGGAAAAAGTGTCGACATGTCCAGCAGTATTAATACATCCTGTTCTTTTATTTTAGCTATCTTGCTGGCATTCTGACACCTTAAAAAATCTTTTACAAGACTTATGCATGCATTTGATCAAGTTTATCAACTTAGAACTTTGCATTATATGCAGTATTTATTGTTTTTCCAGCCCCAGTGCTACTGTAAAATGTAAGGCTACATTTTCATTCAAATAATCGTAACATTGTATTTAATGTCTGTTAAATTTTATTTCAGTAAACCAAACAATCACAATGAAGAGTTTCATATCCCAGAATCCACTGTTTGTAATGTCAGGGTTTATCCAAACTAACTCGAACTTCCTGTGAGCCAGAGGATGAAGGGAGGGAAAGAAACAACAAACGAGTGAAACAGAGAGGGATAGAAAAAGAGACATGCAGCACAGACAAGGTGGAGAGATGTTCTCCTTTTCCCCCTTCAAGGTGAAGAAGTTCAACATGTTTATAGTACAAGGGATTTGGTTTTCATCATTTAAGGTTCTTTAAGATGGTCTTTTACGGTCTAATTTGAGTGTCAGTTCTGTGGCCTTCATTACAACATTTCTGTTTCACACTCCAGATCAACTTCTCATCCTTCTATATGTGCAGGTAAGCAATTACTTTGTGTTGTGTGTGATTACTGTGCAATGATGCAAATTTTTGGTGTGCTTTTATTGATACAAAATGTTTGCAATGCCAACCTTGATTTTTTTATCTTAAATATGGTGTGTGTGAACAGTTCTTTTAAGTGAGAAGATAATGAATCACCAGTTTAATAAATCTACTTAGCCATTTAAAAATATGTTTATACAATTTAGACGATTAAATTTACTGTATATATATATATATATATATATATATATATATATATACAATAAAGATGGTTTTTGAAGTGCAAAGCTATGAGGTACGGAAGCACAGACCAGCTCAATGAAATTGTCTGAATATAATACAAGGTCCAAATGAAAAAGTATAAACACAGAAGGTGCGTTATACAGATTGAGGTAGTGACCATAACAGTGAAAGTGGCATCAAGAGGTAGAATGGGCTAAGAAATGTGCAAAAATATAATAAGAAACATTGTAAATGTGTAGTATGGAGACGGTTTAGTACAGTGCAGTTTCTGTTATATAAGATAAAAAATTATATTATATAATCACTTTGTTTATGAGACTGGTGGTACAATTTTGTTAATATATAAATAATATCTATATTACATTTTATTTTCTATTTTTTATTTTCTATTAATGTGCGGGTATTTTATGGATTTTCCCAAAATGTTCCCAAAACTTGTACATGTTCTTTCGTCACAATTTAATGTGCCGAAGCAATATTTTGCTACAACGAGGGATCATCCTCAAGCCAAAAACAACCAGCCTACATCAAAAGCTCTGACGGCGGCTCACACAGAGATATTTATTTGGACAGCATTAATGCATCACTGTCTCTCAGAAAGGGCCATTAGTTTTGTTGTTGTCTTGGAGAATGACATTCCCTCTTTATATCTGGGAGTCTGCTTTTCGATGACGATTAGCTAATATAGTTTCTAGACAGAAGGAATAGAGGTCACCACCTCTCTCATAAACAGTTGATTGCCTTTTTTATACTTCCAGGTATGTTTTATTGTCAGTGTGAAACTGACATAAAATCAGTGTTTTAAAGAAAAAAGTCAAAAGTTATCAATTTTAGAGGAGAGTAGCTTAATTTCAATTATGCAACAGTGCTTGACGTTGTTAAAATATTTAAATTCATTCTGTGGAGTTTAGTCTCTGATATCTAAACAACATTATTTTGGTCAATACGTATTGTATATTGTTCTGTCTTTTCAATTAAGATGTAAATTGAGCAGAGGCCCAAGTAAATAAACATGCAAAAGAGTCAGAAGTCTGATGCCTTTAGATGCTGCTCAGAATTCATTTGCGTAATATGGGATAGACGTCTATTCCCACGAATCTCAGTATCCAAACAAATCCTTCCCATTAGTCTTAATTGTAAACACATCTCATTCTGAACACCATCTGAACTATGCCAGACCGTAGGTACCTCTTCGTCAGAGGCTTCCAGGCTGTTTGTTTATCAGGCTCATTCTTCCTGCAATGGAAAGAGAGCATATTTGTTTTTGCAGGCAATTTTCCATTATGCCACATTGTACCATGTGACATGGGTTTGAGATGTAGACACACGCAGTCTTAAAACTGTCAATTATTTTTATGTCATTACATACCAAACCTAGGTAAAACATGACCAAAGAAACTGACAGTTTGTTTGAAATAGCCAACTATATATAGCATACTGTCTACTGCAAGAGTATACTATATATTGCAGACAGTTTGCAACTATAAATGTTTTATATAGTATAATAAATTAGCTGGTACATGCAAGAATGACTTGTTGTTTTAAAATATATAAATTAACTAACATTTAAAAAAACTAAATACCCATCTGAACACTGAACTATTTTGTAGTCCTAAAAAGTTACAATCTTACAGTCTTATTATTAATACAAAATATAATTGTTTTATTTACTTACATTTTACTACATACATATTGTGCTGTACCTCAACTTCTATTTATTTATTTAATTTGTTTCTTTATTTATAATTTTTTTATTATTTATTATCTGCACTGAGACCTCTTCTCACTTGTGCTGACATGGCAACGTGATCAGCATTTTAGTTTTGTTAGACATTAGTGCTGCTTTTGACTCTGTATGTCGTTACATCCTCCTTGAAAGGATGTGTGGTTGGTTAGACATCTCTGTTGATGTGTTTGATTGGTTTAAATCCTATCTCACTGATCATTTCCTGTATGTATGATTGGGGAAAAATAAATGCGAACCAACATGCGTAAATGTGTAAATGCATACAGCAGGGTGTCCCGCAGGGGTCTGTGTTAGGGCCTATTCTGTTTAATCTAATCTAATCTAATATAATATAATATAATATAATATAATAAAATATAATATAATATAATATAATATAATTAATATAATATTAGGGTCAAGATCTTGTATTGACAATGGAAGAGTCAAGCACTCTGTAAAGTCTACTCCAGCACATCCCAAAACTTTTAATGAATTTAAGGTCTGGCTCTGAGATGCCAATTCAGGTGTGAAAATGGTTCTTCATGCTCCCTCCCAACCATTCTTTCACAGTTTGAGCCTGATGAATCTTTACATTGTTTTCCTGGAATATGGCCATTATGTGACTTCCTCCATGATTGTTTACGAAATGAAAATCTACACACTCCATCAATTAGGGTTAGAATAGCTGTTGCCAAACATATAGCATGCTAGAAACATAATAATCCCTGCAATAATGATCTAGTCATAGACTCTTAACCATTAGCCTATTTAAATCCAAACAGCGACTTTTTTTTTTTTTTGCAGTGTATAATGATCTATTAATCATTATTATTCTGTTTGTTAATGATTTATTGATAAAAGTTATTATAAAGTTTTAGCAAATTTTCTTAAACTCAATTAGTCAAAAACTATCATTCTACCATTTTTTCTTTGAATCTACAAATAAATGGCTTTAAAAAATTGCTAATCTTCAAAATTGCATCTTTTGTAATTGCAATTTTTCCTTTCTCTTTGTGTTTTTGGCCAGATCCAGCTCCCAAACTACAAAGATGACCCTTACAGAGGTTTCATCGAATCTGAACCTCACATCAACATCGACTCCTCCCCTAACAACTAATACTTCTCCACCATACCGTGAACCTTATTTACACAGACTGGCCCACTTGGATGAGGGTCTCTATAATGACTTTTACAGCCTGTGGATAGCCTTGGTGGTCATCAACACACTTATCTTTATGGTAGGGATGACCCTAAACAGTCTGGCTTTGTATGTCTTCTGCATCAGGACCAAGCCGAAGACTACATCAGTCATCTACACCATTAACCTGGTTGTGACGGATTTGTTGGTTAACCTTTCCCTCCCCACTCGTATCATATTGTACTACAGCGGAGGAAAGTGCCTCAACTGTTCCTACATGCACATATTCAGCTACTTCGTCAACATGTACTGTAGCATCCTCTTCCTCACCAGCATCTGCGTGGATCGCTACCTAGCCATAGTTCAGGCTGAGGCCTCGCGGAAGTGGAGGAACCCTGGTGTGGCCAAAGCAGTGTGCGTCTGCATTTGGCTGTTCGCCATCATCGTGACCTACTCGCTTCTCACGACGGCCATCAAGCACTCAGGCTGCTGCCTGTCCAAACTTTTCGCGCTGACCGTATTCGAGTTCTTCCTCCCGATGGTGATCATAGTAGTGTTTACTATTCGAATCATGTGCGCCCTTTCCAGCCCGGGTCTGATGCAGCAGAGCCGCGACAGACGCATGAAAGCCGTACAGCTGCTGTCGACCGTGCTGGTGATCTTCACCGTCTGCTTCACACCGTTTCACATCCGTCAAGTTCTGTTTTACTTCAATCCTGATCTGCCTCATCATGTGATTGTGTACCATGTGACTGTCACCCTCAGCAGCTTAAACAGCTGCCTGGATCCTGTGGTCTACTGTTTCGTCACCACTAACTTTCAGTCTACCATGAAGAGATTTTTGAGGAAGATAGAAAGAGAGCAGACGAGCGGAGATATTATCAGCATGCAGAAGAGCTCAAAGGCTTCAGGCACAGTGAATAATATAGATAAAAGTATAAGGATAAACATGAGCCCTGTCCAGCAGGGAAGCCGACCTGCATAAGGGAGCGTACATGTGTCCTGTACAGTATTCAGATGGTTGCAATTACCATGTCATATACTAAGGCAAAACCACGGGCATAGATGAGACTTTGTTTCTCTGTGTACTGTAAATACGTAATATTTATTTTATGAGCTTGCATTTCATTTCACATGTGACATTGTTTGTAACTACAACAACTATGGAGCAATGCCAACATAATATGCCACAGCATTTTTAAACTTGTAGTGTTTTAGAGCTGGGGTTTTAAAAATGTTGATGCCAAGGACCCCGAAATATGATGGACCCCTTGCGAGGGACCCCTTAAAAGGCAGACGTAAACTGAATGTATACATCTGTATGCAATGTGCGTATGAAGACACATGAAGGGTTATATTATTGGCTATCATATTGTTACTGTACTGAAGCCAAGACAAATTATTAAAACATTATCTAGAAAATATTGTATTTATATCTATTGTATCTTTTTTTCTGACCACTATTAGAGTGTACTATCATTCAAACGTTTAGGGCCAATATGTTTTTGTTATTGCTTTTAAAATAAGTCTCTTGATTTGATCAAAAATACAATAAAATATTGTGAAATGTTATTACAATTTAAAATAACTGTTTTCTGTTTTGATATATTTTCAAATGTAATTTATTCTTGTGATGGCAAAGCTGAATTTTCAGCATCATTACATCTTGAGTATCACACAATCCTTCAGAAATCATTCCAATATTTTGATTTGGTGCTCAAAAAACATTTCTTATTATTATCAATGTTGAAAACAATTGTGCTGATTAATATTTTTGTGGAAACTGATACTTTTCAGGATTCTTTGATTAATAGAAAGTTCAGAAGAACAGCGTTTATTTTAAATATATTTTTTGAATTCAGAACTTTTGGTCAAATGAATGGGTTCTAGTTGAATAAAAGTATTAATTTCTTTAAAACTGACCCCAAACTTTTAAACTGTAGTGTATACCTGCAGAGAAGCATTATTTTTTGTTTTTTTGCTTTTAAATTTTCCATGGACCCCACTATGTGGCCCCCTGTGGGTCCCCAGATAGAAAATATACATAATAGATACATTCATGTAAAAAAAAAAATGTTTTGTGTCATAAAATCCTTTTTAGAACTTCTGTAAAAAAATTCAAATAATAACTAGATTTGATGCTTAGCAGCAAAATCATAGTGTTAACATTTTAGATAAGCTTTTGTTTTATGCTTTAGGCCAAATGAGAGTATCAGTGAACTATTCTTTCACAATGTTAACCACAGACCTGAAGTAGGCTACAGAAAAAGAAAAAAAAAGAGGAAATTCTATATAAATCAATGCTTGAATAGTTTTTAAGCATTCAGGCTGGACTAGCTGCAGAGTAGACTACTACTTAGTGTAGTATTTTATTTAAACTCTAGAATAACACGTATCTAATCTGTCAAATTATAGTCAACCTGATTTATTTTATTGCATTATAGTATTTCATTATCAAATACCACTTTAAGAGACATCAGTTGTGTGTTTATGACACAGTGTCGTTTTAGTTCACAGATTGTGACAGCAATCAGCGAGATTACATCATTGTTGAGTCTGACGAGGGGGATTTGTAGCCTTGAGTGTAACGACTGGCAACCTCGAGCAGACAAAAGATGCAGTAGACATCCGCGACCTGAGAGCAGGTACATTTTTCTCTTTAACATCTTACTCCATTCACTTGTGTGGATGCTGAGATTCTTTCTCTATCAATAAATGAAGATGTCTTTATGAATCGAACCGCTCGTCGAGCTCGGAAAGTGATGGTATCCTCTAAATTTACTGTAGAAGCAAGTTAATTTAGCAGGCTAGCAGTCCGGGCTAACAGACTGTATAAGTATCAATCAGACTGATGATTCATATAAAGTTCAGCGAAATCCCAAATGCATAATAATTGTAACTTCGCTTGCTCTTTCCCAGTCAGATCACTTTACCCTCCCAGGAAATAAAGTTGGTTAAGTTACATGATTAGTGTGTGTATAATGTAAAACATCTACAACACATAAATCATTGTATGCAACAGTCGGATGATCTGGCAATCCTTTGAATCCAGGAAAAAAAATCATAGGCAATGGGGGATTTATGGTGATCTGGTGGATGTTTGTAGCGTTTATTTCAGCCAGCAAGGTTGTTTATGTGTCTAAAATTGATATCTCACGTTGTTAACTGAAATCGACTGGGTTTAATGTTAGGTTTCCAGGCTCATTTCCAATAACAAACAATAAACCGTACATGTTTAGGCATGATCTGAGCTCCATCACAGGCTTCTTCTTAAAAGGTATGCACGTGATTCAGCGCATGGCACCTCTCCGCCATGTCGTCATGCATCGTCCTCCTTATAAAACAATGTCATGTAAAAGTCTCTGACTGACACAGGTGTCCATTCGCACACCTGACTCTTGTCACAGCAGGTCTGGGTTCAGTGGGCTGCTCTGGGGTGAATGTTACCTGGCAAAAGCGTCTGGGTGCAGCGTAGCCTTATCAGTACAGTGCACACAGGGGGCGGGCAGTTATGAGTCTCGTGTTGTCAGCAAGTAAAACTAGTGACTTTTTTTTATTTTTTAGCTCTGTCACTGTATGTGTTTGTTCTGTAGCCCTTCTGGTGTAAGCATAATTCACTTTATCTGATATAATATTTCTGGGTTAAAGGTATTTGGGCATCAAATGAAACACGTGCTACTTGAGGAACGAGGTAGGATATGTTTTTGATTATTACATGTGCGACATGTTCCCTAGTCTTGTAACCAAATTTGTAACATGTTGAAATGAATTAGGCTATAGTTTCGCGTATGTAATCCTGTACTCTGTAGCCTATATTTTAAATAAGTAAATATAAATAGTTTAAAGTGTATAGGAAAATTATTTAGTAGCCTAAACAAATTAATTAAATTTAATTAAAACTGAATATTAAAATAACATTACAAATATACATTGAGCATACAGTAATTTTAACGAATGGGTTTATCATATCAGCTGCTCATCCACCATTAGTTTTTAAATTCTTATGGAAATATTTTAGTACTGGCACATGTGCTATTATAATTTATAGCTCTACAGTAACTTGGTGAAGCAGGATTGTGTAATGCTAACTCAATTAAAACGACCTTTGGAACTTTACACACTTGCTGCCTTTACCATAGGATTGTAGAAGGTATAAATAAACTTAAAAGTACACATTTTGCATTGCCTACTCTGTGACAACGTTTTTAAACATTGTTTTAGAGCTTGTGCTTGGATAAATACCTTTCTGATATCATCGGTAAATCCACAAAAGAAGGCACGTATTACGTTTATTTTACACTTAATCTCTTTATATATTAATATTGTTATGGCTATTTTGGTTTTAAAAAAGTCTTTAAAATATTAAACCTGAGGTTTGGGGCACCAAAAAAGAAATTTAAATTTTAAAATCATTTAAAATATAATTAATTATATATTAATATAATTACATATATTAATATGTATGTTTATATATATATATATATATAATTTGTGTATATAAAATGCATAATTTTATGAAGTGTAATAGTCTAAATTGTGTTATGTGAAAAAGCAGATGGTGTTTTTGTACTTTCAGTTAAAGGGATTATCCCAAAAATGTATGAATGTTCTTAAAAACCTGTATGCTGAACACAAAAGAAGATATTTTGAAGAATGTCAGTAACCAGTTTATGGGACCCCATTGATTTCCATTGTGTGTGTTTTTTCCATACATTGAAAGTCAATGGGGTCCATCAACTGTTTGGTTACCCATATTCTTCAGAATATCTTCTTTTGTGTTCAGCAGAAGAAAGACATTCATACAGGTTTGGAACAACTTGAGGGTGTGTAAATTATGACAGAATTTTTCCTTTTTGGGTGAACTATCCCTTTAAGGCTTTAAAATGTTCTATTAGGAATAAGTATCAACATTCTACTATCTTTTCAGTGCCCATTCCCTATTTTAGTCACTTTATTATTTCATCTGCCTTTCTCCAGGGATTACAGATATGCCAAATATGTCATGCTTTTGGTAAAACTATGTTTACTGTCATAATGCCAGGTTTGTTCCCATCTTGTTTTTCACTAACATTTTTCCACTGCCTTGATCTTTCTGGATATCAGTTTTTTATGCCAAGATTTCTCTCTCTCTCTCTCTCTCTCTCTCTCTCTCTCTCTCTCTCTCTCTCTCTCTCTCTCTCTCTCTCTCTCTCTCTCTCTCTCTCTCTCTCTCTCTCTCACTCACTCTCTCACTCTCTCATTCACTCTCTCTTTCTCCTTCTCATCTAGATTAATAAGTAATTCCATGGAGGCACACAGAGGAACATCCACCTGTTCTGCTCTCCATGCCCTCCCCCTTTACCCTTTTTCCTTTCAAGAAAACATGACTTGTGAATTACACCAACAAAGCTCTATATTGACTGGTATTCATTACAGTGGATGGTAGACCTCTCACTAAAATATATGGAACAACATGACCTCTCTGTTGACTACGGGTTAGTGTTTTATAATAAGAAAACTGCTGTGGATTATGAAAGATCAACTTGGAGGTCTTAAGCAAAATAGAGTCTGTACTTGTGAGGGGTAAGTACCACAGGAATCTGGATCAAGACCCCACACCAGCATCGTATATGCAGGCCAGCATGGCACCCAAGAACGCTGTCACAGAGTCCATTCCAGTGTTGGACCTGACAGTCATGCAAGAGAAGGATCCAAATGGTGGGCAAAACATGGAGAAGGAAGTGGAGATGTCAGAGGACTCGGCCAGTGAGGATTCTGTAAACCACATCCCCAAGCGGTTATGGGTCATGCACGGTGCCGTCATGTTTGGGAGGGAGTTCTGCTACGCCATGGAAACAGCGCTGGTCACTCCTGTGCTGTTGCAGCTAGGTTAGTAATCAACCGTTATCCCAACAACAAACATGTCGTTCCAAACCCGTGGGACTTTATTTGTTCTGTGGAACATAAAAGAAGATATTATGAAAACTGTTGGTGTTTTTGGCCACAAAATGAAAGTCAATGAGGTAGTGTTGTTTGGACCCCATTGACTTTCATTGTATGAGCAAAAACATTCTTCAAAATATCATATTTTGTGTTCCACAGAAGAAATAAACTCCACTATTCTTTTGACAGACATTTTTGTATAATTTCCATGCACTATTTTGACATTTTTGACAATTTTTTCCTGTCACTATAATGACAGCATTTAGATCTTTTTAACATTCTTTAGATTTAGATAAAGCATTGAAAATGCTGATGTAACCGAAACAGGCACAGTCTCATGCACACTTTTTTAGAAAAGGCCATTTTTTGCAATATCAGGTCTGCACTTTGTATCCACCTTATTTTTGTACCTTGTAAATTGTCATGGCGTCTGGTGTCATTCGCTTCCAGTTATTTTTGGCTGTACAAAACAGCTTGTTAATGCTGCTTGATATTGTAAACTGGTATGTCTTATAATATTATTTTAATGTACTGTCGTAATTATAAACGCACTGATTTGTAGTGCATAGTTTTACTATTTGCTGCGCTTTGATATTCTTCTAATTATTTGACCACTAATGAATTAGGTATTGCACATTCACAGAAGATAGCTTACTTCCATGTTGCAAAATAAGGTCGATAGATAGAGGGTTAATGGGTGATTTAGTGTTTTTTAATTATTCTAGGATTGAGACCTCTGTTCATAATCATTGAACAGGGACATTCCTTTGGTTTTGGTGAGTGTTCCCTATTGTGTCAATGCCAATCCTGTGTCATAGTAGTAAGATGAAGGGAGGCTTGTTTCCACAATAGCATGCAAAAATGGACATGGTAGGCTTGGAATTCAGAGAATGTGTGAGTGTGCGCATTTCTCTTTCGCTCGGTTTTCCGTCCATTTTGAATAAGATCAATGTCAACAGATCCTCTCAGGAAACTGCCGGGTTTAATATTACAAAAGGTTTGAATTGCCCTGAAGACCCTCTGTTCCCGTACCAAAAGCAGTTTTACTAGATTTAACAGCTGAAAATATACTGAACATCATCCAGTAAACTCTAATAGGCCATTTTCCCAGAAGATTTAGCATATCGTAGCCTAAATCACTCTGTAATTGTCCTTTTAATGTGCATGTTGATGCAAAATATATGCATCCCTTAAAATCTCAAATAGCCTACTTGATGAAAATAGGTAAAATAATTGAAATGTTGAGCGTGGTTTAATAGACAATCAACCAGAGTCTGTTTTTAGCGTAAAAAGGATAAAATCCTCTCTGGTGTTGGATTAAATGCTGTGGGTATTGACAAAACCATCTATTTTAAGTTATTAACCCTTGAGAGTTGTCAGTGTTATTTCTTTATAATATAGGCTGATTTCTTCATTACTTCATACTGCATACTGCACCTTATCCTGATCTGTAGAGGTTCAAATGTAGTTGAATAGATGGTCTAATGATCTTTAAAGCTGAAGAGTTATGATTTGACATGTGACATGTCTGTTGTCTGCACTTTCTGTTCTCTCATTCTCAGTCGGCATCCCACTTCACACATGACATGTTCTTTCGCATGTTTGGACTTCTTGAAAAAAGAAGTTGTTTGACATTTTAAGTTTCACTTGAGTAATCAAGTGTTTGGATTTTAGTATGTCATCAGTCCTGGCACGAGTTCTGCATGCCAGACTAGAAAATGTTCGACTCATGGAAAATTCCTACAGCCGTTATTGTTAAAACTAGTTGCTATGAGCCATTACCTCCAAATCATGTAAAATACTCTTCAGTTTTCCCACGCCCTTTTTATATACTCTGAGTCATCGCATTTGATAATAGTTTTATTGTCAGACGCAATGTGGTTGCTTCATTACTATGACACAGTTTTAGATCTATTGCCTGAAAGGTTTATAGTGTTGTAAATGGCAGGTTAATGAACTGCAGACATGCTGAAACTCGCCCAGTCATCTGTTTCAAATGATGAGAGTTGCTATAGTTGCCATATTGGTACATTTCAGCAAACTGGTTATTAATTTTTGATCTGCCTGAACCTTGGAATTGTATTGATCGTGGTCCTTTTCTGCTTGCAGGTCTCCCAGAGCAGTATTACAGCTTAACCTGGTTCCTCAGCCCTATTTTGGGTTTAATTTTCACCCCTCTGATTGGCTCTGCAAGTGACCGCTGCACTTTGAAATGGGGTCGGAGGAGACCCTTCATTTTGGTGCTGTGTATAGGATTGTTAATGGGAGTGGCCTTATTTCTCAATGGATCTCTTATAGGTAATTACTACTATTTTATATATTTATATATTATTTCAAACTAATTGCATAATATTGTTCATGCACATAGTTGCATGCCACTGTTATTTAAAATCCCATTAGTCCCATGACTATGTATTATTTTTATTATTTATTTTAAATTTTTTGACCTTTTAATCTGTCTCTGAAACAGGTCTGTCTCTGGGTGACGTCCCCGGTAATCAACTGGTTGGGATCGTGCTGACTATTGTTGGTGTGGTGGTTCTGGACTTCTGTGCTGATGCTTTGGACGGACCAATCAGAGCCTACCTCCTGGATGTGGCTGATACTGAGGAACAGGACGTGGCTCTAAATATACATGCTTTCTCAGCAGGTATATATTCTGGGACTGGGAGAGAACTGGAATAGAGATGCTCTGTTCTTTAGCATCAGACTTAAACCATCTCAACTCTTTAAAAAACAGTCATGCTTTTATTATATAATTACTCACTGGTAAAGATCTAATCAGAATAACAATGTTCCACTTGCATGGAAAAAGTGATTATACACTACAGTTCAAAAGTTTGGGGTCAGTACATAAAAAAGAAGAAAATAAATGAAAACTTTTATTCAGTAAATGATCACACGTAACGGTAAAGACATTTGTAATGTTAAAAAATGATTTCCATTTCAAATGAATACTTTTGAACTTTCTAATTTGTCAAAGAATCCTGAACAAAAAATATATATCATAGTTCTCACAAAAATATGTCAAGATTTAATATAATATGAAGTGTTTCCTGAGCACCAAATCAGCATATTAGAATGATTTCTGAAGGATCATGTGACATTGAAGACGGTTGCTGAAAATTCAACTTTGCCACCACAGGAATAAATGACATTTTAAAATATATTAAAATAAAATAAGTTTGTAATAATTTCACAATATCACTGTTTTACTCTATTTTTGATCAAATAAATACAGACTTGGTGAGCAACTAAGCATAATATACTTTTTTTTCAAAAACATAAAAAAAAAACATACTGGATGGTGATTATATTTTAGTTACATAAGATATTTAGCCTAGAAGGCTGCATTGATGTTGTATATTCTGTTTTCGGTGGTTTAAAGTGATGTAATTCCTGTCTTTCAGGGCTGGGAGGTGCTGTTGGTTACGTGCTTGGAGGGCTGGACTGGACCAATACCTTTCTGGGTCGAGCTTTTAAGGCCCAAGAGCAGGTCCTCTTTTTCTTTGCTGCCATCATCTTTATCATTTCTGCGACACTTCATCTTTTCAGCATCAAGGAGCATCTATATAACCCCAACCAGCCAGGGGTATTGAAGGATGAGGATGAAGAAAGGCCACCTTCTGTCCAGCTCTTTGGAAGCTTTCCATCCACTCGCCTCTTGCCTCAACTAGAACTTATCCCTGAGGAGGAACCATTTTCAGTCCACGAGGATGATCGGTCTGATCGTGATGTTTCAACAGATTTTCTAAACATCGAATTGGTGCGTTGTAAAAGTGACTCAGTTTTAGCCATGCCAGATTCTGCCATAGAGCTTGACCCAGACTTGGATCGCGATGGGCAGTTTCTTTGGGACATCGAACCAAATTTATTCCAGGACTTTCAGGGTGTACAAGATGATGGAACAACAGTGGATTGTCACAACACCAGCCAGCTAGGTCAGTGCATTGACAACCACTTACAGAAGTGTGATAGCAATGGGGAACACATCTGTGGAGCTGCCAATACTGTAAACGGCAATCCAATCAATGGAGCAGCGAATGGCACTAATCCATGCAAAGTTGGTTTACGACCATCCGGCGGCCCAGTGCGCCGCCGCCACCCTTCCTTCTACCGCCAGCCCTCCTTCACTTTCTCTTATCACGGACGTGTGGGCTTTCAATGGCGACGCCGCTACGGCAACATGGCCAGGCCAATCAAATCTTCACAAAGCCTGAATGACATCGACAAAATACCTAGACGTCACGAGAGGCAGAAGTTGCAACCAAGTAAAATCTCTGCATCCCGCAGGATTGAGGAAGACGAAGAAAGCGAGGATGAAGATGGTGGTACGACAGTCAAACTACTCTGGTTGTCCATGCTGAAGATGCCGCCCCAGCTCTGGCGTCTGTGTGTATGTCACCTGCTCACCTGGTTCTCCATGATCGCGCAGGCTGTGTTCTACACAGACTTCATGGGCCAGGTTATCTTTGAAGGAGACCCGACTGTAAGAAGAGTTTTTTTTATCCTGTCCTTTAATTATAGCCTCTGTAAATATCAATTAAAAATAAAATGAATGTATAAAAATATTAATAAATTAGAATTTAATCTTTAATTTATTGGCCAGATAAAGTCAAAATAATTATAATAATCACAATTTTAATCAATGAAAATACCAAATTATTAGCCTACCAAAATTGTTAAAGGTATAGCGGAGGATGTTTTACTTCCTGGTGGGTAACCTATACTATTGGTCCTCCTAATTGTCAATCATTCTGGTGAATCAATCAAACTTTTCAAAAAGTGGAGAGGGCGGGTCTTATCTAAAATTTGGAAAGATCCTCCGCTATACCTTTAAGCCAACATTGTGATACTTTGAGGGCGTTTTCACATCTGGCTCGTTTGGAGCATTGTTTCGGAACCTGGCGTGCTTTCTCACTTTTAGTTTAAGGCATATGAACACAGCAATCGCGCTCGTATCCGCACCCGGAAAAAATGGGTAATTTTCTTTTTTTAAATCCGTCAATTTAAATAAAAATGTTGCCTTGTGAAAGTGAACCGAACCAAGAAGAAGTTGCAACATTGTAACAGTTTTAATCCCTGTTTCTGAACAAAGCAAATGATATACACGCCCTTAGTCTTACAATACACTACATACAATTTACTTTTGTAATATCTAGTGTTGATATAATACAGGCTCTATTTAATGGAATCTAATACTGAATTTATTTATATAATATACTTATACTGGATATGCTGTTGATGTTTTTCAAAACCAGGCTGCTGCTAACTCCACCGCCCTGCAGAACTACAGTAAAGGTGTGCAGATGGGCTGCTGGGGTCTTGTGATCTACGCAGCTACAGCTGCCCTCTGCTCAGGTGTGTGTTATGTTCATGTATTGTATTTGGTTAGGACATTGCTAATGATGAGAATTACATTTTTTTTCATTTTTTTTTTTCAGTTGGGTGATCAAGTTTCAGTTCTGTATTTAGACACTCACATGACCACGTTGTGAAATAAGCAGATTTTTTTAGTGTGTGTTAGTCCTTATACATTTTGTCTTGAATCTGTAATTCCCTTTATGAAGATCAGAATGTTGGGTATATTTTCTTGGTTTTATTTTTACATGTAATTTAGGATTCAAATTGTTGTCTTTTTTAAATTGAGAAACGTTAACTTGTCACATATCTTATGTAACACTACTGTTCAAAAGTTTGGGGTCAGTAAGTTTTTTTTTTTCATTTTGAAAGACAATTAATAGTTTTATTCAGCAAGATGCATTCATTTGATCAAAAGTGACAATAAATAGTTTTACATTGTTACAAACCTTTCTATTTCAAATGACATCATTCTCTTGAGCCTTCTATATTCTAGACTTCTAAAAAAAACAAATTATCACGGATTCCACAAAAATATTAGGCAACACAACTGTTTTCAACATTTATAATAATAAGAAATGTTTTTTAGCCACCAAATCAGCATATTAGAATGATTTCTGAAGGATCTTGTGAAACTGAAGTCTGGAGTAATGATGCTTAAAATTCAGCTTTGCCATCACAGAAAAAAAAAAATCCATTTTTAAAATATATTAAAATTGAAAGTTATTTTAAGTTGTAATAATATTTCACAATATTGCTGTTTTTACTGTATTTTGTATCAAATTAATGCAGCCTTGGTGAGCAAAAGACATTTCAAAACACACAAAAAAAGACCAACCCCAAACTTTTGAACATGGTTTCATAGTCAGCACTTTTTGTTCTGTCTTTGTTGGTGTCCATTCTGATTATTATTCAAACCGAATTATTCATCTGTTTTACAGATGTGCTCCAAAGGATCTTAAACAACTATGACCTAAGCATAAAAATCACCTACATGTTGGGGACTCTAGCCTTTGCTGTGGGAACAGCTGTCATGTCCATCTTTCCAAATGTATATGTTGCTATGGTGATGATAAGCACCATGGGAATCATCTCCATGAGCATGTCATACTGCCCTTATGCTCTTCTGGGACAGTACCATGAAATCAAGGAGGTCTGTATAATTTTATAAACTTATAAGATATATGATATTACCAATAACATATACACAGTACTGGTCAAAAGTTTGGAATGATCTTTTTAAGATTTTTTTTTTATGTTTTTGAAAGAAGTCTCTTATACTCTCCAAAGCTGCATTTATTTGATCAAAATACAGTAAAACAATTTAAAACAACTGTTTTCTATTTTATTATATTTTAAAATACAAGTTATTCCTGTGATGCAAAAGCTGAATTTTCATCAGTCAATACTCCAGTCTTCAGTGTCACATGATCCTTCAGAAATCATTCTAATATGCTGATTTGGGGCTCAAGAAACAGTTCTTATTATCATTAATGTTGAAAACATTAAACTGCTTAATTTTTGTTACAGGATTCATTGAGTAGAACATTTAAAAGAACAGCACTTATTTAGTTATTGATAGATAGATAGATAGATAGATAGATAGATAGATAGATAGATAGATAGATAGATAGATAGATAGATAGATAGATAGATAGATAGATAGATAGATAGATAGATAGATAGATAGATAGATAGATAGATATAGATTTGAAAGATAAGCTTATACAGAATCAATTTTCACTGCCATAGCACTTGATTTGTTACAGCAGTTTTCCCCTGCAGCAGCAGCAGTGTTTTTCAACGAGTGTCTATCATCTTTCTCTTACATTGTCATAGTACATTCATCACAGCCCTGGCAACTCCCGGCGAGGCTTTGGCATCGACTGCGCCATCCTGACATGTCAGGTTTACATCTCTCAGATCTTGGTGGCGTCGGCGCTCGGAGCGGTTGTAGATGCCGTTGGCTCAGTGAGGGTGATCCCTATGGTGGCATCGGGAGGATCCTTTCTTGCCTTCCTTGCTGCGGCTATCCTCGTCATCTACCCTAATACACTTGGCGATGATGATGATGAAGACGAGGATGATGAAGAGCCAGGCCCAAGTTCTGTTAAATCGGAGGCAGCGTCCAATAACAGTACAGAGAAACACAGTGTTTTAAAGTCAATGCCAAGGAACAGTTCCAGCAAGCCAGAGGTTGAATCCTCAGTTTGAGTGTTAAAACGTAAAATACTAGAGTTTTTGAAGTACCAATCCCAGAATGCACAAGCAAGTTAAGACAAAAGACTGAGGGGCGTGCTCTACCATTCATATACTCTCACACATGCTGATGTTATTCTGTGGATTTGATACAGAGACTATTTGAGTCAAATATGTGATTTCTGAGATTATTTCTCAAGCTATTTATTATTGGTGCCCAAACATTTCCATCGTCTACAAAAAAAATGACCAGGTTTACGTCACTACAGTGAAAACATTGTTTCACATGCTAATACATTTTTGCCACACATTTAATCACTCCACTTTGCAAGTCAACATTTGCATACCAGATGCGAGTTTACATTTTCAGACTGACGTTTTACTCTGTGTTAAAATATGTCTGATTATCATTGTATGTCCCTCATTTCTTGAGAAACACTCAGGGGTAAAGCTGCTGCTTTCGAGCGCAAAATGCTCACTCTGTAAAGACTTTAACTATGCACCAAAATATTTGTTTGTAATGTTTCTAGATTTTGAATAAGACATTGGTTTTCAGAGTTGTCTTTAGTTCAGAAATGTGATTTTCTTAGGTACACTATTTGATGGTGTGAATAGAGTGGATGACCATGGCATTAAGTTAAGAAATGGCTTTGCTTTTTGCAGCAGTGATTGGTGTGCGAAATGAAGAAGTGCGTTTAGCTGTCATGGCAAGTTTTACTGTCTGTCAGCCTCCGTCTTAAGTAATGACACTCCAATAGTGGCAGTATTTTTCACAGCCAAATTCATAATGTTCCAATACTGTTGCGTAGTTTATATACACACGTTTTTGAGACTGCTTTTCAATCAAGACGACAGGCCAAACAAGATCACAGATCTCCACTCTGCCTAAGTGGACCAACTAAGTTAATGGCCTCTTATGTTCATGTAGTTTAAATGCATCGCTGGAAATGTGAGGTCAGTGGCCTGGCTTTGTATCCTATTTTATCAGGCAAAAAAATCTTTGTGTTTGTGATGATTTCATTATCAAGGTGGACAAATCTTTGTGTATTTTTGGTACTGCTGACTTTTTTGTGTGTGTGTTTGATAAAGAGAAAGCTTTACACTTTACACTTTACACCCTGTTTGAAGGATTGTTTGAAACTTCAGCATAGTGTGGTTGAATCTGAAATAAATTGCTGGACCACTAGATGGCGCAAGTACATTGCATACCGGGTGACACATAATTACATATACGGCTTACATATTTCAGGAAAAAGTTAATTCGCTTTTAACAAAAACTCGATTACCGTGAAGTTACAGTGAGCGATTTCTGCAAAAAAAAATGTTCCATAAATCCCACGTGTATTTACCGAGTTAATTCATTTAAAACGTAATTTGCTCTCATCCATCGATGTCAGTCGTATTTCATGAATGAATAAGGTAAAATAAATAAATAAATTGTGCTAGAAACATTTTTATTATTATTTCTGCAAATAGTCAGTGAAAAGAGAAGATTAACCTTCAGAAGATAATGTTCTGGCCGCTAAACTGTATTATGAGCAGTTTAATCAACAGCTCTTGATAAGTTATTTATGGGTGTCACAATTCTAAGAGTTGTGTCTGTTTACGGATATTTGATGTGTTTAAAACTAGCTATTTTTATGTCAGATAATTGCTCTCCAAATATAATCAGGTTTGCCTCACCATAATGGTAGCACCTGGCCATTGAGAACAACGTAGCCTACCTGTTGACGGTAGAGCGCATGCGCAGATCATGTACTCCGCTTGCTGGAAGGTGTTTAGTGTGTCCCGTTCATTCCCAACTGTCCCGGTGCGTAATTTCACTTTCGGAATACCGATGATCGACAAAGGTGCGTGCATTCTTATCTTATACAGCAAACATTAAAAAAATGTATGGGTAGAATACACGATGATGATTTTTTTTTACGTTTTCGCTAACTAAGATTTGGCTATTTAGATGTTCATAGAGAACAGCTATCCGTCTATGTGAACACTTTTGCAGCTATTCCTATTAGCTTAAATACCTCTTGAAGTAGGACATTTTTTTGTTAATAAACCTATGAAGAGGAGGGGAGGGAGCAGTGACTAATTATATGAAGTGTTGCATGTTGTTTCAATTGTGGATTGAGTGTGTGTTTAAAATAGCTACATTTTAATACGTAGGCTACTTTATTTATTATTAAAATAATTTCTAATTTAACCCAGGAACTTCCAGAGCAGGAAAATTCGATTATGATACACATCTGTTTTCCAGGGTGTGTAATAACTTTCTTCTATTTCCACAACCATGCCTGGCATCATTGGTGTGGTCTTTGAAAATGTTATCTGAGTTAGAAGTTGCCTGTAGTTGCTTGTTTGGTTGATGTTGTGTTATCCCTGATTTATGGGATTTGTGTAAGATGTTAATGTATGTATCTTTATAGGTTACCACATTCTACGGTTGAGTGTTAAGCAAAAATGTGCTACTTTCAGATTTCAATTAGCATGGAAGTGAATGTGTATTTTCTCTCTCTCTCTTTCTCTCTCTCTCTGTGTGTGTATTGCAGATCTTATGAGGAGTGACAATCCTTTTGATTCTCAATGGCAGACGGTCTGCCTATAGGATTACTGGAAGCATGTGTCGTTGTTGGACCTTCAAATGATAAACTGAAGGAGCTGTCCCAGGTAGAATAAGAGAGTTGAGAGGGTTACCTTAAACATGTAATCTGTTACAGTTACAAATTAGGCTACTTCATAAAAAAGTATTCCGTAACTTAATCTACCACAATATAAAAATAATGTAATCTGATTACTTTTGTATTTCTTCAAAGTCAGATCTGTTTTGCCTCCATTGCTGCTCAAACAAGTGGAACCCTCAACTGAGCGGCTTATTAAGAGTCTGCAAATTAGTGCCTGGCGAAAAAAATTACGCTTTAAACAAGTTAATATTTCCTTTATTTTGTTGGAAAACATTCTTATAAGAATAATTTTGGTAAGCTTGTGTATATTCTTAGAAAGCTATTACGTTATTAAAGGAGTAGTTGACTTTAGAATGAAAATTACCCCATGATTTACCCATGCTCAAGCCATCCTAGGTGTATATGACTTTCTTCTTTCAGACGAATACAATTGGAGTTATATTAATAAATGTCGTGGCTCTTCCAAGCTTGATAATGGCAGTGAATTGCAACCAACAGATTGAAGCTCAAAAAAGTGCATCCATCCATCATAAACGAACTTCACACGGCTCTGGGGGGTTAATAAAGGCCTTCTGAAGTGAAGCGATGAGTTTGTGTAAGAAAAATATTCATATTTAACACGTTACAAAGTAAAATTCTAGCTTCCGGCCATACACAGTCTGCTTACGTCTAATGTGCAACTTGCACAACTTACGACGTCGGAAAGGAGCGCAGTGCGTCTGATGGCGTAGCGTAAATATCAGCAGTACGTCGCATTACTCGCATAAGTTGTGCTTTACACTTAAGTGGAATCTGTATGTTCGTTTGGCTGGAAGCTTGTTATTTTACTTTATAAAGTTTTAAATATTAATATTTTTCTTACACAATTCATTGTTTTGCTTCAGAAGGCCTTTATTTACATTTATGCATTTGGCAGATGCTTTTATCCAAAGCGACTTACATTGGATTTCAGGGTACACACTACACATTTACATTCTTATCAGTTCTTGCTTTCCGTGGGTATCGAACCCATGACCCGCTCTACTGTTTGAGCTACAGGAAAGCTCACTTTATTAACCCCCTGGTTAAAAAAATAACTTTTTTGAGCTTCAATCTGTTGGTGGCAATCCACTGCCATTATAAAGCTTGGAAGAGCCAGGACATTTATTAATATAACTACGATTGTATTAGTCTGAAAGAAGAATGTCATATACACCTCGTGCTCACGGAATAGTTTCTCGATAGATACGTTTCTCATGAGCACGTGAAAGTCTTTATATTTTTAATTTTGCAAAGGTCCCTTTAGGGCAGGGTTACTCAAACTCGGTCCTGGAGGGCCACTGTCCTGCACAGTTTAGCGCCAACCCTGATCAAACACACCTAGCTGTGAGTTTCTAGTGATCCTGAAGACATTGATTAGCTTGCTCAGGTGTGTTTGATCAGGGTTGGAGCTGAACTGTGCAGGACAGTGGCCCTCCAGGACCGAGTTTGAGAAACCCTGCTTTAGGGGCTCTGTAATCTGATTAGGCTACTTTGGTTTTTGACATAATTGTAACGAATTAGGCTACCTTTGGGCCTACCATATTTTTGTATCCTTATTACATAACACCATTACCTATTCCGTTACTCCCCAACCCTGCTGTGTGATCTGAGTCTTTTGTATTATGAAATGCAAGGCCTCGCCTTAAAGGGCACCTATTATTGCAAAACTCACTTTTACATGGCTTTTCATATAATGAAAAAATCCAACCAGTGCTTTTTTAAAAATTCCCATAAATCATAAGCAGATTGTCTCAGAACAAGCCTTTCTCAGATTGGGGGCAATGTGACGTACTTTTGCACAAGCCCCTCCCACGACTGTTGACTGACACTGCCGTATTAGCATAGACCCGCCCTGAGTGAAAGTGAGAGCTGTACACAGTCCAACATTGTTTCGACACTGGAGCAGCTGTAGACAAGAATGTCTACTTAGCGATTGATGTGTTTTGTTTTTGGATGTAAGAATGAACATAGCAGTCTTCTTCATTTACTCTCGTTGTTACTCGAGGATGGATCTGTACCAAACTTTTCGTGATCAGTCTCCGGAGCGATATGCCTACGTTACTGATCACGGCAAAACTGAAAGTGAGAGCGCACACTTCACATCTCATCGAGTTGTTTTACGGATATAAAGTTTACCAGTTTATTAAGCACCCCCTGAAAAGGTGTGTGTATATTTGTTTACTGTTAGTTCAGTTGTAACGAGTGTTTTGTAATTTGTGTTTTGATGATAATGAAAGGGACAGAGAGAGAGTTTATGGATAAGACTTTAATGCGCACTTCTTATACTGTGTTTATTCAGCTCTTACAGTGATTTTCTGGAGTAAAACTAATGCTTCATCTTTTCATCGTGTGATGTACAATAAACTTCATTACACTCATCATCAGTATATATTTGGTCATCATTCGGACGGGTCCGCTACAGCAGGCTTGAGTTAATAGTGGATAAAAGCAGATGGTAAATACGTCATAACCGTAATTAAACTAAACTATACGTGTTCTGTCTCCATACAGCATATATTCTCTGACTCTGTAGGCATTATTGCCCGACTCCAGGTCACAATGAACACCGCTTCTGAGAGTTTCTGTTTTAATATTATCATTCCGTGAGATGAGATTGTCCTGGCACTGAGCGCGAGCTCGTGAGGCTGCGCTCATTTGCATGTAAAGGGATACACACTAAACGGCGCGTTTTTCTGAGCCCAAAAAAGTGACAATTTAAACATGCTGTTAAAATTATCTGTTGGTTATCTGTTGGGTAATTTGAGATAAAACTTCACATACACACACTGGGGACATCAGAGACTTATTTTACTTCTTGTGAAAAGGGGCATATAGGTGCCCTAGACCAGGGGTGGGCAACTTCGGTCCTGGAGGGCCACTGTCCTACAGAGTTTAGCTCCAACCCTGAAAAAATCACCTGCCTGTAATTTTCTAGTAATCCTGAGGACCTTGATTAGCTTGTTCAGGTGTGTTTGATTAGGGTTGAAGCGAAACTCTGTAGGACAGTGGCCCTCCAGGACCGAAGTTGCCCATCCCTGCCCTAGACAAACTAGATAGATCTCTTGCTAAAGACACAGAAAACATTGTTCACGAGACATGATGAAACAGGCACAGGGCTGTAACATATAATGTGATGGAATTCGTGACTGTGGTGCAACTTTTCGTTTCATTTTCAGGTTAATTCTTACCGTTTAGTTTTATTATTGTATATATGGGAAATAGCTATTTTTAAAAAATTCACTTACTTTGTAAAAGGTGCCATTGTACACTCTGAAAAAAAAGAAGAAGAAAAAAAGATTCAATGAGGCTCTATATAGAACACAAATGCTCAAATACTAACTTTATTTCAGTAAAATATTGGACATTTGGGTATTAGAACAAATGAATCATGGGCAATGGATACACCTTTAAAATCACCATGGAGAATCACCATGCACCATGTGATTTTATGTGTAAATGTCCTCTGTTTTTCTGCACGTGACCAGTCTTTGCTGCAGGAGGATGGAAGTCCTCTACCTCGGCTCGATCCTGAGGTCATACAGGTCTGTGCTCCTCCGTTTGTGCCCAAAGATAGCGTCACTGAACCGGCTGTGGGAAATTTCAGCTGTACTCCACTACGACGCTCCTTCATTAAGAAAACGGATAGGCCCGTTATTAACACTGGAAACCCCAAGGATGAAATCACAGAGGATGTCAGTGTTCCCAAAGACCTGGATCTGGTGGCTCTGCCTCATCTTTGCTTTCCAGGTGAAACTAAATTCTGTATTAATAGTATAAAATCTCTGTAGAAGGGGGCAAAGGTCAGCACACAGACAGCAATATAAAGAAGAATACACGCTGTAAATGTTAAATAGTTCAGTGCAGACTAGCGTTAACATTAGTTTAGAATGATTAGATTACACTAACATTCATTTCTTTCTTCTAAATCAGGAGGGCTTCAGGTAACTCGGGAACAAAAGGTGGAAAAGTTTCACTTCCTAGTCTTCACTGATGTGTTTGGAAACCAGTCTCATGGAGTAGTTCTCCAGTACTATAAATCAATACAGGTCAGATTCTTATTACCTTGAAAACCTATCATTATGGTTGTCTATTGACAGATAACCTGCTGTTTATGAGTGTGTCCTGAATTATTTTGACATGGTAACTGGAAGTAGCTCTAGTTTTTATTAAAGTCCCCCTGTGGTGAAAATCAAGTTTTTAATGTTTGCATTATTTGCATATTCATGGATCCATGTATACTAAATGAGGCAAGGGTGTAGAGTTACATTCAAGCTATTTTAAGGCATGAAGATTTTTTTTCACAGGAAAAAACATTTAAATATGTATAAGGGATAAAGTTGTTGACTACAGGGGGACTTTAAAATTCATTACTGTTTGGACATTGATGGTTTGGCATCCGAGTTACAGTATATGTGTAATGTTTGTTAGTTGGTCTCAAAGCCACCTTTTTATAAAGGTTAAACTCTGTTATACAGGAAGGGATACTTCATCAGAATGGACACCGGTCCTCATACAAGTCTCCACAACTCTACACTGCTTATGCGATATGTGTTATCTCAAAACACCCATATTACAATACTCTCAAGGACTGTCTGTCCAGGTATGGCCAAGATTCAAGATTATTCACATGTATTGGAAAAAAAAGAAAATATTTGGGAGACAGTTGAGAATATTCTGTGTAACAACAGGCTTGTCAGCAGTGTTAGATGGGCATTGGTACATCATAAACTGCATTCTGCCTTCATGCTGTACTTAGTTTGCCAGTTTGATACCACCATAATGTCACACTTTTCATAGAAATAAACCTGCAAATGTCAAAGTTGTTTCTGCAGTTGTCTATGCTGATTTTTCCCTCATGACCTGATTTTTCACTCTCCCATCCGCAGCCTCTTAGGGCAGCTCAAAATCTGCCAAATGACTGATATTGAAGAGCAAGTGAAAGAGTTCTCTGCTAAACTGTCTCTGATCCCAGTTCCACCTCCTGGTCAGCTGCATGTCGTGGGTTTATTTTAGGCATCTAATGTTTAGCAAATTCAGAGAGCTTAATAAAACTGTAATGCCACTAGAAGATGTGTGGTTACATGTGAATATATAATATAATATATAATATAATTTTTCTTTTCAGATGTTCACCTTGCGACCTCTGACCATTGTCCTTCCATCCAAAAAAGATCAAAATCATCCTGTCATTGACCTGGACCTGCATCTTCCGTTCCTCTGCTTCAAGTCCAGAGAGCTGCTGCAGGTATAAAGGCTGATTCTAAATATGGAAACAACAATAAATGGATAGTTTCCTTGTTAGCGGTTTGAATGAACACTGTGTGTGTGTGTTCATTCAAACTTCTAACAAGGAAAGTGTTATCTATTTGCCTATTTGCATCTAAAATTGACTGATTGGCTATCAGTCAATTTTAGATGCAAATATTTGAGAGAAAAAAACAAAAACTTTTTTGATTAAACAAAAATGATATTGAAAATCTTGGTCCACATCAAATGGGAATAAATTTGCATGTTTCTGTTCCCATGTAGATCATAGCCAGTATACTCACAGAGCAGCGTATGGTGTTCTTTTCCTCCGACTGGTCCAAACTGACCCTGATCGCTGAGTGTTTCATGCTGTATATTCGGCCCTTACGCTGGCAGCACCCACTGGTGCCCGTACTGTCCCAACAGATGCTTGACTTCGTTATGGCTCCGACTGCCTTCCTCATGGGATGCCACATCAGCCACTATAAGGAAGTTGCCATGGTAAAGTCTAAGAAATGTTCCCTATCAACTCATTTAGCTGTTTTTTAGTTCAGGCTTTTTTAAACTGGAGTCCGCAAAGGGGTGCTAGAGGGACTGTGAAAATTTAGAGTATAAGAAAATACATTAAAAATAGAATAGATAGAATTATCAATCGATCGATAAACATATAGATAAACATATTCCTAAACTATAAAGACATTTATAAATAAGTAATAATATTGTATGTAAAATATTTGTCATGATATTAGACATGCAACTGAAATTAAATAATTTTTCAAAATTAAATAATTCACTTTTATTATTATAAGACTTTTTTCTTATGAAATCTATCTATCTATATGTCAGGGTGCCAGTCTCAGGGTTTGTTTGTCTTGTTTCCTTTCTATATTTGGACCACATGGCTGGTGCCTGGTGTTTGTGTTGTCATGCCAGGTGCTCTGTCTATTGTTACTTCGCCCCTGTTACCTTATCTCCTAATGGCTAGCTCCTGTTTTAGTTCGTTTGTCACCATTTTTATTCCCCTCTTGTTTTCTATCCTGTGCCGAATCGAATCTGCATCTCTGAGTTTACCTGGGCCTCATCTGTGTTTACCTTAATCTTGTTCTTCTTGCTGTAGCTTTAGTCTAGACTGAATCCGAAACCGCCCGCTAAACCCTTATTCACTATTCCCTAGGTTAGTCCACTAATACTGTTCACTTGGAGTGAATGAAAAGGAATGAGCGAATTCAGACAGCCGTTGAGCGTACATCGGTTGTACACTCGTTATTGCAGTGCAATGTGGGATAGAATGAGTGCACTCAATAACGTCCACTATGGTTTCGGACACCACTACAAATGTACTGTATGTCCCCTCAAATAAAGCCCTATTTGAGGGTATAGGGGGCAATTTCGGATCCTGTCATTTATCTGAAGTTTTTTAGATTTGGTTATTTCTTCATTTTGTTTTGTTTTTTCCTGTTCTTCTAGCCTTGTTTTTTTTAGCTCTGGTTAGTTTAGTTTTTTTGTTTCCCCCCCCCCCCCCCCCCCCCCCCCTCCACTTTTCTTCTGCTTTGGCTGCCGGTGTAGTGGCGAATTCTGTGACCCTTGTAGGCGCTGTAGTGATGGTAGAGTTAGGATTAGGTTTGGGATTAGGAGTAGGTCTGATAAGATCAATACGGCACCTACTAGGGTCACATAATTCGTTTGAATGTGGTATAACACCGGATCCCGTCATTCCTGTTGCACCCTTCCTGCTCCCTTTGGATCTTCCTTGCCCGATCGATAGATAGTCAGGATGAGGAGGAACAAGAGGAGGAATCAGTTGCGGGAATAAGTGATTATTTGAATATCAAAGGCATACAAGTTCAGGAACACAGGGAGGAATAGAGAGGCCACAGTCAGAAGGGGGAACAGGAAGGATTCCAGCCAGGTACGAGGGACTTCTACGAGGCATCGGAGAAGGGAAATATAATTTGTCCTGAGCAGTTCCAAACAGCGACACTGGGGGAAAACAGTACAATGACAACAAGATAGGTGAGCTCACTTATGAACACCTGGGGATGTAGAGTGGCAATGTCAGGGGAGGGAGAGAGAGTGAACATGGAGAGTAGAGGTAGGGACCTGGCAGTGGTATAAGTTAGAATCTTGGGGCTGGCGGACAGGGAAGATCCTAAAGGGAATGATGGGATCTGGCAGCCAAAGCAGTCAGGAGAGCAGGGGAGGAAAATAAAAAGCTAAAAAAACAAAAACTGTACTAACCAGATGGGAGCTCAATGAGATAAGGTAACATAGGGGCAAGGTATGACAACACAAACACCAGGTGTCACAAGACACAAGACAAACAAACCTTGAGCTGACTGGGTGCGTTTTCTTTACAATGACATGACTCGCTGCTACCATAGCACCATAGTATGATGCATCATTGAAGAAATCAACTAGCTTGTCATGGCCGTTTCTCAAAACCGTATTGTCGCAAATTTGTTATTCAACCACATTGGTTAAGGATGTCACACAGGTGGTGGAGTAATAACTTATTTTACAAGAAGAAACTAACTTGTTTTGCAAACATGACACTATGCTTCTGTAAGCCCGTATAATGGTCCAAATGGGGGTTTCCGCTAAGACGGGTGAAGGTCTCTGCGCGTTACTGTCTTTTCTTTTACGCAACACATCAAGATTAAATGAAATACATTTTCTCATATGTATTACCTCATTATTTCATCTGACTCCATAAATGAAAAAGATTTTAATGATATCTGAGCATCATTAAAAGTGAGCGAATGTTTGATTATTCCTCACGTCTTCTATTTAAAGCGGGTCTCACGTTCACAAGCTCATCAGTTTTAGTCATCAAACAGAGGTAATTGCTATATATCTGAGATCGGTCACATTCACATTTACATAATCAAAGATTCTTTGGTATAGCCCCCATGGAATTGCATACACTTGAATTTAACTTAACGAGGTATGGCCACTCTTACAGATATAAGCTGACCAACATTACTTCTCTTATAATAGCTTTGGATTGGCCATGCCGTGGTTTCCCACGTACACTTATCTAAAGTAACATTAAATTAAAACTGAGGTAAGACACACCCAGATTTTGGTCAAGCAGCACTTTTGCTGCCCTAAATTCACTTCTTGTCTTTGCAAACCAAGTACACTTGAATTTATGCCAAATATTAGTCGTCACTAATCTGACGCAAAACTTGCGGGAACATACGAATCCGTTTAATCTACTTGGGAAAACAATTTCAGAGTCAGTCGGAATAAATCAAATGTTACAATTTATTATGTCAGGTAAATGTATCATGCCAATTTCATAATCAGTTCAAAGATAATAAATACAAAACATCAAATGCTCTGGAATAAAGAGAAAAGATGCGAACCTGACTTTAGAAAATACATGATGCTGAGAGTTTTTGCTACTCTCAGCATCACGGGCTAATTTGAGTTACAAATCAAATGTAAACATGAGACGTACTGGGGACAGAAGTTGAATTACTTGGAAACATTTGCTAACAATGGGAATTTGCATTGAGTTTACACCTTTGAGAGCAGGATGCCATTTGCCTGGAGTGTAATGAAAACCAGAAGATTCAATTGCAAATAAAAATATCTCTTTATTGAGAGCTGGTCAGATGCTGGGAGCGTGATGGTGTGCAATGTCCGGTATAGCCCTTGGCAGCACAGGGACGCTATGATGAAGGTTCGGGAACGGAGATCTATGGTTTCGGGAAACACCGACTCATTGAACTATGATGATAATGAGGGAACTTACGACCCTAGCTGACCAAAGATGCTTTTAGGAAACGCACCCCAAACTGGCACCCTGACAAATTATTTGATTTAAAAGCAGTTGCATGTCTATTATCACACAATATAATTAATAATTTATAAATGTCTTTATATTTTAGGAATATGTTTTTCCCTTGCAGTTTTGGGATTACCATATTTTATTACCAAATACAAGATACATATTTTGCCTAAATTTAAGTCGTCTTTAGTTCAAATTAGATGTTTTGGGGTTATTTTTTATGATTTGATTTATTTATCTCTATAAAACTGTTCCTAGCCAACCTTTATATATTGAGAAATTCATGACAGTGGATTTTACTTATATCAAATGCCTGTCAACTTTTGTGATTTGTGATCTGTGAAATCACTGTCCATTTATCAGGAAGCTGATGACCTAATTCTGATCAATATTGATGAGGGAACTGTGTCCTGCTCTCGCTGTCATTGCGTTGACGTCCCAGACACTCCAAAGGCAGCTGCTCAAAGTTTCAAGAGTCGGTAAGAACATTTAACCATTAAATTCAGTCTTACTAAGTCTTCCTAAGAGTCTTTATTCTATTGGAGTAATCAAAATATACAATATATTGATAATCTCACATTATCAGACCAAGCTGGCGAGACCAGGTCCCGTTATGTATTTGCCAGGTTTGTAATTGTTTTGCTGGGTCTTCATGCAGAAGGAAAGGTCTTCAATTACACTATGACCTGGAAGTGGTTCATCAGAGCATCTGTGGAGATCTTAATGAGTTTCGGATGCAGAGAAGACGTTGGCAACACAGACTCAATGTGGAAATACAAAACATCACCCTGGAGCTCATTGTTAACATGTTTAGGTCAGTGAGATCATGAACTGAACTGAATTTGAACTAACTGAATTTGAATCTAATTGAAAAAATTATTGTGCTTATTTTCCCAGAGATGTCAGTGATTACCTAAGTTATGAACACAGAGTTTTTAACACTGATGAGTTTCTCAAGACCAGGGAGCCAGAGGACCAACCATTTTATAAAAAAGTGACTTTCCAGTTAATAATATATCTGGTCTTCAACCTTCAGAAATAGAACCAAACCGTACAACTGATGGATTTTTCTTCATGGCAGGTCTTGGAAACACACATTTTCCTCTCCTTCTTGAAAGAACGTTTGAATGGAAAGATGGATACATTTACCCAAATGGAGGGTAGTATTAGAAGAGATGACCAAAAGTAAGTTGAAGCTGTATTGTCTTTTCTATACAAATTTCCTCACTCAAGGAAAATTCTGTATCTGAATTTTTTAATGAAAAAATAATTAGAGGCTATTCTATTTATTTTTTTCACATTAATCGAACAGAGTCAGTCAATCTGTGATCTCTCCGATATAATATATAACGTTCTATTATGTGTAAAAAATTATCACAGTTTTCACAAAATAGAAAGCAAAACAACTGTTTTCAACAATGATAATAAGAAATATTTCTAAAGGGTAATGTGACACTGAAGACTGAAGTAATGGCAGTTAGGAATAAAATACATGTTAAAATACATTAAAATAGAAAACAGTTATTTTAAATTGTAATAATATTTCAAAATATTATTTATTTTATTTATTTTTTTATCAAAGAAATATATATATATATATATATATATATATATATATATATAATTACTATAAATTATTTTTATTATTTATAATATTATATTACATCTTTTAGATTTCTCCAAAATATTAACATTTAATTATTTTCAATGAAATATAATTTGTTATTCATTTCTTCAGTAGATGGAGAAGACTCTCAAAGGAAAAGAATCTGACTAAACTAACTAAACATCTAAGCACAAGTCTAACTAACCTGGACAATGAGAAAAAGCTGAGTGTCCTCAGACAGATGTCTCCAACTAAAATCATTCCTGAAATGTGTAAGAGAACTGCAGTAGTGTTATTCATCTGCACGGCTCAGTTTTGTAATAAAAATGGCATTTAGATAATCGTAGTATATTTATGTTACTGATCATCCTTGCAAATCCCTTATCCCAAAAGCTCTGAATACTCCAGCCAGACCAGTCAAGGTCTTCCAGCTCCCAGATTTCCCTCCTCTCTTTACCTACCCCAACGTGCGCCATTACTTCGGAGATCTTATTCACCTGTTGAACAAAGCCATATCAGCCAGCCCGCCTGATGATTCCTCCCTGCTAGCCAGATACTTTTACCTCCGCGGCCTCATCAACATGCTGAACTCTAAGCACTTGGATGCCCTCAGTGACTTTCAGAACCTTTACAAAACAGATATTAAGATTTTTCCAGGAGAGCAGGTAAAGATGCTGGTTGACTCTCTGCAAGTAGAGGAGAGAGTCCAGGCACAGAGGAGACCTGAGCTCAATCGGCTCATCTGTCAGGTAAAGAACGGTGAAAAGAGCGTGCATATGGAATCAGACTATCACGTGAAGACGTTCAAGCTCCCCAAGGCCAACATGGAGTTGGAGGAGTTTGTGAAATGTACTCAGGAATCGGGTATTGTGCGGGACGTGGCCACCACACAGAGATTATTTGACGCTCTCACTATTGGTAAGTCTGAGCTGCAGTGTGTCACTAGCTATGTTTGCATCCAAAGGTGTGAATTTAACTTGTGCGCAAAATTGGAATACCACATAAAGCATTCGCGAAGAAAGCACCGTTTCCATCCCATGTGTTCAAGAGAAAAAACTCGTCACTTCCTGGGAAATTAATAAACTTTATTTTCTATAGTGCCTTTAAAAGCAGCTTGTTAAAGCGCCGGACACAAGATAAACGATATATGAAACAACGAGTCAAAAACATACGTCTTTAGTTGGGCTTTAAAATGCCTGTTTACATGACAGTCGCTTTGGCACATATCGAATTTATATCTGATTTATTTCCACAAATGAATGAGGCCTGAACCAATCTGGAAATATCCGAATGCTTGCGTTTTTTCCTGTTTACACGGTCATAGAACACATCTGATCTGAGTGAGCGAAAAATCGGAATTGGGTCACATTTCACTGACAGTGTAAACAAGGCCTTTATTTTCTTTGACACTCCAAAACAGAAAACAGACAGAGTCAGTGAACCAGCTTTGGAAAGTTGGTAGGGGGAACCAAGTACCATAACTTCATATTCAAACAGAGAAAATTGTTATTCATCCATATCTTGATCTCAGAAAGCCCAATCAGAAAGAAAGCAAACAGATTTTCACCAGGTTTAGAGTGTACAAAGATTTGAGTATCATCAGCATAAAAGTGATAATGAAGGCCGATCGATCACAACAGATGCCCAAATGGTGACAAATAGATATTAAAGAGTAAAGGGCCTAAAATTGAGCCCTGAGGAATACCAGTGAATACCAAACTGATCTCATACCGGTAACCACACAAGGCAATGAACTGGGAGTGGTCAGTAAAATAGGATTTAAATCAGTTTTAAACACCTACAGCACTTTCAAGGCGAGTAAGTAAAAGACTATGATCTGACTATGTTGATCTCGGAGCTGCTTCTTGATGAAGGATGAGAATGGAAATAGCGCCAGAATCAGAAGCAATCAACAAATTATTGGCAACCCTGACTACAGCCTTTCATTACTGAGAAATGTACAAAAAAAACTGACTGAAGGGGTTGAATAGGTTATTAACGTTGTGATGGTTATACAAGTGAGAGGCAACAATGCGTTCTAGTATTTTTGCCAAAAACAGAAGATTTGAAATGGGGCAGAAATTGTTACAGTCGCCCAAAGGTAGCGTTTTCTTTTTCTGGCACAGGAGTTACAGCAGCATTAGAAATTGTAACCCCAGTCTGCAATGAATCATTTATTAGACTGAGGACAGTAGGGCACAAAACATCAAAGAAAGATTTAAATAAATAGGATCAAGCAAGCAAGTGGTAGATATTCATACTTGATACCTCCCTTTTGAGAGCCTCAGAGTCGAGCTGTGAGAAATTAGTGTGAGAAGAACCATAAAAATAAGAGTGATAAGATAGTGAAGCAGTGTAACAGATTTTTGACTTTTTAATGTTTAATCAATTTTAGAGTTAAAAAAGTGAAGAAATTATTAATTATTGATAACAGACTTTGGCTCAGGCATTTCAGAACAACTTTTGAGATGGTGTGCATTGAAACTAATCCGCTGGTTTGTCCAGTTATCCAATCACATCCTCTGTTGAGGCAGTCATGTGAGATGTTTTGTTTCCCATTGAGGGATTTATGCAGTAACTGTGTTACTTCGTATGTATGCGGTAACTGTGTTTCCATCGTAGTTTATTCGCACATCGGATAAAAAATTTTTTTTCTGAAAATTACCTTATATTTACAATGTATACGCATCTTCACATTTGCATCCAGCGTTTTTTTTTTTTTATGTGATATCCTAAAATTCGCCTAAAAATATGTGGATGGAAACATGGCTAATGTGTAAAATCATTAGGGATGCACATAAATTGGTACCATATCAGTTATCCATCGATAATAGAGATACTTTTTTCATTTATCTGTATTGGTCAAAATTATATATATATATGTATATTCTAATGCTCATTTAAAGTTTATTTTTAGTGTTTAGCAAACATTAAATATAGCAAATTAATGAATGTTCATTAATATACATTTTCAAACTGAACAATATTATATTGCTGATACTTTAAAAAAAAAAAGTGTCTTTTTAGGATTTTTTTAATTAATATTAATTTTATTAATAGTTTTAATAAAAATAAAAATAATTAGCTATTTAGCGCGACATTATGTAACAAATTTTTGTGTTATAAAATGTGTTCTGATCTAGTTTCTCCCTCTGCTTTCTCAGGTGGGCAGAAGCAGATTGATCCAGAGATGTTCAGAGTGTTTTACACCTTCTGGCAAGAGACTGAGGCAGTAGCACAGGAGGTTCTCTTGCCTGCCGAGGTCCTGGAACAACTGGAAAACAATGAGAGGGTGTACAAGCTGTCCAGCTCTGTGAAGACCAGTTATGGTGTTGGTAAAATTGCCATGACTCAGAAGAGGCTCTTTCTGTTGACCACTGGCAGACCTGGATATTTTGAGATCACCAAGTTTAGGGACATTGAGGTTTGTTAGTGTTCATACCTGTGATTATTCTATTTAAACTGAGAAGTTAGTGTTTGTGGTGGTAACCTTATGAATCCTGTGAACCCAGGAGGTGAAGATCTCCACTGCTCCATTCCTGATTTTAAGGATCCCATCTCTAAAGATCAAGAACAGCCTGAGGAAAGATATATTCGAGGCTAATTTAAAATCTGAGAGTGAACTGTGGAACCTGATGATCAAGGAGATGTGGGCTGGCAGAATGATGGCAGACAACCATAAGGTAAAGTTCACCTGTGCTGTGAAATATCTAAGACTGAGAAGATATTATAGAAAATTTGAAATCAAAATGAACCATTTACCCTTCCTTACCAACTTAATAGTAGAATTAAATATACATACAAAGGTTTCAAAGGCTTGGCGCCGGTATTAATTATCTGTCTTTGAAAGAAGTCTCTTATGCTGATAAAATGCATTAGTCAAAACGGTAAAAATTGTGAAATATTACTACAATTTAAAATAGATGTTTTATTTTAATACAATTTAAAAGCATTAATTTCCTGTGATGGCAAAGCTAAATTTTCAGCATCATTAGTCTTCTAGTCTTCAGTGTCACATGATACTTCAGAAATCATTCTGTTGGTGCTGAAGGAACATTTCTTATTATTATCAATGTTGAAAACAGTTGTGCTGCTTATTATTTTTGTGGATACACTTTTTTCAGGATTCTTTGGTGAATATAAGGTTCAAAAGAACAATGTCAAAGTCTCTCACTTCCATGAATCCATTTAATGCATCCTTGATGAATAAAAGTATTACTTTCTTTAAAAAAAAATCTTAACTAACCCCAAAATTTTAAAAGTCCATACGGTATTCATGGATTTCATCCGGTCCCTTGCAGTCTGCATTCATAATCTAGGTGCTTGATTTTATACACCTGTGGAAAGGGACCTGATGAAACCCATGAATTAGAGATTGAAATCATTCAAATTAGTCATGTAAAACTTTGTAAAAAAAAAAAATATTTTTATTTTTTATCCTAGTATAGAATATAGAAAACAATTACCAATGGGATTTGCAGTCATTTAGTGTTTTTAATGGTAACGGGCAGGGTGTGTTTAGGATGTGTAGGGATGATTCATAGCTGTCAGTTTTCATTTTCATGTCATTTTCACAATCGCTTTGCTACACCTACACCCTATTACTTTATTTCCTTTTCCAACCATTTAGATAAACATGCACACACACACACTTCCTTCACTGGGTGTAAATTGTTCAATGTGCGTAATGAATTCTCTTTCCTTACTTGAGGAGATAACTGTTCCTCCCCTTTTACCTTCCCAATTTTGGCATTTTTTAAAACACACGCACAATTTAAAGTACTTTATTTTGTTATCTTTGATCTCTTCTGTGATCAGGACCCCCAGTATATGCAGCAGGCACTGACCAACGTCCTGCTTATGGATACAGTGGTGCGCTGTTTACAGACACAGAAGGCCGTTTATGCTGCCTCCAAATTGGCCTATTTTGAAAAGCTACGACAAGAAGGTGCATTTCCATCTATAATGTGTCTGATTCTGTGCCTGTAAAAACATCTATATGATGAAGACAGGACAGCTTTATTAAAGTCTTTTGTCTTCATTCCCACAGCCCCCATGATAATCCCTAGATCCACAGCAGAAACTCTGAAACACAAGATCAATCCATCCCAGAACATGATGAAGCCTCAGTCTGTCAATGTCTTGCTATACACCCCAGGTATGCATGCATGAAATAGTTATTTAATATACGTTGTGGTAATGATATTCCTCCTGTCTAACCTGTCCCCATGACATTTGGGAATCACATTATGAAATAAATATTTTTCTCCAAAACACGTTGGCCACAATTATTGGCACTCCTAGAATTTGTTTTACAAGTAAAATATCTCTGAAGAATATTCCCATTAAAGGGCTGGTTGATTATGATTTCACTTTTTTAACTTAATTTATTGTGTAATGTTGCTGTTTGAGCACAAACACCATTTGCAAAGTTACAATGCTCAAAGTTCAAAGCAAAGGGAGATATTTTCTTTTAAAGAAATCGCTTTTAAGGACTACAACAAACAGCTGGTAGGGACTACACGGCATTCCTCCGGGTTAGTGGCATCACCAACCCTAACAGTTACATAAACCCCACCCCCGGAACACGATTTATAGATTATCAAGACAGAATATGCTAATCAATGACTAAAAGATAACTACACATAAGCTACATAAATTCATCAACTAAACATTCAGAAACGTCCTGTTGCATTCTACATGTTGTCACTTCTTCTTGAGTCTCTCCATCATTGTCTGAATCCGGTTTGAACATAAAAAGCTAAACGTTTTTGAAATTTTTAGTGCATGTCTGTATGAGTGCAAGCTGTTGAAGCTCCGCCCTCTGTGTTGGGAGCAGTGGCTCATTTGCATTTAAAGGAACAAACACAAACCGATTAAACTAAAAAAATAGCTTTTTGGCAGCAAACACGCTAGATGGGTTTGGTGCACACAAGGATAAAAAGTACCCCATGTGTACAAATGAATATACCGTTGATCTTTAATTTTGTGGGCATATTTTTCTGCTGGAGGTCCTGGACATCTTTGGCATTGTGGATTCTATCAAATATCAACAGATAAAAAATCATAACCTGAAGACTTCTGCTAGAAATCTTATAATGGGCTTATTTTTTTTACAGCCATTTTTGATCATATTTACCAGGCGTGTCATTAATTCTGACTACAACTGTGTGTGTGTGTGTGTGTGTGTGTGTGTGTGTGTGTGTGTGTGTGTGTGTGTGTGTGTGTGTGTGTGTGTGTGTGTGTGTGTGTGTGTGTGTGTGTGTGTGTGTGTGTGTGTGTGTGTGTGTGTGTGTGTGTGTGTGTGTGTGTGTGTGTGTGTGTGTGTGTGTGTGTGTGTGTGTGTGTGTGTGTGTGTGTGTGTGTGTGTGTGTGTGTGTATTGCTTTGGATCCAGATTTTGGTAAACACCTAAATGAGAATGTGCAGCACATTTTTTTGTTATGTTTCAGTAACATGAACAAACTGTTTGTGGAAGGTTTAATGTTAAATTACTCTTTTCAACTCCTTCCAGGCCAGTTAAATTTCTGCGACAGTGGTGTGGATGGAAACCCTAAGCTCTGGTGTGCTCTCAGCTGTGGCAAAGTGGTTGTGTTCAATGCTGTCAGTTGGTCCCTAATGCAAAACTGCATTAATTTAGGAGATTCTCGACTGGTAAGATGCTGCTAATCAGTTTTGATTTAATATATTAAAGAATATAGACAAATTGACGGCAATATCAAATGTCCTTTTCTATTTAGTGACACTGCAGTTTTTCTATATTGGGATCTTCAAGTAACAGATTGGGTTTTTACCTGTTGACAGTTTATTAATAGTTACAGTCCTTTCTGAGAGTTTTCTTATTGCCACAGTAAAATGTATATGATGCCACTTTGTGGATTGGAAAATTGTGTAAGCTTTGTTTTCCATTGTCTTGAACTCCTAACTGTAGCTTATGGATCGAAAGATGAAAGTATAAATCTTACAGTAGTGTTTTTTTGTGTCCAGAACTGCATGATGGGATTGGACCAGGAGCAGGTGTGGATTGGTTCTCAGGACTCTGTCATTTACATAATCAATGCTCAAAGTATGTTGTGTCATAAACAGCTGACGGAGCACCATGTAGAGGTCACAGACTTCGCTTTGGAGAAACTGAGCCCTGAGAACAGATTGAGGTAAATATTAGATGTAACCTCATTCATTGGGTCCGTGAGAATAATATATCATAATAATATCATTTTATATCATATAATATAATGATGTCATTATAATAATAATAATAACATTTATATACAAACTATATAAACTATGTGTGTGTGTTATTAATTAATTATCTACATATAATAAACAAAATGTATTAATACAATTTATAATATATATATATATATATATATCATTTTATTGTAATACAGTTTGTTTATTATCTATAAATATGTAGATAATAATTAAACAAATAAATAGATAAATAGAAATACAATAAATAGAAATAAATACTAATTAATATATCCATTTTAACTATATTTTTTATTTAAATTTATTGTAATACATTTTGTTTATGTATAGTTATCATTTATTTATACACACACACATATATATATATATATATATATATATATATATATATATATAAATCAAATAAATACATTGAATTATATCTAATATAATTATTATTATTATTTATTATAATTAATTTAGTTTATTATAGATAGATAGTATTTACCTAAAAAAAAAAATATATATATATAAAACAGTAATCTCACCAGCAGGCGGCAGCATTGTTTGCGATATATTTCTGTATATTTGACAACTGTGGTTGAGAATAGAGATTACTTTATAAATACATTTTTATGTGTTCTCCAAGCCAAGCACAGGTGTATTCCTGTAGTGCAGATGGCATTGTGATTGTTTGGGACGTCCCCTCTCTGAAGGTGAAGATGCAGTTTCGTCTGTCCTGTGACAGACTGCAGTCCATTCAAGTTTACAATGACGCCTTATGGTGTGGTAAGTTTGTCATCAGCCTAGTGATACATGTTGTTAGCTAGAAGCTGCAATACTCACTATAGATTTTTTAAATATTATATTTGACAAAAGCGTTTAAATGGCCATGAAATAAACCTGTCATAGTTTTTTCAGAGGTTATCTGGCAACAGATAGCTTGACATTAATGAGGTTAATCTGAATATATACATTATTTCATTTCAATGTAGCTTTTGTTTATTGTTTGTGAAGGTGCCAGAGATTGCGTAATGAAGCTGAGCCCAAATGGAGCTCTGCTTCGTAAGATTTCCCTCCCAGACAATATGAAAACCACTGCCAGTGCCTTCAGTAGAGTCACACTGCTTATGGAGGTTTGTGTCACCACAGAATCAGCTTTATCCAAATATAATAATCCCCCTTCCTGAAATAAACGTGCAGATATATATTTTTATGTATAAAGACCCATTTATACTGTTAAAACACATATATAGCATTATATATATATATATATATATATATATATATATATATATATATATATATAGTGATTTATCTCATTTAATCAAGAAAAGAAGAATGAATGTTTTAAGATATAAACCTTATATTATTATTCTATTATACTAATAAAGCCGGATTTATGGTGTCTCTGTGTATATAATGTGTTGCAGCTTTGCTGTTTTAGTGTTAAGTAGTTTCCCTTTGCTATTTCATGCTTTTGCACAAACAGACCATCAGAGAGGTCAGCCATGCCACTAAATGGTGTGAATGGCATAAAATTATCATTTGCTTAGATGTAACCAATGTTCTTAGGCTCTTGTTTTGTGTTTTTTTTATATATATATTTATTTAGAGACAACAGATCTGGACAAGTTTTACAGACTCAGCAGAGCTTATTATATGGGACTCCACTGACCCCATCAAACCACCCAAACGGGTCACACTCCCTAATTGCAGTGAGGTCACCTGTATGATCAGAGTAAAGAAGCAGGTACTCAGTCTGGAGGTGTAGATGGTACCTTTTTCATGACTTTTCCATGCTCATACTCCCCACCTACTGGAATTGTAAATACAATCTTTAAAGAGATTAATTATTCTATTATGCAATTAAAATTAATTGAATTAAATATGATAATGGTCAAAACTGGTCAAAAGTTTGGGGTCAGTAAGATTTTGTTTTTGAAAGAACCCTGGTGAAAAAAACCTATACCAAAATGTATTTAAAATACTTTTATTTCATACTAAGTATACTACAAACATGCTTCCGGGTAACTAAAGCACAAAATTAGTTGTTCCAATTTAGTAGACTTTAAGTATATCAATTTAGTATACTAAAAGTACAATTGTAGAGTATTTATATTAAGTACATAAATATATAAATGTATGGGTAGTAGATTTAGCATAAAATAAATGTATTTCAAATACATTTTGGTACATTTATTTTTCACTAGGGAAGTGAATACTTTTATTCAGCAAGAATGCATTAAATTGATCAAAAGTGAGAGAAAAGACATTTATAATGTTACACAATGTTTTATTCATCAAAGAATCCTCGCAATTTCCACAAAATATCAAATTACTTTATTTGAATATGTTCCTTGAGGATCACTTATAATGTTAATAAAGTTTTTGCACAAAAAAACCCCTAATTTATATATATGCGGGGGGAAAACCCCACTATTATGATTGGCTAACGTCAATGCAGTGTCAACGCCAACATGAGTGTGTTTTGACAACATTATCCATATAAAACCTTCATTTACAGACAAAGCATTTTGAAATCATTTACTTGCGTAAAAGAGCTGTTTAAACTGGACGTGTCAAAGCGAACGCACTTCCACTTGTCCATTTGTCCTGTTGTCGACAGACTCAAGTGTGTGAATAATGTCAGAAACTGAATGCACATCTGTATACTGCATCCAGTGTAGACAGTATCAGTGATTATAATGGGTTCTGTTTGCTTTTGATGCATCGCAACACTCACATCCAGTGTAGGCTAATGTCAGCTGTTAAGTGGCGTGGCCTATGGTGTGATGATGTATTCATCGATGTCTTGCTCTGGAGACTGGTATTGCAAATGTATTTGCCTGTGTGACGTCACAGATCCCGCAATATCAAAACGAGACGTTTTTGGAGCTTGATTAAATAAATGTGTTAATATTGAGCAGAACGTTTTAAGCTATGAAACTTGTATGATGTTTTAATGGTACAAAGACCATGTCAAAAGATCATGGCAAATTTTCTTGAGAGATAATTAATGTTGATTTTTTTCAACATTAATAATGCTCAGAACACCAAATCAGCCTATTAGTGTTATAATATTCTACCCTGGTAATCCAGAGTTCTCACGAGAGCACAAGTTGAATTTGCTCAGCGAGTTACTCTGGTGTCGAGTAATGATGCTCATTAAATATGCCCCTCGATCTGAGCTGCACCAATCAGATCGGGTTATCTGATATAGGCGAGCCAGAGGCGAGCTGAACAGATGATGACAGCGCTGTGACGTCGAAGTCATTAGTAAACATTGCAAGATGGCTATGGGATGAACACCAGTTGTTTGAAACGGCTTTGGCCGCTACAATGAACGAGTTAGACTTGGCTTTTTATCTAAAACAGGAACAGAAGACGGCGCTCGAATCGTTCCTTTGCAGGAAGGGCGTTTTTGCTGTTTTGCCGACCGGATACGGTAAGAGTATCTACCGTTTAGCTCCGCTGGTAAGCGTGTGGGGTTTATTGTTGTGATTGGTCGTAGTGTTATCCAATTGCGTGCAGTGAGATTTTCAAATGCATGCTTGGTGCCGCCCCTCGAGCTGGGCGATTTTCATTAGTCGACGCCAGACCATTAATCTTTTAGATTTAGGTCTGGATTTCCAGGCTAATAATATTCCACAATATAAAATAAAAATGTATCAAATAAATGCAGCCTTGGTGAGCATAAGAGACTTCTTTCCAAAACTTAAAAAAAAAATATTACCAACCCCAAACTTTCAAACAGTAGTTTATCTTTTTGTTTGTTTGGTGATCTCATTTGTGTGATATATCATGATGAAATAAGAGCATTATAGCACATTGGATGTTGATCTTTAAAAAAAAACTATAAAAAATGTCTCCTCTTTCTAGGTCTGGGTTGGTTGTAGTGGTGGGTCAGGCCTCAGCAAGGTTGTGGGGAAGATCTTTGTGTTGGACTCTGAGAGCCTGGAAGTTGAGAAGGAGCTTGAGGCCCATGAAGACATTGTTCAAACGCTGTTCTCAGCAGAGGACCGATACATACTCAGCGGCTCTGCAAAACTTGATGGTAAAATCGCTATCTGGAGAGTAGATTAAACAAGCTGAAAAGGTCTTAGCTTCACTTCCAGTGGTGCATCAGGTTTTGTGACATGAGCTCAGCTCCTCAGCTGTCTGCACACAGGGGAAGAATATTTCTGTGGACCCTGCTTTTAATTTTCTTAAATTTGATTCTTGGAAGATAAAGCAGAAGAAAGGGAGATTTATTTTCTTCACTTTATACAAAAACTACACTGTATACAAAAATATTCTATACAAAATTCACATAGACCTTTTATTATTTCATATGTTCTTCACATTCTCTCTATATCTGCTATATGTTTAGTTTAATGAATTACACACACTGTTGCCCTTTGAAAGTGTCATGTAACCCTGTCAGCATGTGGTGAGTAGAGCAGCTACTGGTTTTAATTGTTACTAGAGTTAGACAGTCACTATATAAGGTAGTCAACCAACTACTACAGTGCTTTTTGTACCAATAGTCCTACATATATTTCTCATCTTCTCCAGGTTCTGAATGTTGTTGGCCGAAGAATTTTGTGTATTGTAAATAGCATTCTAGCAAATGGTATAGTCCCATCTTGTCTAAAGCAGGCTACTGTATACCTCTTTTTAAAAAGCCTAGACTTGATCCTTTAGTTTTTAGTAACTATCGCCCGATTTCAAAGTTGGCTTTTTTATCTAAAATTTTGGAGAAGGCTGTTTATCATCAGCTGATTTAATTTATATTTTTTATAAATTTCAGTCTGTTTTTTTAAGTCTAAACACAGTATAGAGTCTGCTCTTTTAAAAATTAAACAATGATTTATTGCTGGCTGGAAAGTGTGCTGTTCCGCTTCTCCTTGATCTTACGACAGCATTTGATACGGTTGAATATGAAATTCTTTTAGAGTGTTTAAGTCAGTGGGTAGGGATCCTAAGAAATGCCCTCAAATGGTTCAATATCTTATTTAAAGGACAGAAGTTCTCTAGTACAATTGGGAATTTTCTCTGATTCTGCAGTTTGTGTTTGTGGGGTTCCTCAGGGGTCAGTTCTGGGGCCCATATTGTTTTCTTTGTACATGCGACCACTCTGCCTTATTTGTCGAAAATATGATGTTGCTTATCATTGTTATGCATATGACACTTAACTGTATCTTTTGTTGAAGGCATATGATGGATCTGCATTAAATGCCCTGATGAATTGCTTAAGAGACATTAAACTATGGATGGCACAGCATTTTTTATAACTTAATGAAGCTAAAACAGAATGCCTAGTGTTCGGCTCCATTATGTCACCCACGTATATACTTGATCGTCTAGGCCCTCCTGCCTCTAAAGTACATAAGCAAGCAAAGAATCTGGGAGTGATCTTATATTCAGAGCTTAAATTTGATCAGCATTTCTTTCATTTTAAGCGCATTGCAAAAATAAAACCCTTTTTGTCTTGATTTGAAGCAGGTTATACAGGCTTTTATATTTTCAAGTTTGGATTACTGTAATTCGTTGTATCTATGGCTTCCTCTTGTTCTGCTGAACTGCCAAAATGCAGAAACTAGGATTTTGACTGGGATTGGACCAAGTTGCAGGTCAGTGCAGTTTAAGGTTGTAATAGGTTTAAAAGTTTTTTATTTATTTAATTAAAGGTCCCCAAATCTCGTCTAAAGTCCAAAGGGGATTGTGCCTTCTCTGTTGCTGCACCCTGCCTCTGGAATAACGTGCCATTGGATATTAGATGCTGAACTACATTGGGTCATTTTAAATCATGTCTTAGGGTGCATTTACTTGCCCAGGCATATGACTGAGTCAGCATTACACCTTGTTTTACTGTTGTCTTGTGGTTTAATGTATTTTTGGTTTGGTGTTTTATGTTTTTGGTTCTTTGTTATTTATGCTGTTGAAATGTTGTTTGAATAGAAAGCACTTTGGCCAACTCGAGTTATTTTTAAATGTGCTACCGAAATAAATAAAATAAATTAAGAACCAATTGCTGTGCTCTTGAAGCGTATACTTCAGAATGGGATTGCTAAAATCTCAACAGTGGAAATGTTTTTCTATATAGCCTGAGTATAAGTCTTTGAAGCTTGTAGCTGTAAAATATAAATAACAGTTTAATATATCTTGCTGAATTAATTTGAAAGCTTTCAGTCCTTTTAAAAGTTGTTCTTATTTCAAAAGAGCTGAATATAGAATCGGGTGAGGTTTGTGGAGCTGCCATCATGTACACAATTTCCTGAAAAGCCTTGGATCAAAGGAAATTGAGGTCCAAACACCAGCACTGCCTAAAGATGGACTGAAGCCATAATAAGTAGATTGCGTAACAGTGTGCCAATCTTTGTGGTGTCTCTGGAGTGGCTTGTAAGATTGTATGAAAATGTGCTCTTTTACTCTGCTATCTATCTGGGTTTTTGTCATTGCAGGGGTCTTTATTTATTTCATATCAGAAATGATTTAGGGGAATCTTGTAAATGTCTGGGTCATATTTGGTCCTCAGCAAAAAAATAAAAAAATAATAATATATATTTTATATGTGTGTGTTGTCAAAATAATGCAATAATATATAAATAATTTTAAAATAAAAAACAAATTTAAATATATCTTTTTTAATGAAATATACAGTATATACGTGTGTGTGTGTATATATATAGGCCAATGTATATATATATATATATATATATATATATCTTTTTTTTTTCTTTTTTTTTTTCTTTTTTTTTTTGCTGAGGACCAAATATGACCCAGACATTTACAAGATTCCCCTAAATCATTTCTGATATATATAATAAAAACGAAATTCTCATTATTACATGCAAAAAAATATCATTACTGTATCAAATGTTTTTTTCCAGATTACAACAATGAGATAAAGGGTGTGGGGTAAATGTGATTTATTGAAATTAAAATAATTTGCCAATGCATACACAATGTTCTAAAAATATTAATGAATAATACTTAATAAAATAGGCTTTATTTTCTTATAAAGTAAATTATAATTTCTTACTAAATATAATATATGGTTTTCTATTATTATTTTGCAGTAAAATGTTCTAAAAACTGTTTTGATTCGTGATGTTAGTTTTTTTACACAACAAAAACAAACAATCTCCTCCTAGATCAGCCCTTTATTTTCTTGCAAACACAGTGTTTTTAATGTCACATCTTTGAATGTTAATGTAGAGTCAGAATTTGCCTTTAATATTTAAATAAATATGACTGAATAAACATGGAGCCATTCTGAATCAGCCCTCTTGCTCAGGACGTGTTTGCAGAAGGGACCCTTGGCTGTTTTTTGCCGCCCATGCAAAGAGCAGTGATTGGCTGATGTGTAACATTCTGACCCTGGGGTCAGCCATCTAACTGTCAGACGTCACTGGAAGGAATTTTGGGGATGTGTCTGGAAGACAAAGCCAGCATACATCTATCCTGTCCCTAAGTCCCTGGATTGTCTGTGTAGGCGTGCAGCACATATCAGTGCTTTCAGAGCTGGTGTGCGCAGCATAAGAATGAATTTGTATAATTGAGAAGCAAAATAACAGACAGTTGATTCATAGAAATGATTCGTTTTGATGTCCAAGAAATATTTTGTGAGCACATTCTTCAGTAAAGTTGACAGGTGCAAATCATACTGATGTAGTCAAGTCAAGTGGATGGTAGGCTATTTTTTTCCCTTGTTGGTGACATTTCCAAATGAATCACAATCAACACCAACTTCAATATCTATAATAGGCCTATAGGCTAGTCTACTGTACCAGTAGCCTATATTATTTTTCCATTAGAAAATTATCATCAGCTAGATTATATTTTTGGTCTCAGGTCGAGTCAGCCATATTGGAGCGAGCGATTCAGAACTGCAGCAGCCAGCGTTGGGAAGCCCGATTCATTTACTGTATCGGTTCGTTCGACCCGTTCGTTTTAGCGAACCGATTCACTGATTCATTTGAGTCATCATTCAAGGGTTCCCTGAAGCCTATGGACTTCAACACATATTTAGTTAAATTCGCTGCATATCGCTATGTTTTCAATTAAGTTTATACAAATGTAAATTAACGTTAAAAATTATTTGCATTTGATGCTTTCACTTGAATTGAGATTTTCTCTTTTTTTTTTCTTCTTCTTTTTTCTTTTTTTTAAACAGACAAATGTTCCTTCCCGTCACACATGTCAGCGTTATAGTTATCATGTCACTCACATATATTTTAATTGTCAATTTTCTTTCTTATACAGTCCATTGATTTGCAAACGTTTTGCGAGTCGGTTCGTAAGAACGATTAAAAAGATTCGGTTCAGCATAATAATTCATTCGCGAATCGGTCATCACTATCAGCAGCGAGTGAGAGCAAGAGGGAGGATTCCGGCTTCAGATCCACTACAGACCCCACGGAGCCTGGACGGACCCACGAACAGCGTTAACGCGGGATACAAACCTAAGCCCAACACAACGGTGTTTATCAAGAGGGCGCGTTTTTGGAGGCATTCGATGAAAAGAATATGGTAAATATTGGTCCCTTGTTAAGAATTCACGTTTTATATTTGCTATAATAATTGCAATAAGTGTGTTAGCCTGGTAGCATAGCGTGAGGGGCTCAGATCTGCACTTGGACATGAAGAGTGGGCTTTCCTGGGCCAATTTGACATGTTGTGTTGAATTAGATTGTGAATGCGAGGCGTGTTATTGCATTGCAGCGTGCTTAGGATTCCCGTATCGTTATGAAATTTCTGATAAAAGTCAGCTATGCACGGTTTTGCAAGACAAAATGCTCCTGGCAATGCGAAAGAGACCATACCCAGCAATTTTAAGCCATTCCCAATGTTTTTTTTCCTCACGGAAAATGCGTCGTGTCAAATTTAACACCAATCTGCATGTTTAATAACCCGGTGTAAATATGTCTTGATCGCTGTTGGTTTGTTATCTTGAGTTAACTGTGTTGTGTTAGGGGCTGTGTATTGTTGTCCGACTGTTTCTGTTCACATGGTGAACTGAAAACAATAACAAAAGACAATGCAACCAGTTTTGTGCGAAGGCAAGCTTTATTAGCATTTGCCCTATGATGCCATTTGACCAATATTATGTATTTTCACGTAATGACTAGTTCTGATAAAATGCAGTGATTTCGCTTATTTGTTTGGGAGGCTGTAGCCCAATATCTCGGATAGCCTACATGGTTTAATATTCTGGAGGGTTGAACTGGTTAATTTCAATTCGATTACTGTTTTATAAAATAGAAGAAAAAACTTATTGGAAAAGCTACAATAATTAATAAGGAGGATGTGATATCTGTCCACAACCATATTAAATTATTGATCTATTTATCAAAGTTTTATTCTTTATTCTGCTTCTTTTCTTTTTATGCTGACTTAGAAATTCGTGAACGAATCGTTCTTTTGAGGCGGTTCTTTCTATTGAATCTCTTGAACCGCCTCGCACAACTTTTCTGAACGATTCGTTCACGAATCAGACAGATTTTTTCTTCTTAAATCAACATAAAGGCTTATTCGAAACCAAGTTGGTTTAAAAATACAATTTTATCAAAACGTGTGAAATCTGAATTACGTAAATAACTTTGAAAAAAACAACAACAACAACAACTAGTGATGCAGATTGCAGAACCGGTTGATTGCAAGGACCTGTTCGAGAGAGCCGATTCACGTAAATGAGTCACTAGTAAGTGTTTGCTCTTCACCTGCTTTTTATGGATGTTGACCAATCAGAGCAGCGTTATGTGGTGGGCGGGGCTTCTATAGGCGTGTGTATGTGTGGGTATCAGGAACCCTTTGCAGGTATTTTCTAGCGTTACGTCATTAGCACAGGTAAAGGAGCACTGAGGAAAGAGCCTGGAAAGGTACATGGAAATACATCATGCAGTTCTGGAGTTTTCTAAGTTGTGCTAGTGCAGGTACGTGAGTCTTTCTTATAGTGCTGACATTAATCACAGGGGCATTGTGTAATGGTAATCATTCATTATTTACAATCTGCTCAAAGACAGGAAGAGGGTTTCTAACAGGCAGCTTAGGGTCGGAAGCTTATTTCACATATATATATATATAACCCATCCAGGTGAAGCATCTCATTTGAAAACATTGCTTTGCGTACTCGCATATGGGCTCATCTATAAAACAAGAGGCATTTTTTCTGCTTCAGGGTGGAGTAGGGTTACCTCAAGCCATATTTCGTATTTCCAATGCAAATGTGATCGGAAGAACTCCAGGAGGCTTGGCTTGGTGTAGAGCTGTGCTCGAGGCTATGTTTTTATATGGTGGTGTATTTTCAGTAAGCCTCGATATTTGTCCTCAAGTACTGAATAAAAGTGGTGTGCCTGTGTGTATAGCCATTTTCACCGTTATTGCTTAATGTACACGATCCTGCAAAGGTTTTAAAGAATGTTTTGGTTCATTATTTTGGTTTGAGTAATGGTAGGGTGGTAGTGTCTTTAGCTTGTTGTGGTCTTTTACATGGTGGTTTAATGCTGTTTATCTGTGTTATAATTTATTAGGTTTAGTTTTTAAATGTCGTTCGCCATATGCAGGTAATGTGTAATGCATTGCAACATTTGTTTAGAACAAATTCCTGTGTATTTGACAAGTCTCAACATAGCTTTGGTCCGCTAGAGGTATTGGAATGATCCACCAGGCAGGCACAGCGAATGTTGTTTATGCATTAAATCAGCATTGATGTGAAACCTATGCTGTTGATGTTTTAAGAGTTTAGCCTACATAACATTCAGTAACCTTACAGTGAACTTGGATTGAAGAGTAAAGAGACCGTTAAAGGAATATTACGGGTTCAATGCAAGTTTAGCTCAGTTGACAACATTTGTGTTGATTATCTCCAAAAATTACTTTGACTCTTCCCTCTTTTTTATTAATTTTTTATCGCAAAACCAAGATTGAGGCACTTGCAATCTTGAAAAAGAAAGTGAATGGGGCAATTTTGGCAGATTTAAAAGCAGATTATGTATTATTTGAGCTGTGAAGCTGTTTAATCAATCATTTTTTTTGCAATCATTTTAGGTGGTTTGTTGTGTCATGGCATCAAAGTTGTAAAATTGAACATAACTTCACAGAGAAAAGCTCAAGCCATGATTTCTTTTTCTTTTCTTTTTTTTTAACACAAAATCACGTTAACATGCATTTTGTTTACATCTTGTGTCTATAATACTGTTTAACACATTGGCTCCATTCACTTCTATTGAAAGTGCTTCACAGTAACCTAAATGTTCATCTCTTTAAAAGAAAATGAGGGACAGTGGAAATAATTTTTTGTGATAATCAACATTATGCCACAAATGCTGAGCTTAACTCGCTGATCCTGGAATATTTCTTTAAATATATTTCCATTATAAATGTTTGTTGTTGTTGTTTTGGAAAGAAAAAAACTTTTACATTTATTATTTAAAAAAAGATATACATTTCAAATAAATGCTGTTATTTATTTAGAATGTTCTAGTCATCAAAGAATTCTCAAAAAAGTGTGTAATGGATTTTTCCCTAAACCTGACTATCTAGCATCTACAAATCGACACTTAATAAATAAATCTGTCGCGTCTACTGATCGACACTTGATAACTTTTGTACTCTAGCTCTTTGCGTCTTCCGTCGACAACTGGTCGAGTCTCTTACCCTAACTTCTTTGCTGCGCAGCGTAAATAACAAAAGAGACAGACTTCAGTAAATGTCCCTCAGATGGTTTATTCAAACGGCCGAGAGTTCTCGAGCAATACTCAGAGAAACTCGACCCAACAGAAGAATACAACAGGCTTTATAGGGTAAAGCCAGACACATCAAAATAGAATCATCATGACTAACATGTCAAGCTCTATCGATATGATTGGTTAAATTGTTTAAAGCCCCCCCCCCCCCCCCCCCCACCCTTTGTTAGTGACATCAGCAAAATATAAAAAAAAAACATTGTAAGGGGTTTATATTTTAGTCAGTCATTTCACAATACAGTAAAAGAAAAGAAAGAACATTCGCTGCTTTCCTGTAGCTCAGTGGTAAGAGCATTGCATTAACAACGCAAGGTTGTGGGTTCGATCCCAGGGGATTGCACATACCTATGTATAAATGTATAGGATAATGCAATGTAAGTCGCTTTGGATAAAAGCGTCTGTCAAATGCATAAATGTAAATGTTAATGTAAACATTGAGTCCATTTTCAAAGTTCCATTTGACCAAGGTTTCATTGAGTCAAAAGTTTGTTAGAAGGTTAGATCATATCGAAAGTTCGTCTGGTGGCTACATCCTAAATAAAAGGAAGTAAGAATTTATTCTGTTTTACTGTTAGATCTGGAATGGAAAGTTAGTCACCATCAGACATAAAAATGGGAAGTGTGATAAAAGTTTATCATAAGTTTAAAATCTAAAGTCAGATTTCCATGGTTAGTAACATAATTAATCTTATCTAGGCCTATAAAAAATCCACCTCAAGTGCTACAAATATTAAGCAGTACAACTGTTTTCAATATTGATTCCTCAGTAATGGCTGCTGAAATGTATCTTTGTCATCTCAGGAACAAATCAAAATATATTAAAATAGAAAAGTTATTTAAAATTGTAATAATGTTTTACAATATACATATCTTTACTGTATTTTTATGAAATAAAGGCAGCGTTTTTTGAAACACTTTTTTTATCAAAAACATAAAAAAATCGTACTGACCCCAAACTTTTTAATGGTAGTGTAGTTATTGAATACTTCCATGTACATTTTTTTGTTTATTCAGTAACTGAACTAGCTAATTAAATCATATGGTGGTTTGTCTGACATTGTAAATCTAGCTGTCAGCATTCTGATTTACTCATGTTGAATCATGTGTATTGTTCGACTATTGTATCGCCTTCAATGTTTACTAAAATTGGAATCTTTGTTCTGCTGTTAGTCTTGTATCTGATATTGATCGATGAGTGATGACTCAGTGATGGCTCGCGTAGTTGAAGTTTTTTTTTGCCTGCATGGGTGAATATTTATGTTACCATGACTCCAGAAGCGCATCAGGAAAATTTGGTAAAGAAGATCCAGTTTCTCCTGCCTGAAGTGCTGCTCAACCGAGCATTGGAATTGTCAGGTGTGTATTATTAAGCCAGGGCATGATGAGTGGAATGTGGATTTATTCAGCTCAGCCAGGCCTCAAGGTCTTTCCTCTGGGCTATTCATTAAGGGAATTATCCTGGGCTGCTTTTAGGCCGTAGGGTGACATTTTCTTTGTCATTATTACTATTGAGGTCAACAACACAAATAGCAGCGATGCGACATTTATGTCTGACTGATTTCTTTTTAATGATGATTTTTACTTTTCAGGGAATATCGTTTTTGGGAGATACTGTTCTGATCACATCATCTAGTGGGGGGTGTTCTGTGGTACCCGAAAGAAGATATTTTGACAAATGTGGTGTCTTTTGAGTCCAAACAATAAGTCAATGGAATCACTATGGATAAAAACATTCTTCAAAATACTTTTATGTTCCACAGAAGAAATAGTCAGAGGAAGGGTGAATAAAATGATGACTGATTTGTCATTTTTGGGTGGACCATCCCTTGAAGTCATCAGTGGTAAAGCCCTGTCATCCTGCATTGATTCAGGCCCCATTTACACTTTGTATTAAGATGCGTTTTGGTCGATGGAATCACTAGTAGATGAGGGAGACACATTCCCACATAAATCCGTCTCTTTTGTCCACTTTCGACCACTTTGGTCCTGATTTCTTTGAGGGGAGGGTCGATGGGCGGGTAAATTAAATATATGGGCTTTTTCAGATCTTTTGATCTAATGGACAAAATAGGCTCATGCAATTTACATATGAACATGAAAGGAGACGACGGAAAAACACAGAAAGCAGCAGCTTTTGTTTCTGCTCTGAAAGCCACAAGACCATTCCAAACGCTGTGAGTGTGTGTTAGAAATCAAGAATGGCGAGAGAACATTGTGCTTGGTATGTTTTTCGTCTTGAAACTAAACTTAGGTCTTCAGCCAACAAACTTTAAATCCCGTCTGTCTAGTGCGCTTCCCATTACGCATTAAGTCAGTAGGCGAATGCGTTTTCAACTACCTTTGGAAGTGGCCGAAAGTGGACAAGCTTAACTTTTTGGACCCCGTTTGCACCAGTATTTGGCGTCGTCCACTTGTGATCCAATTGATGAAAACGCTTCTTAATTCCAGGTATAAACGGGGCCTAATTAAAGTCATCTTACCATCTGTACCTTAAAACTGGTCTCAATTCAGCCTCTGTCAGTCAGCAGCACCAACGTGCTGAGTCTTTATGGCACTGTCTGTCACAGAGCTGTGACTGCTGAGAGGAAAGATAAGAGGTTAAGAAACGGGTGAATTTGTGCGCTGTAAGCAGAGGGGGGCTTTGAGAAGGGTTTGCACTGATGGATGTCTTTTGTAGATGCTGTTGAGAGGGGTCAATCCTCTCCTCGCTGTCTCTCATTCTTACTCTTCCTTCTCCCCTGTGGCTTACTCTCCTCCTATCCTCTGCCCTGAGTAAAACACATCTCTCTCTGTTATGCTTTTGACTCTATTTGTACTTGCTTTTAAGAAAAGCAGAAGGGATACATACATACAATTCTGACCAATAATTATTTTGATGTTAATGTGGCTGATAAATGGCAAGACAGATATTAAAATACTTTTTTGTCTAAATAAATTCAAATAAAAAACTAACAATTAATTGTTTTAAATGGTGCAAGTAAATTTAGACATCACAAAATTATAATGTACAGTATAAAAAGATTACCCTACATTCAATATTTGAGATTTGCTGAGCATTACATTTAACAGTGTTATTAAATTAGTTTTTTTAAAGTGAATGTAAGATGACTGCAAAAGCATTTAAATGTACAAATAGAGGAATTGAGCACGTGCAATTACATATTTACTATTTATTGATCCCAAAAAACGACAAAAATCTTGAATATCAGATGACAACTTGATATGGTACAGATATATATTGTGCATTTCTCAAAATATGCCAGTGCAACTTCCTGTTTGCATTCGTCCATTCGTTGGAAAAATTAGTTTGAGGATTTTAACAGTTAGAAAGATATTTTCCGCTTTGCTCTGTCATTGTGAGCATAATATTTAGCTTGCTTCTAATCTTAGTTTTCATGTTATTTCCTAGATTTATTCTTTGTGTAAAATGCTCTGGGTGTCATAATAACTTGGCATCAGCGTTTCATAATAACAACTGACGTTCTCAGAAAACTTGTGCAAGATCATCTGGCTGTTATTCAATAAGCAATAAAGGCATAATTAAGATATTGGCTGTCATCCCTCTTTAGTCTTGCGTAGTTTTGCTTTTTTATTACGAGTTTTGTTTTTTGTTGGAAAATCAAAATAAAACCAGCTTCTCATGGTAGAGTTTCTGGTCCAAGCTTGTCATTTATGGTCCAAGTTGGTGTAGAAAGCTGTTATGGCTGGAAGTTGATCTTTTTGACAACCTTGTTCCATCAATAAAGAAGCTGCCATATTCCAAAAATCCAAGTGTTTTTGTCTTATATTTATTTACAGAGACATTTCTTTTATATTCCTGTTGAAAACATTGCTGTAGCATGACTGTCAGTTTTTGGAATTGAGCACTTTCTCGGATTGGTGTGATGAATCAGTCAGGAGATTATGTGAGCGATAACATCTCAGCCTCTTCTCCTGCTCTCACTCTTACAGTCTCACAGTCAGGCCTGGAGCTACAGCGCAGCCTATTACAATAGACGAATGCGATGTGTGTGTTCATTTATGACAATTTACTGATCTTCTCTGTTCTCGATGAAGGATGGCTTCAGTGTTTGTTTCTCTGAGCTGTCTATTTTTCACAATTACTGTCTGCTTTGCTTCTATTTCCCTCTAGTGCCATGCGAGCTTTAGGTTGATTGTCAGTTTGATAGCTGCCTGCATTTATGAGAAGATCTCGCTGGCATTAACTCTAAAGCTGAACATAGTTCACGGAGTGAAAGTTGGTCGCTGGCAGAGAAAAACAAACCATATTTTTTTAGGTTTTGTAGAGTACTGCAGTGACCTTTGAATTAAGTGTAGTCTTATATATTATCACAGTTACAAAGTCTGACCGCCTTTTTGCTTATTCACCTTTTCAGCAGAATGCAGTGTGAAATACTGATGCTTTGAATTGCTGAAATGCCCTGCATTCCAATTAAAGTGCAGTGAAATTCAGCATCTACAATGAAAAGATTATCCAGCTGTATAATGAGATGGCTTTGCTGTGGTGGTGATCGTCGCTCAGCCTCTGGCTGACCTGCAGTGGGCTCAAGAATGACCTCATTCTCTGCTTTTTGTATCACTCTGTCCTTTCTGTGTTCTATAGTTTCATGCTAATGATCCTCGGACATAATTCTATTCTATTGTGTTATGTTGTGTTCCAGACAAAATTTTTTTATGTTCAGTTTTTTGTTAATGATCACTGGTCAGAATTCTATATTCTATTCTATTCTATTCTAGACACAGAAATGGAAACCTTTAAAACCCCATTAAATGGCTTAAAGAGGGCAAGTTCCATTCATGTGTTGAGATATTTACCGTATTTTCCAGAAAATAAGTCACACCTGACTATAAGTTGCACCTGGTCAAAATTGCATTGTTGAAAAAAAAAACTGATTGCATCGTATCTGTGTGTATGTCACATTTTTTTTTGTCAATTTTGAAATAATGTAACATACCATAAAGTGAATGAAGCATTTACAAACATTCATTATAACAAAAAAATAAAAATAAAAATCATGTTTGCATATAGATTGGTCTGGGTTTTAGAATTTCTAGTATCAGTCTAGTAGCAGTATTTGTGCTTAGTTGTAATTTCATATTTTTTCCCTGTTTGTTTTCCTTTTCTGTGTCAGTGGTTGTTTCAGATGCATTTATCATTACGTGCACATAAACACATAGTCTTGACTGTAGCTGGTGATTTGAAGTTGAATGTGTAGATTACCAGAGCAGTTGACAGCTAGAGGGCTCTCTATACACACACTGGTGCTTGAACATACAATCCAATGCTTTTGTATAATGAAGATTATTTCTGCAACTGTATAAACTCTAATATGATTCTGTTATTTTTTGCAGATATTTCAAGGATATCATATTATGCAGGTAAGCCAACTTTCCCTTTTACTTTGCCTTTCTCGCTTTCTCTCTGAAATGGATTTCAAATTGATCGGAGGGGGGGAAATGTCAGCCTAACCTTAATCCACCATTTACTGAATGTGAATTGAGTAGAGCGTGTTCTCCTATAAAGCAGATCAGTACATTCTGTTCCAAAGCCTGTCAGCTGCCTTTGGGCTGCCCATATGACAATGGAGCTGCATTTTAATTCCCCCCATAACCAGCTTTTCTCATTTGATGTATTATTCATTTATGTAAAAACACGTTTTAACGCTGTAAACTCTCAAGCTTTGGGTTTTTCTTTTCTTTCTTTTTGTTTTGTGTGTGTTTTTGCTCATTTAGTGGTGTAGAGGGAGTGTTGTTCAACTGTAGATGTGTAGTTTGCTGGTGCATCTTCAATTCATTCATAGTTTTCTGTGGATCAGATTCAAGATGCCCATCCAATCAGCTGATGCTTCATATTTTTAACCTTGTTTCTTTCCATCACCAAGGGCATTACTGTTGGAAGGAAGGAGGGCCTTTTTAGACAGTAGGGTTCCTGTGTGTCTGTTTGGCATCTATGGAGACCATTATTAAGCACAAAATGGGGCCTATTAGCTGATATTTGAGAATGCGGTTAGTATAGCAGGAAATGACCTGTTTGCCCTCCCTATAGGGAACGAGTGCTTGGAATGGTAATGAATATCTCTGGCAAACATGGCAAGGTGAAACTCTTAAATAACACCAGCAAATTATTTTCTGCATTATATGCTTTGAAATCAAACGGTAAGTTAAATTATAACAAAATAATGCACAAATCTGCTGGTACAGGTCTTGTACTGTACTCAGTACAGGTCAGGAAGAACTGTTCTTCCTCTACTAAGTTTCATGACCTTTGTCTGTTTTGGTCATCACTGTATTTATCCATAAAAGACAAGTGGTCAGCATTTCTCCATTCTCTTTTCAGCACTCTCTTAATATTTTTTTTTTTATTATTTTTTTTTTATACAATTAACTGTCCTGTCTAATAATACAAATGGACAATAACACTTCCAATATATATGGCCAGTTCAGATATCTTAATGAAACAAAAGTATTGAACATCAATTCTAGAGATTTGTTTTTCATTGGAAGTGCACATTTTATCAAGCCAAATAACACTACTTTGTTCACAAATAAAGAAATAGTTTGAATTATCATTAAAAAGATGTGAACCAATTATTATATAAAATATAATACAAATATAAACTGAAGAGAATCAAAGAGAATCTGCTGTCTTTTTTTCCTTCTGATTTTTAAAAAGGTTTTTCAGTAAAATTCAGATATATTTTACATAAATATTTGCAAAAAATATGATTTTTTTTTACAAGTTTTGTGAATGTTATTTACTACTATCATTAAATCGTGATATTGACTGCATTTTAGATATAGACAGTGCCATTGCTGACTGAATTATGGTAAATCTCTGATATTTTTTGTGTTTGTATAGTAAATAGCACAGAACAAAGTCTTAGCTGTAGTTTGTAATCTGAAAAGGTATGTTTGGGATTACACAACTTCTGAACTATTTCTTCAGTACATTGAAAAACTGTGTTGAAGTTATGTAAATTGCAAAGCTTGATGATGCACTTGTTTTCTAAAAATAAAAACTTTAGCTACATTTGCAGTGATGTTTCATTGTTTATTTATGTGCATCTCTGCAAGTATGGGCTGTTGTCAAAAACAGGAAACAGGCTTCCTTCCTTTAGCCTTTGTCAGGTAGCTGACGGACATTCCTTCAGTCGCTCTCTACATGAAACTCCACAGCTGTCCTGAAGAGCCACAAACAGCCTCTTGATGAAGCATACAATATAACATTTCTACCATCATTCATAAGGTTATTAGGGGTTCTTCGAAACGGTAATGCTTTGTATTTAAATGTGCAACACAATACCGAGAATGTAAACAGAAGCCGGACCGCCCAACTGAATAATCCTGGTCAAACCCTGACCCTGAAAAACCTGCTCAGCTGCTTCTTTTAGCTTGGTGGTCTGTGTTTTGTAAACATAAACTGGTCAGCCAATAGCAGTTGGTTTCACAGGACTCATTAGCATACTTAAAGAGGCCCCTCCCCTCATTTCAGTTGGCCTGATTCTCTCTCTCTCTCATCCCTCCCTGTTACACATACTTTCTCTCCTGACACACTCTGCCGGATTGTGAAACTTACACACGCCGTCACCGCAGTCTCTCTTAATCTGGATGAACCTCAGAAAGGCAGCTAAAAGGAAGCATTTTAGCATGTGAGGATTATTCTTGTCGACATTTCTGCTTTTCCTCCAGCCTTGCCTGCAGCATCCATTCTCTGGAATACTCTGGACAGCTGTGGGATTTCCCTGTCACTTTTGGATGTTTTTCCACTGCTCATGTTAGTGGTTTTCGAAAACAAGACCAGCACACCTTGCATTTGTATCTACCTGGCGTCCACCCTCTTTCCCATTACCGCATGCTCTTCTGGATCACTTCATGTTTTCGCACTTCTGGATTAGAGCATCCGTCAGCTGACCAATCACCTTCCTGTGACCTCGCACTACGCCCCGCCACAAGCCTTTGAGGGCCATCCCTGGTGGCCTGGTCAAAGTGCGTTGCGGTGGGCCGGGGTCACCCCCTGCTCCCTATGACTGTGTCAGGGAGTCGGAGAGCCGCTGGGCCTGGGAGAGAGACGAGAGAGGAGGCCAGCGGATGGAGAGCAGCGGCTGCAATCCCTTCCCGCTGTGCTGGGCACGAGGAGCCAGCGTTTACTCCTACCCTCCCCCTCTGCCAAGTATGTCACCCACATACAGCACTGCAAACCACTTCCACGATACTGTTTCACGCTCGATCTGTCTTACAGGATGTGGAGTATTGATTTAAAGGAGGTTGAGGAGAAAGGTGTAGGAGGTCCGATATGACCTCTCAGTGGTTTTCGTCTCTAGGTTTTTGCTACTGTCCTTTATTGTGGTATTTACTCTCAAAAGAAGTGCTTTTGAATTGGGTTTAGTTTAATATCTCGGCAGATGCCTTCTAGCACATCATCTATATTTGTAGGGCTGTGCCGCTACAATCTTACATTGTTTTATTGCACTTATTTTTCCTCACAATATTGCATCAGTCCTTCATGTTTTAGAGTAGTTTTATTTATGGTACGAGATAAAAGTGAAGCGTATCGCACAAGAGATTCACTCACTCGTGTTTGGTGAAGTATCAATCATGATCTATCTATTATATTTTGTTTAATGTATTGTGAGATAGTTGACCATTCCAACCTTAGTTTATACGGAGTCGACAACCTGTTAGACCTTCGATTTATTTTGCTATGTGGATTAGACTACTGTTCAAAGGTTTTTTGTTGTTTTTGAAAAAGTATCTTATGGTCACCAAGGCTGTATTTATTTGATTAAAAATACAGTAAATAAATAAATTAATATCGTAAATTAAATATTCAGCAGCCGTTACTCCAGGTTTCTTCAGAAATCATTCTAAAATGCTGGTTTGGTGCTCAATAGACATTTCTTAATATTATCAATGTTGTAAACAGTTGTTCTACTTAATATTTTTGTGGAACCTTTGATTTTTCTATTTCAGAAAGTGCATTTTATTTGAAATAGAAATCTTTTGTAACATTATGAATGTCTTTACTGTCTGTTTTGATCAATTTAATTTATCCTTGCTGAATATAAATATTAATTTCTTTAAAGCTACACTGTGATATTTTCCCCCATCTAGCGGTGAAATTGTATATGACTACCCAGTGAATATTAGTTTCTGTTCCTTTCAATTTCGAGGGCATTTTAACTCCTACGGTGGCCGTATTATTCCAAGATTAACATGGCTTCCAGTTTGACTTCGTCCAATTGCGCCTTTAAAACTATCACCTGTGATCCGTCGCTGCACAGATTTATGTTACAAGGTAAACAATACTTTTTCACCATTGACGTGAGGAAAAGTAACGCAAGTTATACTAGAGGTCGTTCTGGCGTTATGCACAACCATGCTATGGTTAGACAAGCAACTATAAAACTTCGAATTTACACAAATAGGCTGGATTACCTGCCGAGAAGAAAGCAGGCAACTTCGGCGTCCGTTTTAAAATCTTTGCTCCTCATGAGCTCTTTCCATCTGGGAAAAGTTACTCCAATATTGACTTTGGTCTTGCTGATTTGCCTGTCGCGTTGACGTTTTAATTCTCTCTTTCGCTTCCTTGGCGACTCTGCTACATGTCCTCGAAAATAGGCGTGATCCTCCATCAGCAATCTTTCAAATCTGCCGGCAGTCGCGAGTAATCTCCCCCTCGCATTCGTCTCTGTGTCACTGAGTGTAAAGCGCGAAAGGCGAAGCTTGAATTTACAGGTATGTCCCTCTTTGGCTAATGTAGTTTCAAGATGGAGGGGCAACATGGCGACCGGCATTCGAACCCCTCACCCGTATACTTTCAATGGCAGATTATAAACTTACGGGAATACTTTATTACTTGAAAGAAGTAAATATACATTAATGAGCACATATATTTTTGAAAGAACTAAGTGTTTTTTGCTAAGAATAAAAAAAATTAAAAAATTACACAGTGTAGGTTTAAAAAAAAAAACGTACTGACCCCACACTTTTGAACAGTAATGTATAGTACCAGAGTAGGCAGTTTAGTCTTAGATTTGTATCGCACATCACTTACATGAGAGCAAGGGTCAGATTTGAATTTTTGCAGTCTGACTTGAATCATATAATTTATTATTCACGGACCAAAGATTATTTTTTTACTTGCATTTGCCACTGAATGTGTGGCCTGTATGCCTATGTATGCCTATGTTTACCCTTCCTGATTCCCAAAAGTTGATTTATCCTGTTTCCCGTGTACAAGTCTGGGCAAAGATATTAAAATTTGCTTATTTCTTTCAATTATTATTTCTTTTTTGACATGGTTTCAATGAAAAGCAGCCCCATTAGAGCAAGGAGTTTTGAAGGATCTCTTCTGTATTATAGGACTGAGAAATCAACTCGCTGTCTATGAGCTCCAACTCATTAGGCTGAGTTTAATGAACAATCAGAGAGCCTGATTATCTCTCCGCTGACATCAGTGCAAGAGCAGTCATGTAGGTGGAGTGTAGCTTCATTACTGAGGGGTGAATTCCCACCTGAGCTACACCGATTGTGTATGTGGGAAGCTTGGCTCATACGGAATACCAAATGTATCGTTATTTATTGTCAGTGAGATCTGTGAGTTTCATTGTGTGGCTGATGCAGAAATATTTACACTTGTATTTTATTGTATTTATTTTAATAGGCATTCCCGATATTAGCTTTCCTACAGTACATACTTATCTAATTGCTGTGAAATTACCATTTGTTTATAGCTGAGTTAATCAAATCTCAGCAATACTGGCATTAATTGGAGATTATATGCCTTTACAAATTAATATACCAAAGGCACACAGCATGACAGCCACTTTCAATTCTTTTCTCACATTTACTCTTGGGACCTATTTCACACAGCGATTGCAGTTTACTGCCCACTGCCACCCAAGCTGCAGAAAGGAAATTGTAATTGTATTATTTGATCATAAATTTCATTTATCAAACATAATTTATTTCTTTCTTTTTTTCTCTCTCTAACTGTCCAGGCCATAGATAAAATCAGACCTCCTGCATGGCTAGCTTCTCTTCACCACAATCAGCAGGTTTCCTTTTTCTGTGCACCAAATACAGATTTTATAGCCATTAAAAGATGAGAATTAGTAGTAGTGTGTTTTTTTTTAATGGAAGTGGTTACAAAAAATGAATGTATCTTCATTTTAAACATATTTTTTGTTGAACTTAAAAAAAAAAAAAAAAAAAATTTATAGCTATCAAATCTAATATATTGAGTGATTCCAATATTCAAGTCTGTGATTTTGAGTAAATGGAAAAGACCTGTTTTTATTTGACATTCAGAAATGTTGTAGCCTTACTAGCCTAGAATTAAAAGACGGAAGATACTTGTTCCTGCAGTGGCATTAGCAAAGCTATTGCTCATTAGACACAGCATCATGCATTATGGTCTTTGTACATATAGCCATTCACAACCTAACCATAAGCTCTACTCTTCAGCACAATGGTTACCATAAAACCTTCAGCATAATAGAAACTCCTTTAAATGTCAAAAATAACTGAACATTAAACATTACCAGGTCTTTCCCTTCACTCAAAAACACATAAAATAACACTTAATTTCAACATTTACTCTCCTGATCCAGCCATATGCAAAGCATGCTGGGAAATAAAAATCCTCCGTCCAGTTTCAGTTAAAGCAACAAAAATCATTTACGTAATCTCAACACAAATGGATTAAGTAAACTTAAATGTTAAATTTAAGTGGATTGAACCCAATGCAGTTAAGTTAGGACAAAATGTATAGCAATTGTGTTGCATTAGCTCATTTTAATTAAGTAATTTGAACAAGCAGCAAAATCATATTTTTCAGGATAGATTTAGTAGCAATACTGTGTATTACACATAAAAAGTTGGAAACTGACCTCTGTTAGCCAAGGGCAAAGAAATGAGGACACAGTGACAGGGCAAAAGTACATGAAGAGGAACAAGAAAAGAGAGATGAAAACTACACCTTTTCTTTTGTCACACCTTTATCATGTCCAAGGGTTTGAGATCTAATAAGGCAAAATAAATGTCAGTCTCTCTCTCTTTCTCTTTTTCCTTCCAGCTCCTGTCTGTAAAGAAATTGAGTTGGAATTGGGATAAACCATTCCTGTCTTCGAGGCGTGTGTTTGCTGCAAAGAATCTGTATGTCTTTTGGTGTCATCTTGTGAGAGGAGACCGAATCCTCTACCTATGGGTCTGTGCAGAATTACCCCATGAAAAGAGTCTCTTTAGTCATCTTCTAAGTTTAGCCTATAGCTGTGGAGGAGCCAGTGAAATAAACCTTAAGTGAGAAAGAGATATTGAAAGAGACCACTCTCACTATCAGATGTCTCAGCTTACGTTTCTTGAGCTCAGATACTGGAGCTTTTTGTGTGGTGTCCAGTCTCTCAGAGATTGAGTTCTTTGAAAAGACTATTGCTGGGAGAAAGATAAGGTGAAGGCACAGCACATGCATGCTAAAGTGATTACAGTATGACACCAATGTGTCTAAGCAATGACTTTAGTTTTATCTAAATTATGTAGTTTTAGGATGTTTGGTCAATTGTTTTGTTTCTTTTTTCTTTTTTTTTTTTGCTTTGCTTTGCTTTGGCTTCGGCTTTGGCTTCAGTTTAGACTTAGAGCATAAATTGTTATGAACACAAATGTTGTGATCAGAGTTTCTGTCTCATCATTTGCCATGTTCTTTTGAGCAACCATAATTTTACGTTTAAGTTGCACTTTAAAGTTTTGTATCACGGATCTTTTGTTTAGGCTGCAGTCCAATAAGAGAGGGAAGTATTTAGGGGGAAACTGATAATCATTCTGGCTACTGTATGACTGAGATTTTGGAAAATCCTACCGAACGCATCAAGTACTGAAACAAAGCTTCTCTCTCTTGCCTCTGGTTCAGTCAAGGACATTTTACTGAATAATCTTATGCACAGTGAATGAACTACCATTCAGTAATTTTTCTTGTTTGATTCAATGTAATGTCACTGGATCTATTTCCTCTATGGAAATAGCACAGCTAAATATAATATTCTCAGGTGTTACCGTGCAAGCTCTTGTGGCCATATTTAGTGTCAGGATTCATAACGGTTCAGGCTCAAGCAAAAGATTTGAAATTTGAGTGTTCCAAATTATATTTTTGACTCCCCCATTTTGACTCTTCCAAAGGATTGTCCAAGACAGTAATCCAAATTTTTTTTATGTTTTATTATGTCACAGAATGTAGCAGAAATACAACATTCAGATGATATTTGCTAGAGTTTGAATTAACTGTCAATGCTAGGTGCCTTTGTTATCAGTCAGATATGTGTGTGAACTCCTCCTCCTGACCAAGGTCCCATTGAACCACGTGTGTTTACTTGTGGGCGAGTGTACATTCGTGTGTGTATGTAGGCCGGTGCGAGTGAATGCAGTCTATTAGCTGGTTTAACTCGAGTGCTGTGATTTTAGGGCCGTTGAATCCAGGTCTTTGACTCATGATCGTCTTGTCAGGAAGTGTTGTGTATTCTCCTGGTCTCCTCAGGGCAAACGCACAGGATCTGTATCACCGGTTACGTGAACCATGGGCCAGTCTGGACACATTATGATAAGCAGGATGTGATGTCACACAGAGGAAGCTACTAAAATGTATTGTCCGTTTGAATATGTGAGGGCTGGAATTTGTGTCCGAAATGTGTACCAAAAGACTGACAGCGACAACGTGGATTTAACGTTTTGTTGACGTCCTTTGGACCCACCGAAGTGTATGTGTGCTTTGCACTCTAGTGCTTGCTTCAGATCATTGTTTCTGTTTTTAGAGGGCCGTTTGAGCCCTGAACTATTGAGATCTGCGCTGGCGTGTACGTGCTGGCCCTTCTTCAGAAAAGGTAGGAGAGGAGCTCAAAATGAACTAAAACTAACTTAAAAACTGCTATAAAATGGGTCTTTTGCACTTACCAGTTGTTTCACATTGATTTAATTTACCATTTGCAGGGATTATTGTGTTGGTCGCCTTAATTTTGTTTAACGTCATTTTTCGAGTTATTTATAGATTAGGTAGTTATTATATACCAGTATCTCTGTGGAATGCTTGAAACTGATTGGTGAAATAATGAATGATGTCCAAGGCAACTGGCCACTCGTCTGCTTTGTTCAGGGTTTATTTTACGATAATGACCATCAGGCTTATCGTCACCAATATGCTTAGCTGTTAACCATCATAATAGAGCTGCAGACAAATCGTGGGAATGTTTTGAGCTGATTTAGTTGACGTGAAACAGTCAGCCATTGTGGTGTTGACCTTGCGGCTTTGGAATGCTGTAGTTTGCCATCGTGGATTGTTGTACTTGAAGCTTTTTTGGCAGAATATCTGACATTATCATAGTCCCCAAGGCCACTCGTCTGGCATGCTTGCAGGAGACATCTGTCCCTCTGAGGTGTTGGTGTCTGGACCTTTTCCTTTATTTCCTCCTAGGAGTCCAACCTCCTGTTAGTGTCTGCAGTATCCTGCTGTAAATTTTGCTCTGACAGTTAAATATTGTGCTGATCAGCCCTTCAGCTTTATCAGCGTTGATCCAAAGCTTTGGAATTGCCTCGCTGTGTTCTGGTGACACCTCTGAAGCGACTCGACTAAGAGCTTTCATTGTCTTTTGTCAGTGTGTTTTGATTTATCTGTGTGTTCTGCAATGGATGTAAATGTTTTGTGCTCTGTTTAATGTGTTTTTCTTTTCTTTCTATTCTGAACAAGAATATTCACTAAAGCTGATAGTTCAGCCATTTACTATAGCTTTCCCATACACTAAAAATATTAAATTGTGGATGTTCCTGCAAGCTTTTTCCATTTGATTGATTATCAGAAGCAATGATATTAGGGGCTTTCGCACCGAATAGTTCTAGGAACTAGCCACTAGGGTGGTTTCCCGAGAACTAATGGTTCCCCTAGGAACGTTTTCCTGTTGTTTTTCGCACCGTCAGTAGGAACTCTGAAGTGACGTAAGCCGCGCTTCTTGTTGTGATTTTTATTTTGACGGCGCGGTGGACCTTTATTTTGACGGCCCTGAGAACGCCAGAGAACTGTTATACATAGAAAGTAGACAGTAATGAAAAGTTATTAGCGTATGCCGTCTGGTTGATGTCCAGTGTCGCTAGCTGAGCAGAAATACATAATCATGTTTGGCTTGGTCCCCTCAAAGTTGCGTTGGATTTTCTCCTCAGCGTAAAGGTTAAGAGGCCCATCTATCACTGTTTTCCGTGTTCGTCAAGTTAGTTTCTGGAGTAAATAATAATCTGTAAGCTATAATATGTGTTTACACTGCCTTTTTAAAAATGGCTGGTGTTTTGCGTGCGTTCGGCCAATCAGCGTACACTTATGACTCAGATAGTTTCTATAGTGCTGGGTTAGACCTTACTCTGAAGTAGGAGCTAAATTAGTTCCTCCAAAAGGAGTTCCTAGAACTAAAATCGTTCCTAGTTCCTGCGGCGCGAACGCGGCAAAATCCGGGTACTTCTGCCAATAGTTCTAGGAACTATGAAAAGGTTCCTCCAGTGCGAAAGCCCCTATTGTAATAATCAATTGTTCTGTAACGATAAAGGATTTATACATGTTTCTTATTATAATAATAATAATAATAATTGTAACACTTTTCAATGTTAGTTCACATTAACAAATGTAGTTAACTAATGTTATTACACGGCTCTGTGAAATACTTGATTCTGATTGGTCAATAGCGCCATCCAGCGGTATGTTATTCCCAGATAACAACCGCTCAAAACAGATAACGCAGCTCATCCGGGTTACTGAAGTCAGCAGTGCTATACGCCTGCTAGGAACGGTTTTTCTTTGTGGAAGTTTTGTGTTTGGTGAGCTAATAAAATATTAAAACTCAGTCGAATCAATATTTTGTGTACAGCTATTTAATTATGCCATCCCGTATCGTGGACTCGCTCTCTCTTATTTCATACAAATGCAGCTGCTGCCATTTTGTGACCATTGTTTTGTACATTATGAGATGCAAACAGGTACGATTTTAAAACCGTTTAATCTGAAATCAATATATCTTATCCCCATAATTATTTTATGTGGCGAAATGCTGTTTAATAAGTGATATGAATGACTGTATACCGTATCTCTTAAATGTCCATTTAGTTTGAACTTGCCGCGCTGTAACTGCTCTCTCCGCGGAAGCTGTGCTTTTAAAGACCTCAACTCAGATCAATATTGCGTGTCTAATTATTTACTTATGTGGCAAGTAGCCGTGTAATAAGCGGGGTAATGTACATCCAGCCGGTGGTTCTCTCAAAATAACCCTGGGTTATTTTGAGAGAACCACCGGCTGGATGTACATTATCCCTTACTTAACAAATGGGAATATTTCATTATTTATACAATTTTATATATATATAATATATACCTTTGTTCTCTGCAGAATATGACAGACAGTTAGCACCCACCAAAGCCATGGCAGCGGCTTACCTGGACCCCAACCTGACCCATGCCCTGAACCAGGGGGTCAAGCCTCGCTTCAGTGCAGGGATGGAGCGGACGGCAGGGGCTCTGGAGCGCGTGCTCCGAGTCTTCCACTACTTCGAGAGCAGTAGTGAACCCTGCACATGGTCCAGCAACATCCGACACGGGGACTCAACTGATGTCAGGGTGAGTTTGCAGATCGACTGGGTCACCCACTAATTTGTTCTCCAGGATACACAATACAGAACTGTTACTTTTAGGGATGACCAAATCGTTTTCATCCAGGAGAGAGAAATGCAATTTCATGGTCTTATTGAGACTGATGATATTAGGGTTAGGGTGTTATGTTATTTAATGGGGGGCCTATTACTATTTGGTAAAAACTGAAATTGAAATTGTTTACATTATTTAGTGCTGTAGGAATCTTGAATCTAGGTAAAAAATATACTATAAATGCAACTTAAATGTTAAAAATGTATTATATAACATTAACTGCCATTTATAAAATAAGTATTGTTCTTTGTTAATTTGCTTTTTACACTAGTTTCACACATACACACAGATCAAGGTGTTTTTTTCATTCTGGGATGCGACACCACAGCTCATGCTCCCGGTGTGAATGCTGTAATCAGTTAATGTGAGTGTATGTGATGTGAATCCGGTGTTACGTTTGCTCAAGGTAATCGGCCAATTGTTGTGTGCAAGAATGCCGGATCTACAGAGAACAGTCAAATGAATGCAAATATGCATACATAGAAAATATCTCGACTGTAGAGAGCATGTCAATATGAAAACAAAGCCAAGATATTTGAGAAAAGTGGGAAATCCTGGCTGGATGATTTAATTTCCGGAAAATAAGGACATGTCTGGAAAAAAGAGGACGTATGGTCACCCTGTTGTCGAATTTTGTATGTGAGTTCTCCTTCTCCTTCTCCTTCTCCTTCTCCTTCTCCTTCTCCTTCTCCTTCTCCTTCTCCTTCTCCTTCTCCTTCTCCTTCTCCTTCTCCTTCTCCTTCTCCTTCTCCTCCTCCTCCTCCTCCTCCTCCTTCTCCTCCTTCTCCTTCTCCTCTTTTGCTTTAAAAAACATTGCAAAAACATTATATAGATTAATTTCTGCCATCATGTTGGTTCTCATCCATAACATAAAAACAGTGGCGGTTCTACATTGAATTACACCCTGGGCGAGACCCCCTTCGAGCTAAGACTAAACCAATTCACCTTGGTAGTGGTGACCAAGTAATCGTTTTGTATTACCTATTTTTATTAGCCATTCAGACAATTCAGAAAAACAAAAATGTGTAGGAAATATAGAGGCCTGTATTTATAATATTATGAATGAAATGTGCGTTATTTGGAAGAAAGTCGAGGTGTGTGACTGACTTAGATAACTATATGGATCCCCCGTTCCACCCGGAGGTGAACTGTCATCCGCGCCCGCGCCTCCGCGCCCCCTCCCCTTTCCCCTTCTCAAACAAACAGCTTCTGTGCACGGCATCTTCTCAGCAAGCAGGGGCGCCTGCAGTTGCAGGGGGCGCAAATTTGCCAATTCCCCACACAGTGAAATGATAGATAATAGAAAACCGCTTTGCGACGCAGAATTATTATTTTTTTTTTTTTTTTTTGCTCGTGCCGGCGGCGCCGCCCCCCCCCCCCCCCCCCCCAAAATGCCGCCCCGGGCAATTGCCCGGTTCGCCCGTGCCAAAAACCGCTACTGCATAAAAATAATCTATATTAAGATAAGTAAGAGACACCATTGTTAGGCATGGCCATTGGAAAATTAATGTTATTGGTAGCAGGCTATAATTTTTTTTTATTCAATAATATAATTTTTCTTTCCAAAGAATTGGAAATTGTCATTATTAAATGCAAACAGACAATAGATAGATAATCATATTAGGTTTTTGGTAAATCAGTAATTATTGGTTACATGCTTTCCTTATTGTTAAGAGGACTATTTTCAGTGACTGAAATTGAGTTCTAAATTGTGTATTTGCCATGTTTAATTGTTGTTTTTGAACTTAGTAGAAGTCTTATTAAATGGATAGTTCACCCAGAAATGAAAGTTCTGGCATCATTTACTCACTCTAATGTCGTTCCAAACCCGTAAGACTTTTGTTCATCTCTGCAACACACATGAAGCTCTTTTTAATGCAATCTGAGAGATTTGTGTCCCTGCATTGACAGTCTACACAACTACCACTTTGACGCTTCAAAAAGTTCATAAAGAGATCGTAAAACAAATCCATATGTATCAAGTGGTTTAGTCTGAATACTGATTGATACATCTTATGCATTAGTTTTATTGATACTGACACCACAAAGATTCCTGTGTAAGACTAAAGATGATACTTTCTCTGAGCTTCATGCTTTTCAGCATTATTCAGAATACAGCTCTCCGTGGCCTAGAACACTCGTGGCAAAACCCCCTCAGACAATGGCATGCTACTCTAAATTATTTAATGAGGTTGGTTTTTGAAGCCAAGTAGCCGTTGTTACTTCAAAGCGTATTGTCCCGCTTTCATCCCTCACACATCCATCATCGTTCCAGTTTTATGCAGGTTTACATCTGATGCTCTTTAGTCGTATCAGGTCTGAACCTCATCCAAACCTGGCCCACACTAAATGATCAGATGTAATCTCTGGGAGTTTATTCAGGTGGTTTTCGTGTGATTAAAGCCCTATGATTTATCGATGTGTTTTCCCATTTTTAAGATGTTATTTTTTTTTTAAATGTATAGACATGCTACATCTTGTAGTCTGATGTCTGTAAGGAAATTGAAAAGATAATGGCCATGAAATATAATTCATCACACACTAATGTGGCTTATCAGTTCTTTCCTCATGGCTCATGCATTTTGCAATTTGCATAATAAATTAAATAACAGTTTTTCCATCCTGTTAGACATCATATATTATGCTACAGCAGACTCTTGAACATCCTGCTCTTTCTTGGTCTCATCTATCTCCTCTCTCACAATCCCACAGAACCAAAGAACTTACTGACCCCGTAATATGACACATTGATCATTAAACTGAAACTCTTCTGGCTTTGAACCGTTTCCTTCAGAATATTCTCTCAGATTCACTGAGATGTGTCCTGGTTTGAATATTTTAGAAACTCTATAGGGTACGATACGTTGTCACCAAATTGTTGTGTGTGTGTTTTCAGGGCATTATACAGAAGATTGTGGACATCCATAAGGTGAGGTGTGTGTCCTGCTTTGGTCTGCGCCTTTGCCAGCTGAGAACAGGTGAAGTTCATTGGCTCCACCCCGACATGGGCGTGTCTCATGTGAGGGAGCGGTACGAGCACAGCCATCCTCAGGACGACTGGAGGTGAGTCACTGTTATAATGCCAATATCATAACCATAAAAGCAATATTATGACTCGGGAAACATTGAGATCATATGACCAGCTGAGTCGTGTAGTTCTACTCAGTTAATACAATTACAGATCATGGCAGGTCCATCTGTTTTTCAACCAATGACAAACAGTGTTCAGAAGTTTGAGGTCAAACTGGGGTCACTAAAGTTTAATGTTTTTTCCTTGCTGAATAAAAGTATTATTTATTTATTTATATTTTTTATCTTCCTGACCCCAAAGTTTTGAATGGTAATGTACTTGAAAATAATGATTATTTGAATTTTAATTTCATTTGGTGACACTAGTAGGGCATAAATTAGTTGGCCAATATTTGTCCATTTTGTGATTATCATAATTTCTTTGTGTAAAATAATAGTATATAGTGTGTTTTTGTGTGTGTGTGTAAACATATATAAACGTATACCTTACTTTTTAGATATCAGTTTTAACATTGGCCTTTGAAAAATGTGTATTTTAAATGTGATTGTTTTTTACTTTTTACTATTTTACTTTGAATATGCTCTCATCAACAATCATGTTTTTTTCATATGCGCTTAAAAATAAAAGAAAACAGAACTGTGTGCGTTCTGCAGAGGAAGTAACCACAAGCTTTAGATTCTGACAGGTCTGACAGGTCTATGACAGGTCTTTACAGGGGCTTCGTAAAGTGTGCCATCACTTTCTGTAATCTTTCCCCGGACTGCTTTATGTTTATGTCTACAATACAATCAATACAATACAATACAATCAAAACACCTCTAACATCTCTGAGATGGCACATCGTTGACATCTGACACCACTGTGGTGCTGTGGCACATTATTAACTATTATATTATAATTATAATTTGATAACTATTGAATGAAATGATGATGGTTCAAGCCTAAGACCATTCAGAAAGGTGCTAAGTTATGCAAACCTTCCCTTGTTTCATTGTATAAGACAGAATTCCTGTTCCAAAATCTTTATGTTCAATACGTACTTTGAATAGGGTCATGCCTGTTTTTTGAGGATGACACTGCATATCGCTCTGTTGTAAAGAATTATCGGAGTGAATATGCTGTTCATGTTTAGAGGATGAAAGAATGATATAATGGCTTATGTATAATTCATTCAGTGGGGGTGGATAATTCTGCATCAAACTGAGGTTGACCCAGTGGGCGGAGCTTCAGAATGAATGTGGCTAGTCGTAGTGACTTTTATCTTAATGAAGCTAATTTAAGCAGTCCCTGCTTAATTGCACTATTGTTTATATTCCATTCACGCAGCCCGAGGCTTGTTTCACCCATCTTCTTTCTTCAACCGTTCATTATGTATGAATGGGCTTTTTATGCATTTACGGGGAAGTCCGCGGTTCAAAGGATGAGCTGGATTCTGTTCGCCCTCCAGCATGTCTTTATAATGAAAAACAGAGCTCTGATAATAAATTCAGCATTTGCTTTAAAGCAAGACATTTTACCCTCTGCAAATGCAGATCAGCAGGTTAAATTCCTCCTTTTTACTTTCTGAAGAAATGGAAAAGAAACAGACTTGCAGTCTATCTCTTGTTTTTCATGGTCTATGATCGTGTTTCCCACATGGAAAAAAATTATTCACCACAGCCGAAATTACAGTGATAAACTGATCTAAACCAGAACTCCAAACTGGTTCTATTTTAATAATACTACTTTTTTATTGGTGGGAATCTGTGCTAGTAGATGTAGAAGAATGTTTCTATGCTGATTGTAGAGGGACAAAATTTCTACGATGTTTATGATATCGACGCAGAGACAAAAACACTGTTACACAAATGAATTAATTTTGCACTACTCAGGAAGTACATCAAAACCAGAAAGAAATGTTAACTTTAACTACCCTAAAACACACTTTAATATAGTATTATACAAATAGTGTGTGTATAAAATATAAGTAAAATGCAATGTACGTTCACACATTTTCATTTTATGTGTACATTTCTCACATTTGTTTTCATTATATATTCATAATTTTATTATTCATTCTTTATTTACTTAAAATTTGGTTTCCTACACTTAGGTGATATTATGCAAAATGCTGAAGCATATGCACTGAACTTTTAGTTCACCCAAAAATGAAATTTCTGTCATTGATTACGAACCCTCATGTCGCTCCCAACCCGTAAGACCTTCGTTCATTATCGGAACACAAATTAAGATATTTTTGATGAAATTCAAGAGGTTCTGAACCAGCCATAAGCAGCAACATCATTGCAACTTTCAAGGCCCAGAAAGGTAGTAAATATATCGTTAAAATAGTCCAGTTGACTAGAGTGGTTCAACCTTAATGTTATGAAGTGACGAGAATACTTTTTGTGCTAAAAAATAACAACTTTATTTAATAATTTCTTCCCTTCCCGTTTCGACTCATGTAGCTTATAAGGAATCAAGAATAAAGCCAAATGAGGCTTTTTAAACAAAGTGACAGAATCTGTTCTTCCAGATCCGAATGTTCACAAACTTCCCGCATAAAAAAGCCCAAGCCTATGCACAGATTATTTCCGCAATGCATTTTAAAACTATTTGAAAGTTCTGAGCATCATATCTGAGGCAGATGGCGGCAGGTTCCAGGTATATCATCCCCAGCCGATTTCGAGAACATAATTGTTTTGAACGTGTGAGGCAGGTGCCACAGCATTCTGGCTCGTTCTCAGGTAGAGAGAAGTGTTGAACTAATTTAGTATAATTGAGAGCAGACAGTGAGCCAGCTGTGAGAGAACAGGGTGTGATTTTTACCTCCCAGACAGACAGCTGCTGAGAGCAGCCACTGATACCACAATAATTGTGTTGTCTGGCAGACTTTAGAAGATCATGTCTCACCGGCATTTCTAATCAGTCACATATGAGAGGGAAGATGAGTAAACCTCTCCCAACCATCATCATTGTTAAGGATTCAAGACACACAGTAAAGATGTTCAACCTGAGGGCTTCATTTTCTAAAGCATCTGTTGTGATTAGTCAGGCTGTGTGAAGGCTGCCAGTCATTGATGATTATTTTGAGGTTTATGCTGAGACTATGCAGGCGACTTCTGATAGAGCTGACAGCATGTGCTTTTTGTTATTAGATCGTTTCTTTAATTCTCTCTCTTCTCTCTCCAGATATGAGCTACGGATTCGATACTTGCCTAAAGGATTTTTAAACCAGTTTACTGAGGACCAGCCAACTCTTAACTACTTTTATCATCAGGTGATTGTTTAATTTGGCAGCCTGTGTACTGCTGGCAAACCTTTTGTTAATGATTCACCCCAAAATCAAAAAAGGTAGAAATTATACTATATTGCAGGCTTCATTGTCTTAATACAATTATAATGTAAAACTAAGTACCGTACTCCCACTCTCTAAGTACACTCCCAATTCTCAGTAAGGAATTGCTAAATAATAATAATAAACAAAGTATTTTGGCGTAATGGTGTTATTTGTTGTACAGCTTTTAATTTATGCGGATTGTAATTTAATATTACAAGATAATTATATTATAGATGTTTTTGCAAAAATGAGAATCATAATTGTCATGATGATAAAAATGTCACAATGCAGAAATGTAATGGTCCTACAATAGGTATATTTTTCTTTATGCCAATTTTTTGTGTATTTTCTATTTAATTTATTTCTTTTTTATTATTATTTTGGGGTGAAATCTATATTTTCAGGAGATGCACTCACATTGAGTGATTGAGTGGTGGTTTAGTGTTCAAGTCTCAGGGTCCATAACCGGTTTGATCACTGCCAGGTTACAAAGATCAAACCATGAGCTCACAAACATCATTGTAAAACGCTTAAATGACAAGTGACTGGCCTTCGTATGTCTCTGTTCTATGGTGCCATCACATGAAAGTTGCACAAACCAATTCCACTTGGTCCTTGTGTGACGATTTATACAAAAGAAATGAAGACAAACGAATTACAAATAGCATGAATTGAGAGGAAAGTACTGCTACATCAGATATCAACCTTCATTATTTTTTTCATGAATAGCAAATTAGCTTTGTATTATTGTGTTTCTTGGAAATTGAAACTCATCATTGTCTTATTTTTTATTTATTTGACATGCAATATCGGTCTGCTGAGGAAGAGTGAAATTATAAATTCTGTCATCATCCATCCTGTTCAGTCCGTATCACCTTGTGTCTTTCTCCTTGCCTTGCCTAGACTAATATTTATCTGTATGCCCAGGTGAAAAGTGATTATATGATGGCGATTGCCGATCAAGTTGATCAAGAAATAGCACTTAAACTAGGCTGCATTGAAATCAGGTATGTGTGATACACATTACATTATGCAGCACAACTGTTTTTAACATAATAATAGGAATATGTTTCTTGGGCATCATGTGACACTGAAGACTGGACACAGAAAGCTGAAAATTCAGCTTCACCATCACAGGAATACATTTTTAAATATAATGAAATAGAAAAGAGTTATTTAAAATTGTAATAACATTTTACAATATTACTGTTGTTCAGTATTTTTTAAATGTATAAAAATAAAATAAAATCTACATTTACACTGTATTATCAAATTAATGCAGAGTTAGTAAGCATAAGAGGCTTCTTTCAAAAATGGTTTAAAAAAAAATTACCAACCCCAAACTTTTGAATGGTAGTGTAAATTTAAGTGTTTTCTAATGACTTTTATCAACTAAGGATTGAATTCAGACAAATCACTTTCCTCTTCTCTGTTCCAGGAGGTTTTTCAGGGACATGCGCGGTAACGCCCTGGATAAGAAATCAAATTATGAATTATTAGAGTAAGTACTGCTGTCTATGTTTAGATCATTCATATCCAGTTCTAACCTTGTGCCCGTATTTAATTATGTGATGCATCTTCAGACAGAATCCGTTTTTATTGAACTTGAGAAATTTTGGTCCAGTTAGCTTTGATGTAGGTGATTTCTGCATCAGGTAGTTGTGAGAAAGTAAAAAATAAACTGTACACTGTTTTGCGAGAAATAAAGTCGACATTTGTGAAATTTCAAGTCGTAAGTTCTTCCTGTTCTCCTCGTCCTTCTTCAGAGGTCTGGTCGCGTCTGTTAGGAAGAGACGCGAGCGGTCAACCGGACAGGAAGAGAAATTGGGAGAAATAGAATTACAATTGTGAGATATACAGGAGCAATTTGAAGAAATATTCACTGTTGTGAGATAAAGTTGCAATTACCAAAAATGGGCTTCCGTAGGGAAACTTGGTATGACACCACAAAAAGAAATGGCTAGCAAAATGTAGTACTGCTTGTTGCTGTCACTATTCACTTTTTATTTGATTTAATGTGTTAAATTAAATTCTGATCAGTTCTCATTTACTCATATTATCATATAGAGCACTGTTACCTTATGATGTAATGCTGTGTATTTCAAAACAAGCTCATATTAGACTGAAAGGAGTACTCTAGGTCTTTGAACCATTAGAGGATTTCTCTCCATCTCTTTTTCTTTCAGATTGTGTGTATATGGGTCAGAATAACTAGTCCGTGTTGCATGGCCCTCTGAAACCCGTCTGATCTATTTTGAGTAGAGTATAATTGATCTCTGCGTATCTCTTGCAGTGGTGCAGCGGCTCCATTACTGTAGTGTTTACACCGGAAGAGACAATAACCTCTACCAATGGTTCAGCCTCAAACAAGTTGCTGTCTCATTTTTATGTGTTTTCACCCCAAAAACTGATCTGAGGTTTTACTTTCTTTGAAAACTGAAGTCAGTGTCTTTCTGTATTCTCTCCCTGCAGGAAGGACGTTGGTCTACGGAGATTCTTTCCAAAGAGTTTATTAGATTCAGTTAAGGTAAGACATTTCTGATGCTCCTGCGATGACTTCCTCAAAACGGTGGTTGTCTTGATTTATTGAATGTGAGAAAATGCTATTGTTCAGGCAAAATCAATGTTATTACCTACCTGGCTCCTTCTGCGGTCTCACACCCCTGAGATGATTTGGCCCAGTTCTGTTCTCTCTCTCTCTCTCTCTCTCTCTCTCTCTCTCTCTCTCTCTCTCTCTCTCTCTCTCTCTCTCTCTCTCTCTCTCTCTCTCTCTCTCTCTGAAGAAGCCACTGAAGGGAACCGTTCTAATGAAATGCAGTTTGCCACAGAGCCAGTTTCCTTTTCCACCTGACCTACCTAGTCTGTTTCAGTCTTCAGTATGCTGTGGCATGATGTCTACTGTTATTTTAGCTGCTTGTATGGCATTATTCTTTGTGGAAAAATTCTATAAAATGTTTAATTAATTGCCACGTGTTTACATTTTTAAAAGAATTACTTAAATTAAATTACAAATTAATTTACAATAATTTTTTTCTATTAATAAAACTAATTATATGTAAATGTTTTCTTTTATTTTTATATATGTAAGAAAATTGAAAGACAAAAATTATTTTAACATCCGAAAATTATGCAGTTCACATTTACATTTTTGCAGTTAGAATCTTCTGTGCTTCTTATTTTGAATTACTGCTCATTGAATCATTGAGATTGTAGACTAAATTGCAATTCTGTGTGCGTTTAAATGCATTAAAAAATTGAGGTTGAGAATGGGAATAGCGTTTGTGTCCCCTAAGGGATTTCCCTTTTCTTTGTTAAAGGGGATTTTCTGCATATTTTGTGGCTTTCGCTCTCCTCTGCTCTTCCTTTTCATAGTTTACATTCTACCCCAAAATCGCGCCTTTTCATTGGTTGCCATGGAAACCAAATCCCATGTCAAGAGGGAAGAGAGAATTACCGACCAGTTTTGAGGATCTTTAGATTTTTCAAACATTCTGCATCCCTTATGGAGAGGACCCTGATTCTAATTGGCTATTTATCATGTCTAAATAATTAATACTTTTTGATAGTGTTTGCATAATTTGACACACAGCTTGTTTACACCATTAAAGATTCATTTGAAAGCTATTAGGAAACTGTTTAAATTTGGATTATAAGACCCCCTGTTGAGATAGCTGTCATTATTCTACGGAGATGGTTTTATTTTAGAGATTTCCTTGGCTATGGTCTTAGTCTTGTATTGTGCCATCAAAATGATTAACATTCTCTCTGAAGAAATATTCAGTTATGAATGCCTTTTTCCTTTTAAAAGATTCAAATGTCCCAGTTTGTTGAAATAAGGTTCTTGTTGTCTAACACCTAAAGGTGAAGTGTGTCATTTTTGCACCAAACAATTAGTCCCGCCCCAAATGTACGCCATTGGTTGAGCCAGAGGAAACAGTGTTTCACAGTTTACAATCTTTCTAAGTCAAGAGTTGCTTAGAGTTGTCAATGCATATTAAACTCGGATAGGAAAAAGTCTTTTAAATAAATAAATAAAAACCTTTAAGGGATTGCAAGTAATAGCTTAATTTGATTACAAGTAATTGTGTTTTGTCTTTTCAGGCTAAATCCCTGCGGAAACTGATCCAACAGACGTTCAAACAATTCGCCAATCTGAACGATGAGCAGTGTATCCTCAAATTCTTTGAGATCCTGTCCCCTATATACAGATTTGATAAGGAGTGTTTTAAATGTGCTCTCGGGGTGAGTTGAGTTTAGATGTTAAATAATTCAATTCATTCAAATAAAGCCACTAGTTGTCTAATAACTCTCTTGATTTATTATTTCTTTCTTGATGGTGATGTAATGGTCTGTAGTGCCCTCTGTTGGCTAAAAGATGAATATGGTCATAACTTTTTTTTTTTTTTTTTTATCTAAATGGATACAGCCTTTAATCATTTGTCAATGTGATGGGAAAATAATGTTGCATTGTATTTATTAGTCTGTTTGTGTTTCATGAAGTGTTTGAGTTGAATGTGTCTGCTGTTGTGTGTGCTAGTCGAGCTGGGTGATAGCAGTGGAGTTGGCCATCGGACCAGAGGAAGGCATCAGTTACTTGACTGACAAAGGCTCAAACGTAAGTACTGTGCAGTCCTGTGGATGGGGGAATGAACTGATAGACATCCGTACAGTGTTTATTAAGTCTGTATCTCTTTGTGTAGCCAACACACCTCGCCAACTTCACGCAAGTGAAGAGTATTCAGTTTGAGGAGCGAGAGAGGAAGGGAATGCTGCAGTTAGATGTGGCTAGAGCACCTGAGGTAACACCCACACATATTTCAGTGTATTATTTTGTCTTATATGTGGTTTTTGTACGTGGATATAATGGCACATTGTTCTTGTGCATTTCTCAGCCTCTGACGGTGACAACTACAACAGTGAACACTGCGGAGAACATGGCCGATCTCATTGACGGCTACTGTAGACTTGTTAACGGAAGTTCCTCATCGTTTATTGTCCGTGTACAGAAAGGTGAGAACACAAACACATACATTAGGGGTGTGACGAGATTAAAACGCGACGAGATTTCTCGTCGAGGTGAAACTTTGTCTCGTGAGTTGTTGTGATGTCAGTGATGGAGCGTGAGGGTGAAATTAGTATTGAAGATGCCCCTGCCACTTTTAAATCATTTGTGTGCCGGGCCAATCACACACACACTCCGCGCGCACACACACACTCACTGTCCCTCGCTCACTCACTCACTCGCGCGCACACACACACACACGCGCTCACTCGCGCACGCACACTCTCGCTCGCACTCAACCCGTCGTGGAGGACCGTTAAAATTAAACATGCTAGTCTTTCTGTCGTGATGTCCTGAAGCATCGCAGACGCGTAGGTTATCGCCCACTATGACACACTATACGAAATGAAACGATCGAATCTTGCGTCCCGACGCCCGTTGTCCGAATCTCCACGAAACGGATCGTGCCAAAATCGTGCTAAAATAGTGTAATCTGAACCAGGCAGGTAATAAACATTTGACCTATCACGCAAAGAACCTATTAAAGCACTAAGACATGGGAACAGTATAGCTAACATTCACATATCACAAGTCATATCGACATCGCAATATTAAACAATGTTATCGCACATCGCAGCTTGTTCTGTGTAGTTAATTTATCTCTTTTTCATGCTTGAAGAAAAAATTTGTTTCTGTTTGAACTTGTAGTTTTGAGAGAGCAGTACTTTGATTATGGATACACACTTACTGTTTGCATTTAAAGTGTTATTTCAGTTATTTATATTTATTTTATTTATACTGTTTTATTTTTTTATGTTCGATTTGTGGAAAGGAGTTCGATTTCTCATGTGAAATCGTACAGGGGAGAAGCCAGACGGTAGAGTTTATAGCAAAACATTTTGCAGTGTTTGCATGTCCTTTACTGCATAGAATTAATTAAAAGAGAAGTAAAATAACATTCATTACAAGTTGATTTCAAAATGCACCTAAATTGTTTTGCATTTTGTGATTTTCAGTTGAATAAAAGACTATTTTCCGTTCATATATTTCATCATTGAGGATTTCTTAAAAATTGTGTAAAAATCTCGTCTTGTCTCGTTCTCGTGAACCCAATCTCGTGTCTCGTCTCGTCTCGTGGAGTAAGCGTCTCGTCACACCCCTAACATACATACATACATACACACACACACACACACACACACACACACACACACACACACACACACACACACACACACACACACACACACAGATCTCAGATAAAATAAGATACTCTACTGTTCAAAAGTTTGTGATTTAAAAAAAAAAAAAAAAAATAGGTAAGGTTTCATTTATTAACATTAGTGCATTAACTAACGATGAACAATACATTCTTACAGTATTTATTATCCTTTATGTTAGTTAATAAAATTGTTCATGTTCATGCTAGTTCGCAGTGCATTAAACTAATGTTAGCAGACACAACTTTCGATCTTAATTGTATTAGTGAATGTTGAGATTAATATTCACTAAGATTAATAAATGCTGGACTGTTCGTTGTTAGTTCATGTTAACAAATTAAACCTTATTGTAAAGTGTTACCGAAATGAATACTTTTATTCAGCAAGGATGCATTATATTTCACAAAAAATATCAAGCGGCACAATGTTTTTAACATTGGTGATTATAAGAAATGTTTCTTGAGCACCAAATCAGCATATTCAAATGATTTCTGAAAGATCATGTGACACTGAAGACTGGCGTAATGATGCTGAAAATGTATTACATTTGAGCTATTTTAAATTGTAATAATATTAACACAATTTTACTGCATTTACTGTATTTTAATAAAAAAAATGCAGCATAGGTGAGAGACTTCTTTCAAAAACACATAAAGTAATCTCACAGACCCCAAACATTTGAACTGTATATACTGTTTTATATGCAAAACAACATATTTAGGTATTACAACATATTTATATTTAGGTCTGCTAAAAATATGTTACTAGCATGTTTGTTCACTCATTAATTATCACATGAACTTCACTGGATTCACTTCCAATGTCACTCCTCATTTGCATAAAACACAGCTATTGCACATTGCCAGTGGTCACTGTTGCTCATGTCACCTCAAATCATCAAATAAACTCTGAAAATGAAAATTATATTCCTTACTCAGTTTTTTTGTTTTGTTTATTATTTCTATTTTAGTTTTCACATTTAAATTGTATTTGTCAATGTTTGTCAACAGAAGGAGAGAGAGCTCTTCCATCTATCCCAAAGGCTCCAAAGTAAGTTTATACCCACAGTTTTTAATTAGATAGACTCTGCTCCTCTTACACACTCTGTTCTTGCTCCTTTGGCCTCTTTGGCTCAGACATGTGGAATCTCTCAGTGTACCCTCAACTAATGTGACGCGCAGCCCATTAATGTGACTGTGGTAGTGCCCATCTGTTATGTCATCCTCCCTGCACATGCTAATGGAACAGACCGGCACGGTGGCTTCAGTGTAGAAAAGGTCATTCTGTGATTTAAGTTTGATTGAGAATGTACATGATTCATCTTCTTCAACCTCTGTCACACAGATCAGCAAACCATGAGAAACGGTTGCAAGGAGTCAAGGCCAAAGCAATCTCCATCTCAGGTAAGACTTATCCAAGAGGACTGCACTGTGACCTCGCATTTTCATTGATAATGAGTTTAATCCATAACTAATTCCAGCCATGTTCTTTTGAACCTCTGATGTTTTCTGGAAAGCCTGTTGAGATATCAATAATTCTACGTTGTTCGAGTTGAAATGAATGTGGTTGAGTCTGTTGCTCTGTATCTAAAACTCCTCCAAACCCTTCTCCAGTTACTTTCTAAACCTTCTCCAACTTACTTTTGTGTGTAGAATGTCCCCACAAGGATGGGGACCCGAAGTCACCTAAATTACTGTGGTCAATGTTCCTCACAAGGAAAATGGCTTAATAAACACTAAATGATGTCTTAATGTGAGTTTTGCGGGAAAGAAAATGTCATTATCTCAGTGGAAGAACAATAGAGATCACTAGGAAGTCCCTCACCATGATAGTGGATGTGTATTTAATATAATCTAAAGCTTTTTTCAAGAACTTCCTCTTGCTAATAATGGTTTGGGGCTTTTGTTTTATTGCATTGTGTAACAGCCATGAAATACTCTTTTGTGCTGTTGCGCCTCCTTCTATCTGTTATGATAAAGACATTAATCTAATGCTTTCTCTTTCTCTCTGTCTCTCTTCTTAAATCTTTTGCATGCTGATTGGATCCACAGATGATATTGGTGGGGATGGTAAAGTCCAATTTTGTCTTAATGCTGAATTGAGCGGACTATTCACAGTATATTATTATGAGTCATCTTGATCAGTGATTTTGCCCGACCAATTTTTTTTTTTGAATATGTCAATGATTCTAATGCGCATTTAAGTTTCCCATAGACTGTCAATACACTAGTTTTAGAATATAGAATATTTGAGAATATAACTTTAAAATATATTATCAATTTAAACTTCAGTCGCTATAAAAAAAAATGAAATGGTTCATTTGCGCCATCACTTTTAAATGTTCAAAAAAAAAGTCTCTACATGGCATTTTTCTTATAACAAAATGTTGTAATAAAAATATATTTAGGTAAGAATTGCTATTTATTACTATGTATTTTAAACTAAATTTTTAACTTTTCAACAATGCCTGTTTGGTGAAAATTATGGTTTCTTTTTTTTTCTTTTTTCTGAAAATTTTTTTTTTTTTTTTTAGAGTAAAAGATATATTAATATCATCAAACAGCTGAACAATATCAGTTATTTTAATATATTTAAAAACAAATAATAATAATAAAAAAATTGGTAATATTGACCAGTCATATTGCCTCAACTGATCTCCCAACCATTTGTATTTGAACTTATTAGCTCAACACAGCAATATAATTTTCAGAGAATATTAAGTATATATCAAAGTGAGCTGAAGTTTTTGCTCAGAAGTGTTTTCCTGTTTGATAGCAGTTTGACTGCATTCAGCTTCATGTTATAGTCCTGTGGAAACAAAATACCTAGGTGTATCTGTGTGCTTACAGTGGAATTTGATGTTTTGATCTCGTAAAGATATGTTTCAGTTCAGCCATGTTAGAGACTTTATCTACTGAAAACACACATCCTTTTCTCTAACAGTAAAGGGAAAGTGTTTGCTCGCAGCACTCCACTCGCGGGACTTCACTGACAGTCAATACGAGCTGTCAAAATCTGTTGACTTTCGTTGCATTGCTGAGTAGAGAATATGTGACATAACTTTTTCCTTAAAACCAGACACAATAGCTGTCAGATTACCCATGACTTCATCTGTTTTTCCCAATGACACCAATGCTTTAGAAAGAAATTCCCCCCTCACTGCCAGATGTACTCTCTCTTTAAACACACGCTCAGATATCACAGTTGCGAGGATGTGATCGAAGCCAACTCAAACTCCTGCAGAATACATAGACCTCCGAACACTTTTAAACTTAGCACTGCGGCGTTAATGGGGAAGAGACGGTGGAGTGTGTGTGAGTTGTGCCAGAGATGAGAAGACGTGTTTCCGAGGGGGCTTCTGGTTTTGGAAGGGCTGTTTTTAGCTGGTCTTGGTTCATTAGGACTTAAAATACTGTTTTCCCTTTTCAGAAACAGATGACTACGCTGAGATCATAGACGAAGAGGACACATACACCATGCCCTCCAGTGAGTATCACAGGTTTACACTGATCTCAGAACAGTATTATGGTGCTCTGGCTTAAAAATTCACTTTAAAACTGAATCAATCAGCTAAAATTAGATCCTTTTTGTGTGTTTTGTCCACAAATATTTATTTGTTGAGGAAATCCGAGGTTGTATATTGTGAATATTTAAAATTTGACTTAAATGAATCTGGAGGGTAAACTATTGGTGTCATAAGTTAGTTCAGCTGTTCTATATATTGTAAAAGTAAATATATCATTCTGCAAATTTTCCTAACCTACTTTCCTATTATCTACCTGATTTTTGAGCATGCTGTTTGGCATCACAGACACAGACGCTCTTGAGACGTTTATAGATGCTTGAGTTGGTGTCGCTTTCTGCTTAGCTGTTCTTTTAGGTCTGAAACTGAACTCTGTAACGTGGCGTTCAGTTTTGTCTCTCCCTTTCTGTGCGCTTGCATCTCAGTCAATCATCATTTGCTCAGTGTGGGCTTGAATATAGGAAGTTGTATAATAACAACAGAACTAAATCCATGTATTGACCAATCCTGGTCACATGGACGCTGTTCCATGTGCTTATAGGACACAAGGGAAGCATTGAAATGGATATGATGTTGAACTCCTGTTTTATAAATAGAACAAACATTTAGCTATATCGTATATTATGTTTTTTAATTTAAGAATCTTGTATGTTTGTAACCCCAAAATTACCTTTTTTTAAAAAAAATAATATTGATAAGTAAATGTTTTATATATTTATATATTAATAAGCTACCCACAACTGTGAAATTAACATAAGTGTTAAAATCACCGGGCCGTGATAACAAAACTTAGCGTTTGTAAACATTCATTAAAATGCTCTTTATAAAAGGAAATAATTATTAGTTAATGGTGATCTTAATGTTATCCAGTGTTATATTTGCCACTTTGTTTTCTCTCATTATTGGCACAACAGAATATTATGGACTAGATGAAGGTAAAGCTGTTTCTCCTGCTGTTTTCATTCCCTTCCCTTCAAATGCTTGAGACTTCATGTGTGACGGTGGGGCCTGTGTGTTTGTGTGCTTTTGCTTTGCCTGTCTGTGTTTCTTTTGGTTGAATCTTTATATCCTTATTTACTGATGTTTTAAACAGAAATCAATGTTTTTTTGGATTTACCCACATATATGCTGCGTTTTGACTGACACATTCAAGTTCCACTAAAGGTGCTCCAAACTGGCTTTGACACTTTTACATGTAAATGGCTTGTTCAGTAACTCTTTTTTTTCTCTTGTTCATGAATAAACCTTGGTATATTTTCTGTATTGAGTCTTGTTTGCATTTTTGGTTTATAATTGTGTTTTAATGGCATGTATGGGATAGATTCTATTTTGGAAAGCATATATGTACAGATTCAGATGGAGTAAAGAATTGCATGGTGTCTTGGTTCTTGGTTATTTTTTCTGAGTACATAGTGCAAAGTGGCCTGTGATAATCATACATGAAATTATATTTTTAAGTGTTCGTTCACTGTAGGTCCATTTTGTCTTTCAGCCAGAGACTATGAGATCCAAAGAGACAGAATTGAGCTGGGACGCTGTATAGGAGAGGGACAGTTTGGAGACGTACATCAAGGAATCTACCTGTGTCCGGTATAAATTACTTGTTACATTTTATTAAATTATTTAAATGGTAATTATGTGAAATATTATTAGAATTTGAAATAATTTTCCACATTTTTTCATGTAAAATTATTCTAAAATGCTGATTTGATGCTCATCAAACAAACTGTTGAAAAAGGTGGTGATTTAATAAATAGATGAACCGAAAGTTCAAAAGAACAGCATTTGTTTGACATAAAAAAAAATTGCTACAATATCTTTACTGTCACTTTTGATCAATTTAATTAATCCTTACTGAATAAAAGTATTAAAGGGTTCACCCCAAAAAAAAAATTCTGTCATAATTTACTCACCCTCATGTCGTTCCAAACCCGTATGAGTTTTGTTCATCTTCAGAACACAAATGAAGCTCTTTTTAATGAAATCTGAGAGATTTCTGTCCCTCTATGGACAGTCTATGCAACTACCACTTTGATGCTTCAAAAATGTCATTAAGAGATCGTAAAACTAATCCATATGAATTGAGAGGTTTAGTCCAAATTTTCAGAAGAGACACAAATGCTTTAAATGATGAACCGATTAAAATTTTAACCGATTTTATTCACATACTGTATATAAGATATGGTAATCTCATCTGTACTTGCTTAATGCGTGAGAACAAACGCATTTGTTCTTGCAGAAGCTCAAAGTGTTGTGTAACACAAGAATGAACCTCATTGGTTCTCACACGTCAAGCAAACGTGCTTGAGCTTCAGTTTACCACAACTGATGTTTGAGTCGATGAATGTTTATATGTGAAAAAAAAGCCTAAATTGAATATGTTCATCATATAAAGCGATTTTATGTCTCTTCAGAAAATTTTGATTAAACCGCTAAGTTCATAAGGGTTAGCTTTACTGAAAAGGTCTTGCTGACCCTAAACTTTTGAGTGATTGTGTATATTAGATAATTAGATATTAAAGGTTCAGTCTTTATTAAAGTATAATTTTCACACTGTGATTGGAAATAATTATGCCATATTAAACGGGAAGCTAGACTAAAACAGTTATTAAATGCTTGTTTTTTGTTTCTTTTTTGCCATCAGGAGAACCCAGCACTTTCTGTGGCAATAAAGACGTGTAAGAACTGCACCTCGGACAGCGTTCGAGAGAAGTTCCTCCAGGAGGCCTGTGAGTGTAAAATCTCTGATACCCAGCAGCCCCAGCACTGAATATCTGCGTCATTTACATGGCTGTGTCCGTCAACTTTCCATCACTTAAATAAAGAGGAATGTGTTTTGTTTAGTTGGTGCGGAAACTCAAAACATTTTCAGAATGTGGAGTTTGTAAGAGCACAGCTGTTGGCTTTTGTACACTTGAACAGGTGCTGGTATGAGTGAGAGTGAAGGAAAGGTCAGGCAATAATAAATAGGACATGATGTTTTTACCACAGCTTTTATAGATCCTTCACAGATAATTAGATTTAACTGTATAATTCGGTTTTGTCTGATTTAGACACACATGATGCATATCCCACTATTCTGAATATCAGCTAGTAATGTCATACCACACTTATTAAAGGGATAGTTCACCCCAAAAAATTCTGTCATCATTTACTCACACTCAAGTTGTTCCAAACCTGTATGAATTTCTTTCTTCTGCTGAACACAAAAGAAGATATTTTGAAGAATGTTGGTAACCAAACAGTTGATGTGCCCCATTGACTTCCATAGCTTTTTTTCCTCAGATCACAATGTTTCACTATATATAAATGAGTAGTTCTCATCTGGTTTTGCCTCAGGACCCAGATTTTACTTTAAGCAATGTGTTGTGACCTAACACAATACTAAATTTTTTAGGAGATGATATACAAAAGAAATGCACTTAAAATAGAATAAAATTATTGACATACTATGCGAGTAATATATTGTTCTTTCATTATGAATGCAACAACAAATATGTACACTACTGTTTAAATTTTGGGGTCATAAAGACCAAGGCTGCATTTATCTGATCAAAAATACAGTAAAAACGGTAATATTTTTTAATATTATTACAATAAATAATATATATAGAAATTGTATAATTTAAAAGAACTTTTTACTGTTTTGTAATGTTAAAATGTCATTTATTCCTGCAATGACAAAGCTGAATTTTTAGCTTCATTACTCCAGTTTTCAGTGTCACATGATCCTTCAGAAATCATTCTAATATGCTGATTTAGTGCTTAAAAAACATTTCTTATTATTATCAATGTTGAGAACCGAACAGCAAAAGAACAGCATTCATTTGAAATAGAAATCTTTTGTAACATTATAAATGTCTTTACTGTCACTTTTGATCAATTTGACTGAAACTTGTACCCGAAACTTTTGAATGGTAGTGTATGTTTTTCATAACAAAAGCAGTTATACTGTATATGCTGCAGTACGCCCTGCTGAAATGTCATAGCAGTGATGTTGGGCTAATTTTGTCTCTCTGTGTTCCTGCAGTGACCATGCGACAGTTCGATCACCCGCATATTGTTAAGCTGATTGGTGTCATTACAGAAAACCCAGTGTGGATTATCATGGAGCTGTGCACACTGGGAGAGGTGGGGCTTTTTTTATTTACTTATGGCAGGCAATCTGGGTTATGTGTAGCAGTTTGCATTGGGTTTGGGGAAGGGGTTTGAACACGTCATAAATGTCCAAGGGAACATGTCCTGATATTAAACGCATTAAGCTCACATTATTCGCAAAGATGGCAGCCGAGTTAAAGCTGGAGGAATCTATCATGACTGCTTGTCTCATAAACTGGCCATAAAGGCGTAGCAGAGATGATTGCTAGCGGAGGCTGTTTTTCACAACACTTCTCAGATGATTCAATCCAACTGAGACACTGTGAATGAGGGTAAATGGGCTTTCTGATGGGAAACTGTTACCTGCTAAACAGCTAAAAACTCTCTAAAGTCTCTAAAGGGGTTCTGCATTAACATAAAGCCCTATTTACACCCAGTGTTAACATCTGTCTTGGGTGATCCGATAAAAAGCGGACAGCTAAGGCACATGCTGTTCACATCTGGAGCCAGATTGAGAGAACATTCTTTAGAGTAATTCTGACTTTAAAAATGACTGATTTTATTTTGATTCCCAAATTGGAATGTTCTTATCTTTTTTTCTTAAAGGGATAGTTCACCCAAAATGGAAATTCTGTCATTATTTACTCAAGGCGTTCCAAACCTGTGTGACTTTTGTTCTTCTGTGGAACACAAAAGAAAATATATGAAGTATCCCTTTAAGATAGTTGTTAAGACAAAACTTTACAAAAATGTAAATGTTCTACAAATCATTGTAAATAACTTCCAGCTTGTCTTAAATCTCCAACGGTAACATTATAAGTTTACTGACACTTTAAGTGAATTGTATGTTGCAGCATGTAGATGGCAGACATAACCAAGATATTCCATGAAGTTTTGTGCATATATACTGTATGCATGTAAAAAAAATATTTTAAGTTAAATACCATTTAACTGAAGTTTTCAGACCATCACTAAATGTGGTTTGAGTAATCACAAAAAAATATTTGAACCTCTTTTTAGAGCTGACTACTTGTGATGACCACTTAAGCTGTGATTTCTTAAACCTGTGTGCTGCTGTCACAGTTGTCAGAGGAAAAAACAGTAATGCAATAGAAACTCATGGATATAGGCTGTGGATTCCTGTGACCTGTACAACAGCTCCATCTAATGTTCATCGTTGGTTTTAACTCTGACAGTGCTGTTAATTGTTAAATTTGCTGTGCATTTGCATAAAGCTTGCGTAATATTATTTCATTATTTACTGATATATTTATGCATTTTTCTCTCCCTCTTTTATTTTTCAGTTGCGTTCCTTTCTTCAGATTAGGAAGTACAATCTGGATTTAGCATCGCTTATCCTGTTTTCTTACCAGCTCAGCACAGCCCTTGCGTACCTAGAAAGCAAACGCTTTGTACACAGGTAAGTGTCCACATCTTGCAAACACTGCTGGTGTCGTAGTCATCACTTCACTTTTCTGTTGAATGTTTTTGCAGGAAGGATCAGGAGCCTCATCTAATTGTACTTCTGCATGCATTATTTATTTGACTGATATTGTACTGATAGTCTGGATATAAGGTGTCTACTTAAAGGTGTCTACTGAACATTTTCTTTCCTGATGTTTTTTTTTTTAGGGACATTGCAGCACGTAATGTTCTTGTGTCTTCAGTGGACTGTGTGAAGCTGGGAGACTTCGGGTTGTCTAGATACATGGAGGACAGCTCTTATTATAAAGGTATGAAGGCACTGTATATATGTATACTTTTTTTGTGTGTGTCCACAAAAAGAAATAGTGGCAATAGAACAAACCGAGAGCAAAATGGTGAATGTAACATAAAAAATACAATACCTTTTAACAGACATAATTAAGTGTGAAAATGAAAGAAAAAAAAAATCTCACATATATCTGTATCGGCAAATACCAAAAATGTCATCAGTATCATACTCGTTCTGGGAATGTATATAGACTATGTTTGTATATAGAATGTATATATAGATTATAGACTATTTAGATCAATGCTTGATCATCAAGCAATATTCAGAAACGGGTGCAGTTGTATAATTTTTTTCTGATTATTTTAAAATATGAGAAACAACTGCCTATTACAAATTTATAGAAAAAAATAATAATTGGATGAAAACTTGGCTAGTAAAAACATTTATAATGATACAAAAGATTTCTATTTCAAATCAATGCTGTTCTTTTGACTTTCTAGTCATCACAAAATCAACAAAAAAAAAATTTCTACAAAAATATAAAGTAACGCAACTTTTTTTCAACATTGATAATAATAAGAAATGTTTCTTGAGCACCAGATCAGTACCAAAATTCAGCAAGGATTATGTGACACTGAAGCTTGGAGTAATGGCTGCTGAAAATTCAGCTTTGCCATCACAGGAATAAATTACATTTGAAAATGTCTTTTTTTTTTTTTTATCAAATACATTCAGCCTCGGTGAGAATAACAGACTTCTTTCAAAATCATAAAAAAAAATCTTACCAACCCCAAACTTTTGAACGGTAGTTCACATAGGGGTTCAATAGTCTTTTAAATTAAACCTTAAAATAGACAGGTTTTATGTTTTAAAGCAACTAATCATTTCATGTTAAAAAAAGAAGAATATATACATAAATCAATATTTTAAATTCTGCACTGTTCTGCACTGTTTTCACTCAAATTGCTGAAAATGTAAAATTGTTGCATTGAATTATATATGTTGCATATGAAAATAATGCCAAAATGGAAGCATTCTCACTAGTGGTCTTTTGGAACAGACTCTAAAACATTGTGTGTGTCTCTCTCTCTCTCTCTCTCTCTCTCTCTCTCTCTCTCTCTCTCTCTCTCTCTCTCTCTCTCTCTCTCTCTCTCTCTCTCTCTCTCTCTCTCTGCAGCCTCTAAAGGAAAACTACCTATTAAATGGATGGCGCCAGAGTCAATAAACTTCAGACGTTTTACCTCAGCCAGCGACGTGTGGATGTTTGGTAAGTGTGTGTGTGTTTTACTGCTTTCAATTCCTCTAGTCAAAATCAGAAACTCAAAATCATGTGCATGTTCAGACATTGAAACGGCCCACAAAAACAGTTTCCATTAGCATATGCGTTCAATGCATTTGGGACATCTAAATTATTTAAAAAATGTGTGTGTATAAAGAGCTTGAATTTTTCCATCCTGTGTGTGTAGCAAAAGTTTAATAGTGTAGATTGGGGAGTGATGCCACTTGTTTTATTGCAGTCTTTAATTAGTGCTAAAGTTGGGTTTCATCTAAAGTGGAATATTGCGATTGTCTTCATGTGTATCTAGATCCACTTTATGTTTGTGTTTTAGGGGTGTGTATGTGGGAGATACTGATGTACGGAGTGAAGCCGTTTCAAGGCGTGAAGAATAACGACGTGATTGGTCGGATTGAGAACGGCGAGCGTCTGGCTATGCCTCCTAACTGCCCGCCGACCCTCTACAGCCTGATGACCAAGTGCTGGGCGTACGATCCCAGCAAACGACCACGATTCACTGAGCTCAAAGGCCAACTAAGGTCAGTCCACATAACTTTTAGTTTTGCATAAATTCTGCTCTGTTCCCTTTTAGCTGCATTTGAATATTAAAGGTCATGGTCAACAATTAAGCTTCCTTCTTAGGCTATGTTCAGACTGCAGGCAAATCAATTTTTTTTTTCTCAAATCAGATCTTTTGAGGTAGACTGTCCACACTATTAATTGCAAGTGATTAAATAAGGTTTGTGCGTCCTGATATAACCAACCTATCTGCATGGGTCGCCTTTGCAATGACGTAGGCGTACGGACGCATGTGACGAGGCTTTCAAAATGGATTGCAGAAAAATGAGGTGCATTATCTCTCTTTCAAAATAAGCACCCTTTCAAATTGCGGTGCAGAACTCAATCGCACAGGAAAAAATCCAAAACGGAGGAGACTGGTATACATGTTTGAATGTATACTTTCTGCATTTCTGTCACTGGTTTTGACGTTGCCGTTGTGTGTCGCCTTAAGAATGATACAAAAGAATTTGAAATCCAAATTTGAACAGCCAGAGTGTTCAGACTGAGACACATCTGTAAAAATCCGATTGGAATTGCATTTCAAATCACCTTCAAATTTGGTTTGAATCCAATTTGAAAAAATCTGATTTCTTGTTTTGGTTTTTTTGCAGTCCAGACTGTCAAAAAACCCATCTGGATAGTAACTGGATATGCAAAAAATCTGATTTTTGCTGGCATAGCCTTGCATAACCACAGAGTCTCATAACCACAGTAAATGAATCTGCCTGATAGCAGTAGATGGCGCTGTAATGCTCTAGTATAAACAACTGTGTGACTGGCGTGATTGTTTAAAGATTGCTGGGAGCAGCAGGTAGAGATTCAGCATAACATTCATCCATACTTGATTGAGTTGAATGAAAAGGCCTGAGGTTAGACCTGTAATGCATTTTATGTCAGAGCTGTGGTTTGCTTCAACACATTTAGCTGTGGTGCTCATGCAGGCTATTCATGTCCAAGTGACATTTACTAGTGTGGTTCAGAGCTGTATGACTCCAGTGCTCAGCTTGCTCTATATTATAAAGATAATACTACATTTACAGTGGTTGTTAATGTTTCATATAATCCATGTCCATATGTGCACCATATTTTTATGTTTTCTGATATGATACAAGAGCTTTTTTGTTAAGTCAACACTCTTGTAGTTGGATGTATTATAAAATTAAAACAAAAACATCTTCTCATGCACATATGGAGTACTATTCAAAGGTTTGGGTTTTGTAAAACAATTTTTTAAAGAAATTAATACTTTTATTCAACAAGTAAAGACATTTATTCTGTTTCAAATAAATGCTGTTGAACTTTCGATTTACCAAAACGGTCCTGAAAAAAGAATCACGCTTTCACAGAAATATTAAGCAGCACAACTGTTTTAACAGTGATAATAATAAGAAATGTTCCTTGAGAAGCAAATCAGCATATTAGAATAATTTCTAAAGGATCATGTGACACTGAAAAATGGAGTAATGATGCTGTTAATTCTGCTTTGCAATCACAGGAATAAATTATATTTTAAATTGTATCAAAATAAAAAAAACCTGTTATTTTGCATTGTAATAATATTTCACAATATTACTGTTTTTACGGTATTTTTTAATCAAATAAATGCAGCCTTGATGAACAAAAGAGACCTCTTTTAAAAACATTAATATGTCTTGCTATGTAAGTGTAAACATTGAGAATTGCATTCTTAGAGGAAGTTTAATCTAGTTAAGCCTTGACTCAACCTCTTCAAGTCTATGACACTTCCTGTCTGGACCTGATTTCATAGTTACGATAGCAACTTTTCTTTCTTTCTTTCTTTCTTTCTCACACATCCTTGAGTGTTTATCTCTCCCTGACTCTTTCAGGCATGTACACGCACTCCCTGAATCTTTCATGATACAATAGTATTGAGTTCCCAAATGTCTGTTCTTGTCCACACATGCAGTCAATTCCTGTAAACGCTAATAGAGAGGGGGGAAAAACGACCTGTATTCTGACAGGCCATCAAACACTTGATTCCTAAATAATCTGAGGAATCTTGTCTGCCTTAAGCAAAAACATCCAAGTTTTCTATTTGATATAAAACAGATTTGACAGCTTGAGATATTTCCAAAATCTCAAGTTATACACACATGCCCCAGATATCCAAATTGATACAGATATGGCATGTTGCATCTTGAGTTTACAAATGTATTCCTTGTTAGGTATTTTTTAAATGCGTATCGGAAAAAAACAGTTCCCTCTCTGTACCATCATTAATTTAGTTGTACATTAAATTGTAGCACGTCTGTTTCTAGGAGACCCTGTAAATATTTGCACTGTTAATGCCATTTATAAAACCAAATTGCAGCCATAACTGGTGCTGAAGTTATCAGAGCAGGTTTAGTCAATATGTTGTGTTTGATAAGGAAATTAGCCGCTGTATACTTGAGATCTGTTGGTGGATTTATGGTCTTTAGAGTGTAATCTCAAAGTCAGCGTTGATGGGATTTGTTTTAAAAGAGCGTCACGTTTATGATTTCTAAACAGCAGTTTTAATAGAACACAAATAAAGTTTGTGTACCTTACACAAAATTATCTCTTAATATTATTCCATCAGTGCATACTGAGATGAAGTGACGATTATGAAATGTAATAGTCACATGGTTTTGACACACAGGATGCTCAAACAATTGGCTGTTCCCCAGAAGTCTTTGTCAGCGATTGCAGAAAGAAAGTCTAGTCTAAACAAACTGAGGAATGAATCATTATGTTTGTCTTCACACTCAATAGTTTGATTCTAAACATTGTTGAAGTACTGTAGTTTGCGTGTATGTTGAGATGTTTGGTACTTGAATTCTGGACAGTGTAACATGAACTGAATTAGCCAGGTGTGAATGTTGTCACTTTCTTTTAAAAGAGTGGCGCTCTCTGAGGAACATAACAGCCCAGGAAAGTTCAGCATTCGACTTGAGAAATGAGGGTTTGGTGTAGCAGACAGTCTGTTATTCACAGGATGATGGATTTATATGGTTTGGGTGAGTCTGGGACTCGACGGTCATTCCATAGATTCTGCATGTGGCCTTTGAGAGACTGCCGATATGTTCTCCATTTTTTTCCTTTTTTCCTTAAGGATGCATTTATACATTAAGAGCTGTTAAGCACAAATTTGTCATGAAAAATTTAGTTTTGTTTAAAAAAATTTTTTATTTAATGTTTCTTTTTTCCTCGTCTTTTACCTATTTTGTTGAGGAACATTTTTAATCCATAAGAGCTGTTAAGCCCTACATAAAATTAGATGTAACCTTTTTTAACAATTTTAAATTATTTTTAATCATGATCATAAATGAACTCTTTTTTTTAAACATTTTTAGTTAGGGAATGTTTTTAATCATTTAATCATCATGTTTTGTTGTTCGTTTTTTTCCCCATAGATTTTGGTTGTAAGTTTTTTGTGTGTGTGTGTGTTTTATTTTGTTGTTGTAAGAATTCATTTGTTTATTAAGAATTATGATTTATGAGCCCAGGTTTTGCTTTTAATGTTTTTTATTAAGTTGCTTTTAAAGTTTTTTTTATTTTATTTTATTTTTAGGACATTTTTGATTTTAACTTTTAACTTTTTTTGTGCTATTTTTTTTATTTTTTATTAAACAGTTGTTCTGAAACCCTTTTTATCCTCAATAGCTGTCAAGCCCAAACTTATCATGGCACATCTGAATCTGTTTTATTAGATTCCGCTACAGCTTTTGTCTTTGAGAGCCTGAGACCCCTGCAACAGTTATGGCTGTGTATGATGGTCTGGGTGTGGGGAAGCTCAGCAGGTCTGGATTGATCACAACAGGTGTCCCTTCTGTTTATCCTGCATCTCTCTCTCTCTCTCTCTCTCTCTCTCTCTCTCTCTCTCTCTCTCTCTCTCTCTCTCTCTCTCTCTCTCTCTCTCTCTCTCCATCCACTCATGGTCTCTCTGAGATAATAGAGTTTCCAGAAATAGACCCTCTCTCAGTCTGCTTGCATTCTCTCCCCACTAAGACTTACATGCTCCATTCTTTCGCACCTCTCCCGTTTCTGTAGTCACCTCTGAGTGCAAGACTTCACTTTTCGACAGGTACGAGCTTCACACATCGATACTATAAAGACTGTGTGGTGAGTTTTAAGGTCATTTATAACATTTCCATTCTTGTAAGGTTTTTATTTGATCACTAAAGCCATTTCTGTGTATGTACTGGAGCGTGAGCAGACCCCACCCCGAAACTGCACTACCGTTTGTGGTTTGGGGCCGGTCAAATTTTCAAAGAAGCCTCTTATGCTAACCAAGGCTGCATTCATTAAATTAAAAACAGTCAATATTTTGTTTTAAATAATTTATTCCTGTAATGGCAAAGCTGATTTATTTATTTATTTTTCAGCAGCCATAACTCAGTGTCACATGATCTTTCAGAAATCATTCTAATTTGAAGTTTGGTGCTGAAGAAACATTTCCTCTTGTCATCCTCAACATTTTTTGTGGATACTGGGTAAATGTTTTTACTGTCACTTTTTAAAAACAAAAATCTATTTAATGTATCCTTGCTGATTAAATTTTATAATGTCTTTAACAGATAAAACCGTGCTGCCCCCAAACCTTTGAACATCAGTACATATGCACTAAGGCAGTATATAATGCGTAAAGAGTGTTTGCTTATGTCTTTGTATTAGTGTCTCTTTTTATTCACATAGCAGTCTAGAATGAGAAACGTTGAAGGGATTATGTGATAACGTCATGGAATTCCTGACTTTACTTGCAGCTTGTCGTGACGTATTTGATTGTGAAATAGTGTTTCAGGTCGGTTGTGAATCTGCGTTTTTATTTTCCCTGGTAGTCGATCGTGTGTGGGTTGGGATTTTACACTGACTCGTCTGTGATGAAAGAGTGACTCCACCTTTCAATCAATTGCATAAGATTGGAAATGTCTTCATTTTGAGCTCATTCTTATTTATAGGAATGAAAGTCTGAGGGGAAATTACCTTGCATTCACATTTGTACTAAAGAGCTTTATTACTCTTCTGCCCTGAAAGAGTGGTCGCAAACTCGAGGATCCATATTTAGGTCTCATTGTTTTAGAAGAAAGATGTTGATGTTTGATAGTGTTTTCCACCGGCATTTGTGCAGTACAATCCTCTCGGATGAGAAGGCTCAGCAGGAGGAGCGCAGCCGTATGGAGATGAGGAGACAAGTCCCCGTATCCTGGGACTCTGGAGGCTCGGACGAGGCGCCACCCAAAGTAAGTAACTGCACTGGGCTATTTCTTATGTTAAACAAGCTGATTTACAATGTCCTAATTAATGTGTAACTGGCTAAGAATGCAAAAAGAAAATCCATTGGATTGTTCATGTGTTTTTTACATTTGTGGCAGCCTGAGTTCATCTGGAAAAGCAGATTTATTACTAAGGTTAACAGCGTGTCACCATTTGTCACCCTAGCACATGGTGGCTTGTTAGGAGTTGTAGTATATGTGTGTTTGTTTTAACGTAAACCAGGTCGTTTTTTTGTTTGTTTTGTTTTTTAATTAGTGTGTAAGAAAGGACTAGAGCAATTTTTTCCCCATGAAAACTTTGACTGTTTCACATACAATATTTTTGGACATATTTTTTTTTTAGCAGCAAACAAGTGTTAAACAAGAGTGTCAATGTATCTTTAAACATTTTTATAGGACAAGATGCATTTTTTCGACCTATCAAAGAAAAAAAGACTATAAATATATTTTGATTCATTATTGTGTGTGTGTGTGTGTGTGTGTGTATAGTTAGTCAGCAATTTTCCAGACCTTCCCTTTGTCTGTAATCTCAGCTCTCCAATGCCAGGTCACGTCTTCTGTCATGAAACATCACTTTATCTTGGATACACAGTACCTTTCTAGTTTGTCATTTGTTGTGGTTACATACAGTGGGATCTGAACATCTGAGACCACTACACAAAGTGTATTATTACTAGCATAGCAATCTGGTTTATTTTCTTGTTTAACTAGTGTTCTAGAAATAGTGCAGATTTTAAATCTTTAAATATTTATATTTAAATATTTCCTGATATTTTTATTTCAATATTTGAATTAGATTTTGAATCACTGATATTCACTGTGGTCTCAGGCTTTTGGACCCCACTGTGTAGTACAAATGCTTCCCATATGCAAAAATGCTTCTTCACATGTGGTTATCTGTCTTCACTTCTCTCTTCATCTTCATCTCTTCAACAAGCTTAATGTGAAAATAATTATGATTAGACATGTCATGATCTTTCCTTGTCTGCTACTAAAGAGTTTTAATCTTAATTTAATAAAAAAAAAGTTTTTTTTTAAATGTACCATCTTTCTTTTCTGGAAAAACAGGTCAAACATTGATGACCCACTAAGTCTTATGAAATGTCCCTTCCCATATTTTTATTGTAGTTGGAAAGACATTACAATTTTTTTTATTAAAATAAATTAATACTTTTATTAAGCAAGGATTCATTCAAATTGATCAAAAGTGTCAGTGTCAGTAAATACATTTATAATGTTTCACAACAATTCTATTTAAAATAAATGCTGTTCTTTTGAACGTTCTATTCATCATTCTGAATGTATCATGGCGTCCGCAAAAAATACTAAGCAGCATATAATAAGAACTGTTTTAACACTGATAAAAAGAAGTCATGTTTTTTTTAGCACCAAATCAGCATATTAGAATGATTTCAGAAGGATCATGTGACTCTGAAGACTGGAGTAATAGTGCTGAAAATCAATTAATTAAAATTATAATAATATTTCGTAATATTACTGTTTTTACTGTATTTTTTTATCAAATAAATGCAGCCTTGGTGAGCATAAGAGACTTTTTCGAAAACATCAAAAAATCTTACCGACCTCAAACATTTGACCGGTAGTGCATGTCAGTACAATTTAAGTTTTTATTGTTTTGGATAATATTGTTAGTCCATCTGCTTTTTGACAGGGTTTTAAATCCTTCCCTGTCCGGTGCTGCTCACATTATGGTGATTGATGGGCCAGGCTGATCTTTCCATTCGCTCTGTGTGTGGCTTAAAGCACTTCATACTCTTACTTTCAAACCCCCTCGCTCCCTGTCAGACCTGTCAATCATCCTGTCCTGGTGCCTATGTCTGTTTTTGTGTTGACTGGTCACACCTGCCGCTGTGCTAATGACCAGAATGAATCTGCTTTCACCCATATCATGTCTCACTATATTTCTGCTTTTGTCATCCTTTCTGTTTGTGCCCTGTTTCCTTGTGTTGGTTAGCTCATCTTTCATTGCGTGTGTCTGTGTGTGTGTATGTGTAGCCCTCCCGCAGACGCCCTCTCCAGCACAGCTTCAGTATGGACTGTCTGTCTGCGTCTGCGTCTGCGTCTGCTGCTTCTCGCCCTCCACAGCAACCCTTCGGTTCCCAGATCTCCCTTTGCTTCCGCCAGCCCGAGTCGTCTGCCTCTCCTTTGGGTCCATGTGACAAACCCATCATTAACCGATCACCACACATGCAGCAAACGCTACAGCAAAACACTCACACTCAGTGCCATGCTAATACTCAACAGCTTGACGTACATCCCCAGCCGTTCCCGCAGACTCAGACCTCGCTTCTGCTTCAGCCGTTACCGCTGCACTGCTCCCTGCTGTTTCCCCAGGGGTCCAGGAGGAGACCCTGTGTGTCCCCCAGTGCTGCTTTCTTCGACCCCTACTATCCCTCCATGCAACAGCTGAGCCTGACCCACGTGCCCTACAGATTCTCACAGGCAGGTGTGCTAGGGCTGTTAGCAGGGTATCCCGGGGTTTTACTGTAGTTTCTTCATTAGCACAGGTGCTTTTGTAGGTACATGCCATTTTAGCTGCGGATTAGATGTTGTAGTGGTAAAAAGCAGTAAAGGGTTTAGTGCATTAGAGTCAGCAATGTTGACTGCAATATATAACTGTATATAATCAGTCTATAATCAAGGGTTTTTGCATAGCCAAGCAAAACTCTTCATTTGATGACCAAGTGATAAGACAATGTGCAATAGAGTGCAACAGTGCCCTGCTTTTTCACCGGCCTTGGCTCTGGTTGTAATTTCCTTGTAATTTTTCCCCCATATGGATTTAAAAAAGCCATGAACCAAACCAACCAGCTATAAGGTTAGGCGCAACATATTGCTTTTGCATATATATATATATATATATATATATACGAATATTTAAGTAGTTATTTACTCTACATCATTTGCTGTGTTTTATGGAAGTGGACTGTACTAAAGAAATCTTTTGCCACAATTTTCTTTAGTAGTTTTTCACCAGGAATTTCATTGTTAAACACAATTATTTTAAAAATAATTTGAAATAATGTGAGCTGATGGTTTTAACAAAAGCATATTGCATTAATTAACAACCTCATATCTCACAGTATGTCTGTGTTTAAAGGTTTATAGGTTACTGACTGTTAAAAATCAATGAATGTGATTTTAACTCCCAGAACCTGACTGTTGCACTTTACTGGATGTATTCCGATTAAATGCACATTGTGTGTCAGCTTTCGGAGGAAGTTTATGAAGCAGATTCTGGTTAGCGTGTATCTGTATACAGTACATGTTGGACAAAGCTGAGTTACAATCGAGCTTTTAAAGCGCACATACAATAAGCACATTTAGTGACTCGACTGCTCTTTACCGTGACCCTCAGTGAGTGTAGTGACTTTTAGGCTTCAACATAGCTGTTATTATAGAACCACTATTTGATCAAAGATGTTGTAGACTAAAAATGGTAGCTTCAGATAATCTTCCCGACAAAATTGTGGAAAACTGCATGTTGCCTCTTCAATGCATGTAAACTAAATTGCGTGCCAGACCAGATGTTTAACAATTGTATTAAAATTAAGGATTAACCTGCCATAGATGTGTGTGCTTGTGTGTGTATCTCAAATTTTATTTTCAGAAATGCTGACAAAACAGTTGTAATAAGGCTCTCAACCCCATCCGCATCCCCAAAACATAATTCTTAACAAATAATAATAATGTTCTTAAAGCAGATTGATGATAAACATCTTCCTTTTTTTTTTTTTTGCTTTGTTTTAAAGACATTAAATCCCATCTCTCGTAGCAGTAGCAGTGTTCATGTGGGTTTTCCCCCCATTTTTAACCCTTTTCTGTCCGTTTAGTGTGTTACTGTGTTGTCACCCCTTTTTCTCCTTTTGTTTCCTCCTTTGCTCATCTGGAGCTGTGGTCAGTCGACTCTCTCTATGAACGGGTTTATAAGGTAGATCAGTCCGTCTCCTGTTTTCCCGCCCGCAGCTGAACTCAGAGTATCCTACTCAATTGGATGAGGACCGCCTCCTGTCAAACAGCATTCATTCTTCAATCCCTTCCTTCCAATATTTTATTCCCGCCCAGTCCTTCTCCCACGTATTGAATAACACATGCATTGTGTTAACGTTTAACTAACTGCTTGCATTTTATGTTCGACTGTTTTAATTTTTTCCCTTCAACAGCCTGAAATCTTCATCCACACAAAATGCACAAGAATTGTGTGATTTCTGGTGAACTGATTTTAACAGCATCTCCTAACCTTAAACTGACTGGACAATATGTGCTAGTAAATTGACATAGTTGTGTGTGTGTTTACAGCCCAGTCGACCTGGTTATCCAAGTCCCCGTTCCAGTGAAGGGTTTTACCCTAGTCCTCAGCACATTGGCCAGCACAATCATTACCAGGTACAAAACCAAGGGGTGAATTCACGAAGAATGATTTGAGTTGGTTCAGACCACTAGATTGTGGAGGATGCGTTAGACAACTAGTTGAATTACAGGTGGTTAGTGATGAAATACTGCGTTGTGCTACTGTTTGAGAATTAACCCCCGAATGTTTATGATGAATAAAAGTTTGCTTTATATGTGCATTTGGTAATGATGTAGATGGCAGGGCACTCTGGGCCACACGGCTTGCTTCCCGTACCTGGCGTGATGTACCCTCCCCAGGCCGCAGGAACTGGACTTGATCACCACGACAGCTGGAACCATCGCAGAACTGCTCAGGATCACATGTGGAACCCCAGCATGGAGGTTAGAAGAGAACGAGAGAAAGCTGCATGTCTTCTCAGTACCAAAATCTAAGCTCTGTTTCAAAACCGAATGAACTGCCAACATAAACACCATTTTAGGCATCATTGAGACGCTCCAAATGTGAAGACAGTTTTAAACATTTATAACAAATGTTTAAGGCCTTTTAAGGTAACTTATTTTGGCCAAATTCGAGAGTGTCCTTTATAAATCAGGAAAATTGCATTGAGACTCAGAAATAATTGTTTGTCCAAAATGGTGCATTGAAAAAAGGTAAATGTTATTTATACTGTAAATATATTTTAAGCACTGAAAGTTTATTGCATAATAAATAAAAACCTTTTAGGTCATGCAGACCAAGCGAAGTGCATGAGAGGTGCAAGTTGCATAAGCAACAAGGTCCATTGATGGTCACATAGGGATGTACAGTATAAGGCACTTCCAAACCAACGAATCTCGAAATCTTATGTGAAACTCATAATCGCACAGATTCCTATTGAAATGATTGGATTTTGTTTTTCGAAACATCGCCAAGCAGTGGTAAATGTGCTAATGCAGCTACTTTAACAAGACTGCAGTGCCAGTTTGATTTTAGCTATCATTTTATCATCTTTATTATCATTTGTTCATGAATTGTGTGCTTTTCAGGATGGTGTGGCTCTGCGCTGTGGTCTGTCTCAGCTGATGGAGGAGCAGTTGTTACTGCAGCAGCAGCAGATGGAGGACGATCAGCGCTGGTTAGAGCAGGAGGAGAGACTACTGGTACTGATCCCACTCACCTTCACCTCCTCACATGTATCTGCTCATCTTTATTCCCTTTTCCCTCTCCTCTCTCCCCCTGCTTAGCTGTGTTACATGGTTGTTAGTTTTCACTTCTTCCTAAAAGCATTTTAGTAGTGAATCATCATGATGTTTATTTATAGCTGCAGCAATGGTATGATATTCCAAACAGTCATTTTCATGTTTGTTTGAGAATAAGTGTGTCCGCCAATTGCGGTTTCCTGTGCTATTTATTTGTAAACGGTTGTGAGCGATCCTCACAATTTCACAACCTCAGCTCTGCTGTACGTTTTTTTCCAAATAATTTGCGTTCTTGAAGAATTACTGAAAGAATATGAATAAGGAATGAATGCGAAGGTATTGCACTCTGTGGAGTGTGTTATTGTTGCATTAAAATGTGTGTATATGCATTTTATCCGCACAAGTTTGTCTGTGAATATTTGTGTGCGTTTGTGGTATGGCAAGTTTTGGCTTTCAGTCTCCGTCATTTGTATCTTCACTGTGTCATTATGTTCAGTCTGTCTCACAGAAAAAAACTCTCATAGCTTCCTGTACCAACTAAAAAGGGCATTCAGAGCTCCACCACAGCAAACAACATTCATTCTTCTGCTCAAACTATTACTTTTCCTCACAAACAACTTCTGTTGAAATGAAATGTCAGCTCTTTAAAGGAGTAGTTCAGCGAAAAAGTATTTGTTCATCCTCGCGATTTTCTAAACACATAAACTGTGTTTTGCCAATGGAACGCAAAATGAGATATTTTGAAGAATTATGCTGCTCTTTTCCATATGGAAAACATAGTCTGTATGATTCGTTCATTTTATTCCAAATCTTTTGAAGTCAAGCGATAGAATTGTGTGATGAACAGACCAACATTTTATATTTATCACCAATAATCTTCCACTCCGGTGACTGAATCATTGAGTTAAGTTTGAGCTCAAGAACTGAATCATTCGAGTTTGTGAACAAAGCACTCAGAATGAACCAGTCTATTGAAAAGAACTGGCTCAAAAGAATGATTTGTCCATGAATCTGACTGATTCGTAACTCACTGACAGGGCCGGCCCGCGGCATAGGCGGTATAGGCAAATGCTAGGGGCGCCACTCATCCATAGGGGCGCCAGAATGAGTGAACGAGTGAATTTTTTTATTTTTTTTTTACAATTTTTTTAAAAATATATAATACTATTTTAAAACCATTAATTCGAAATACTACCAAAAAAAAAAAAAAAAAAAGTCCGGCTCACCAATCGTCCCCCGCCCATCGAGTGCTTGAAGTGCGTCAGAAACAGAGCGCGCGCGCGATCAGTTGTTGGTCATTTGTGTGCGCGACTCCGCATCCAATGTAGACACTAGACAGTCACAGCACTGCTTTTGTTAACACACAGCTCGTAGAAACGGGCCTGACAGCTCGCGCCAGTTCTAGACGCGGTGAAAGTTTCCTGATTGTGACGGAAGGCCGAATTTACATGACACATTATAAATGAGCATAGTCTGCGATAGATACAGTGCCAAAAAGAAGAGAAGAGGATAAAAGGGGATAAAGACAGAGGTAAAGTGATGTAGTGAATGAACAATTTATGGCATAGGAGTAAGATACTATAATTTCATGGCAGTTATTTTTACCTGAAACTTAATGTTAGCAGTTGTTCTGAGTTCTCCAGAGTCCCCAGACTGTGTGGTTTTGTAACAATCATGTCAGTTTTAAGACGCATTTTTTATTATCACTTTTTTATTAATGTTTTATTCTACAGTTGTGCAGTTGTGGGGATACAGTACAGGCCAAAAGTTTGGAAACATTACTATTTTTAATGTTTTTGAAAAAAGTTTCTTCTGCTCCTCAAGCCTGCATTTATTTGATCAAAAATACAGAAAAAATAATAAATATTGTGATATATTATTACAATTTAAAATAATTGGTTTTCAATTTATTATACTTTAAATTATCATTTATTTCTGTGATTCAAAGCTGAATTTTCAGCATCATTACTCCAGTCTTCAGTGTCACATGTGACATCCAGTCTATCACATGATCCTTTAGAAATCATTTTAATATTCTGATTTATTATGAGTGTTGGAAACAGTTCTGCTGCCTAATATATTTGATGAATAAAATGTTAAAAAGAACTGCATTTATTTAAAATAAAATAAAAAATATTTTCTAATTATATAAATCATCTGTACGATCACTTTTTATCAATTTAACACATCCTTGCTGAATAAAAGTATTGATTTATTTCAACAAAAAAAACAAAAAACAACTGACCCCAAATTACTGACCAGTAGTGTATATTGTTGTTACAAAAGATTTCTATTTTTAAAACATAAAAAAAAAAAAATGTTTTTACTATTTATTTATCAAAGTATCCTAAAAAAGTATCACAGGTTATGAAAAAATATTAAGCAGCAGAACTGTTTCCAACTTTGATAATGAATCATCATATTAGAATGATTTCTAAAGGATCATGTGATAGACCGGATGTCACATGTGACACTGAAGACTGGAGTAATGATGCTGAAAATTCAGCTTTGCATCACAGAAATAAATGATAATTTAAAGTATAATAAATTGAAAACCAATTATTTTAAATTGTAATAATATATCACAATATAAAAAATCGAATCACATGTGGTTTGATCAAATAAATGCAGGCTTGATGAGCAGAAGAAATTTCTTTCAAAAACATTAAAAATAGTAATGTTTCCAAACTTTTGGTCTGTACATTTTATGGCATAGTAATGATATTTATTTACAGGTTTATTTAAAATAGCAAAGTTCACATTAAATCTTTATTGTATATCGTGCTATAAAAGATAATGGGGACTTGACTTGAATGCTATGTAATGCTCTTGGTATTTGTGTTTAGGCTGTAATGTGTGTGTGTGTGTGTGTGTGTGTGTATATATATATATATATATATAAAATATGCTAAATCATGAACACAATGATGGGGTGAAATGGGCTGTGATGCATGGGGCGCCAGGTAAAATCTTGCCTAGGGCAGCAAATTGGTCAGGGCCGGCCCTGCTCACTGAAGCAGTGTTTCTCAAATAACCAGGTCAGTGAAGATTATTAGTCAATAAATATTATTGTATACAGTGCATGAGTTGTGTGGCACCTATTATGATGCTGTTTATTTTATTTATTTATTTATTGGAGCTTGGCAGCCATTGTGTGAAAAAGAGGCGTCTCAATTTTTCTTTTGTGTTCCACCGTTAGCAAATAATGACAATTTTACACACAAATAAGATCCAAATAAAATCTATATGACCTAAAAGCCAAAAAGAAAAAGAAAAAGAAAAAAATCATTAAAAAGGTTACATTCTTACAGTTTTTGACTCTTACAGCCAATGTGTGACCTTTTTTCAAAAAGCTAAGGATGGTTAAAAACTATTTGCATGCCCATTAAAGTTTTTTTGATGCTGTGAGTGGAAGAATGAGTTTTTGATCCCGGCCGTTTGATACAGGTGCCGTTTTCAGGAATTCCTCAGTAATGAAGGGTTTTGTTGGCACTGAGGCATGAGACGAGTAAACTCAACCTGACCCGTATCTGCTGAAAGTTAAATTACTGATCACAGGAAGTTTTCATCTCTTCACAGATGTTATACTGTATGTGAATGTGCATGAGGAATAATGGGAGGGAAAGAGAGAAAACACTGAGCTAGGGAATGAGAGAGAGGAGGAGTAGTAGAGCAGAAAAGGGCTTGGCTCCGTTGAGTTGAGGCTCGTCGACTGTGAGTGAGTCAGTGTGTGCGTTTAATATGTCTCACATCCAGGAGACGAGTCACTCCACACACACACTCTGACTTATCCCACACACACACGCTTGCTTAATGGAGATCCACTCTGTGCTCTGCTCCATGCTTAAGAAACGCCAGAGAGAAACACTCACAGGAACAGAAAGGAAGATGCAGGTCTTTAAATCCTGCTTCGGAAAACTGGTACGGTAAACTTGGAAAAATTGGAAGGGGAGGGTGCCGTTTCAGTAAAGCTTGAAGTGTGCAGATTTTACGCTGTTTTTATTTCATCTTTAAGGGATCTTGAACTGTCATGGACTTGTTGTCAAAGTGCTGTAAATGAGTCTGATTGGTTTATATTCATTTGATTTATGGATGCTTTATCGTTGTCATTTTAAGGAGTAGGAACAGACATACGGTTTGTGAGCAATACATATGATGTGATTTATACGCAATGAACATGTAAGACATTATTTTTGGAGCATCGTGTTTTGCCCACAATGAAATTTCCGTGAGATCACATCAAATGTGTTCTTATTGGCTGTTACTGTGCAAATTACTTCTCGCTGGAATCTTGTTGTGTCGCTCCAGGTCAGGACGTGGTGTGAAGTAGCACAATACATGTGACAGACATGAATTTAACGAGGTGTCAAGTTTGACCGTCTTTCTCCTGTCTGTGTGTTTGTGTGTGGCAGAAGCCTGATGGGAGAAGTTCCAGAGGAAGCATTGACCGTGATGATGGAAGCCTTCAGGGACCAGTGAGTTTCTTCATTTTCTTTCTTTTTGTTGAAATACTTTACCGTTTGAATGTTTGAGGTCAGTAAGTACTTTTTTTTTTTTTCAAATAAATATTAATACTTTTATTCAGCAAGGATGCATTGAATTTAACAAGAATGCATTGATGGTTTACTATTGAACTTTTTATTCATCAAATCAGCAAATTAGAATCATTTCTTTAGAGTCATGCGACTGAAGACTTGAGTAATGAAAATTCAGCTTTTCCATCACAAGAATAAATTACATTAGAAATACAAATAGAAAACAGTTGTAATATTCTAATACTTTGTAAATAATAATATTTCACACTGATTTTACTGTATTTTTACTGTACTTTTGAATGGTAGTGTAAATCTTTATAAACATAATGAAATGTAATGTTATGCAAGGTCATTTAAGGTTAAAGGGATAGTTCATTAAACCCATTAACCCCTTTTTGTTTTACATGCATGTGTAAAACAAAAAATGTAAAATATGTGTACTCTTTCCATGCAACAGAAGTTTATAGTAGCCATATCTCTCAAGCGAGAGTTAACCATCTGATCAGATCATGTTAAATATAGTGGTGTTCCCACTCATGGACATCTGCCGTAAATTATTTTGTATATGGGCGGCAACTCGCTCGCTGTGGGGGAATTCTGTACATGCACAGGAATTTCACTTAAATTGTTTTCAGTGGGAGACTGAAAGATTGCATGTGAAGATTATGTTGTATGATATACAACTGTGGGCAGTGCTGGGTTAGATTACTTACAAACTGTAGTCCGTTACTGGTTCCAAATTGCATGACAAAAATGTTAGTAACGTAATCCATTACATTACACATTTTAGGTAACATAATCAGGCTACTTTTAGTTTGACCAATTGTAACAAATAAAATCTCATTTCGAAATTCTAAAATTTGTTTCCAGTTTTAAAGATTTGAGACAAAGAATAATTCTGATGTAAATTAAGGTTATGATTTTTCTATTGTATGTCACTGATCAGATAAATTTTTTGACATTTAATTATGTGGCTTTTTGTACAGTCAGATGTTCTTCAGGTTTGAGACAAACTTGAGGTGTTCATGCAGCTTAAAAACTGAGACATTCTTAAACTCCTGTTTATTTTTTAATTTATTAAAATGGATATAATATAATAATTTGTAATGATTCTTCATTTTTGGTCTCCACTGATATATGCATTTATTTCGCCATAGTGTGTTTTTTTTTTTTATACATTTTAAGGGTCTGAAGTGTCTATCATAGCTGGATATCTATCAAAAAAAAATTGAATTGGGATAAATGGGGAGACCAAGGACAAGGGCCCTTTTGTGAGGAAACATGCAGCAGTGGACACTCGAGAAACCCAATCTGCTCTGCCCTCCCACTTCTGCTGTTAATACAGAACTGCCACAGATGTTTACTAGTTTTTGAAAGTGTTTCATGCGTGTCATGATGTGGATCTAGAAGAGCAGAACTCCACAGCTGCTCTAGAGTTTGCTTGTCTTCTGCAGTGGTTTTGAATGTCTATCCCGTCCCATTGGGCTGTCCTCTTTGATTCTCTGTGGTCTTGGCAGATGTGTGTGTGTGTGTGTGTGTTGGCATGCCAGGCATCCAGGCTACTCCCCACCCAGACCACAACAACACACATGGCACAGTCTGTCTTGGCTCCTGCATATTTTTTACTGTTTTAACAGTTTTTTTTTGTGTGTGTTTTTTGCAGACTGGAAACCAGCACATCTATCAACCTATAGGAAAAGCAGGTAAGGTATATGCCAGTTCTGTTTCATGTAATACGTCATTTTCGTTTAAAAAATTGAAGTAAGATTCTTTTTGTAAGAATCTTTTTGAAAAGTCTCTTATGCTCACCAAGGCCGCATGATCATAATACAGTAAATAGTGATATTGTGAAATATTATTACGATTTTACGACTTAAGTTACTTGCTTGATTTCTATTTCAACATATTATAATGTATTCCTGTGATTGCAAAGCTGAATTTTCAGCAGTCTTCATGGTCACATGCTCCTTCAGAAATCATTATAATATGCTGATATGGTGCTCAAGAAACTTTTTTTATTATCAATGCTGAAAATAGCTGATTCATTTTTTCAGGACTGTTTTATGAATGGAATGTTCAGAAGAACAGCATTTATTTGAAATAGAAATCTGTAACATTATAAATGTCTTTACAGTCACTTTTAATCAAAATAATAATGAAATAAAAGTTCATTTATTTCAAAAAGACAAAAAATCTCTTGCACTGTAATGTACATATTTTGCCAAGTGTTTTTGAGTGCAGATTGTTTATAAATGGCAATGGATTTGTATGAAAATGTCAATCTGGTCCACTTGAAAATGACTTCCATCTGATGTTGTTGCTTTTCAATGCTGCACTTCTATAAAAGAGCAGATTGAGTTCCAGACTAACTGTTTGTTGTCGTCCTCAGAGCACGCAGCTCCTCCTAAAAAGCCTCCTCGGCCCGGAGCTCCCAGCCACCCAGCAGGAGTCTCCGGACTCAACCCTACAGAGAGCTACAATGAAGGCGTGAAGGTACCAGAACTACCAGTGAGAAACTCACGAGCATTGTGCTTGTGGAACTTTACAGTAATCACTGCTTGCTGTTTTTAAACCACAAAGTTTGAAATTCCACCAAACACACACTGGGAGGCTGGTAAGATTAGCATCTGTACTTGCGGGACGCCTTCAGGAGCAGCTAGCATGCCAACAGATGCCGTTTGCCAAGCCTCATTAAAATCATCCTCATTCCTGAAAACCCCTTTCACATACACGCGCACACAATTGCTCTGCGGGGTCTCTCATAAAAAGATCCCTGCACAGTTTCCATTCCAGCGCGTTTTCCTGATGCAGTGGGTCAGCGTGCAGGGGGTCTCGCAAGCAACAGCAGAAATGCAGTGCGGCATGGAAAATATAATTAGAAACAATGCACGTATAATTGCAATCTGTTTCTTCATTTTATAGTTTTTAGGAGTTTTACCTATGGGTGTGTTTGGTCAAAAAAAAAAAAATGTATTACGGTCCCGCAATAACACTCATCGAGCCCGGTTTTCTTTCTAGTGTCGATTTTGTGTTGTATTTTCAGTTTAAACAGCACGTTTGGGTGGGGAATATTGAAAGGCTCATCCTGTATTCTTTTAAAATAGCTAATAGGGTTTAGTTGTTCCACAATCGGGATGTAGCCTTGCTAGTCAGAGACAAACATTCTCATTATAGAAAGCATTTGATTGGACAAAAAATTTTAAGTAGAAGATGATTTGTCAATATATTAACAAGACAGTTAATTTCTACATTTCTAAATTTGCTAAAAATAGACACATAACTGTAAATTTGATTTTATCGGGTCTTTAAATGTAAATTTGTTATATAACTTCACAGCACTAAACACTCTTAACGTTTTCATGAGGTTGAAAAAAAAAAAAAAGATTTATTCCGTAACTCCAAGCTGTTTTCTCTTTCTTTCGTTGCAGCATGTATTTGTAAAGTGATGTTTATTAATCTCTTTCTTTTTTCTCTTTCTCTCTGCACACTATTCTCTTGCTCTGTGCCTCTGCCCTTCCTCTGTTGCACTGTTTTTGCACTGGTAGCCCTGGAGGGTAAGACCACCTGTAGACAACTCAGTGTTATGTTTCTGTCTGTGTTTATGCCCCCTTTAACCAGTTGCTATGTCATTACTCAACCATATCATTTCGAATCATAACTTAATTATCCACTAAACTGAATTATATTGGCTGTATAGATCACTATGCATGTCCTTTGCTTTTTTAAATAAGCTGTGATTTTAATAATGTGCTTATAGTGCAATCTAGTCTAGTGGAGGTTTTTGATCACTAGACCACTTGGTTGTTTTAAACCAAAATACATGTGTCCCTGATCTCTCTATATTTAAGATGGGGGAACTTTTTGTATTCATTATTTTTGTTGTCATATAATATTTTGTATTAAAAGCAACGGTGGATATCCAATCAGCTCAATATTGTAGGTGGAGTTTGGTCTCCAGTAGTTGCTTATATATTGCCATCTAGTGTGTCAACCATAACACATTTCATTATCACTTATGTCTAGTAACAAGAATTAGATAACACAACCTTCATCTAAAATCCTTTATGTACATTAATACTGGTAATGAAATATTCTTCATTAATGCATAATTTTAAAACATGTTACTTTGTATTTGTCGTTAGATTCAGCCTCAGGAGATCAACCCACCCCCAACAGCAAACTTAGATCGGTCCAACGATAAGGTCTATGAAAATGTGACCGGGCTGGTGAAGGCCGTGATTGAGATGTCCAGTAAAATCCAGCCAGCTCCCCCTGAAGAATACGTGCCCATGGTGAAGGTATGACACAACCTAAGAAATATACTAGATATGTATACTTTAGGGTCACTGAATATGTCATTTGTTGTCCAGAGAGATTATCCTAAAGGGATATTTCACCTATAAAATTAAAAAATTTGTCATCATTTACTCGCCCTCATGTCGTTTTGAACACGTATTTCACTGGAACACAAAAAAACAGGCATCTATGGTGCAATCAAGTTCCTCGCAACCAGTGTTGTTATTGTTTACTAAAACTTGAACTAGTTGTTTTCGGTAATTTAATTGCATCTGGAAATTCAGATATGGCAATGGGTATTTCGTTTCCAACATACCCTGTAAGCGACCAATCACAACAAACTGGGCCATCTTACCAGTCAGACCAGAGGAGGGTCTCAAAAAGGAGGGGTTTAACTTTAGAGAGACTGACTCCTTTATTCAGCCGTTTCAGACACTGAGAAAAGAGATGCTGCAATGTATGAAACATTGTTTTTTGACCTTGGATGCATGTAAACCTGTTGTAAGAGACCTCCAAAACAAAATCAGGAATCTTTAAAATGGCATAAAATTTAAACAAAAATTTGAAATGTTGCCTTGGCAACTAACTGAAATGAGTTCAAACTGAAATACTATCAGTGAATAGACATTTCAAACTACAATGCTGTCATATGACTTTAAAAGACTTTGTATGGACCACTTTTATGTTGTTGTTTTTTTTGTCCTTTTTGGATCTTGACTGCCTGTGGCCACTATAAACTGCCGTTGCATTGAGCAAACGACATGACCTTTAGATAAAGAGTAAATAATGGCAAAATGGTAGTAGAATTTAATGGCAGAACTTGTTTTAAGATGAGCCATTATATCATTTTTGTACTTTAAACATTCTCACCATGAAAATGTGTGTTTCAGGAAGTAGGATTGGCACTGAGAACACTGCTGGCCACTGTGGATGAGACGATACCCTTATTACCAGCTCACACGCACAGAGAGGTAAACTCATTCACAAACTAACCCTAAACACATACTCTTATTCTCAATGTTCTTCCTTCCCGCTCAGCTAACTGTTACTCCCATTCTTCCTCTTCAGATCGAAATGGCTCAGAAGCTTCTAAATTCAGACCTGGCTGAGCTGATAAATAAGATGAAGTTGGCCCAGCAGTACGTTATGACCAGCCTGCAGCAGGACTACAAGAAACAGATGCTAACAGCTGCGCATGCACTCGCCGTAGATGCCAAGAACCTGCTGGATGTGATTGACCAGGCCAGGCTGAAGATGTTGGGACAGGCGCGGCCGCATTAGCCCTAGCAGAAGGACACGACGACGCATGTGACGCCCCGAGAAACACACCAGCACAGACTTGTACACTAATGGAGTCTCATGGGCCCCCCTTCACTACTCACTGACCCTCACGTTAAGCCTGCACGGTAGATCACGGGTACCGTGAGGAGGGCTCCGGATTTATTTAACGGATGAGCTGGACCGGATTGGAGTCGTCACGAGTGAATCTCTTCGAGATCATAGTGGGCCGGTGACTGGATGCTGAGAGGGTGATTCTGAATCTGGGGGCCGCTTTGAGCTTTAAACGTCTCTGGAGGAAAAGAGACACCCTTACACTGTATCTAGTATATCTGTGTTTCATTGACAAGCCCGAGCTCCACAGCCAGACCAAACAAATCTAGATTCTGCTCTAGTTCTGGTTGTAGAATCATAGAAGTTGAGCTGTTTCTGAGACTCTGTTTTGCACAGTAGAACTTGAGTTGGAACTGCATTCGCAAAATCTGGGTTTGATGAGTCTGGTTTTGCATTGCAGACTCGCACGCTTCTCCCTAGGACTGAGAGGGAGAGTGTTGTATATTTGGGCCTTGTGCCACCTAGAGGTAAAATAAAGCTATGACTGAATTAAAAAATGAATGTTGGAGTCATGTTTCCTTGTTTGACCCTGTGAAATCACTTGATGAGTTTTTTCCCGTATATAGTTGGCCCCCTGATGCTGCCGAAAGGGCCCCTTGCCTGATCAAGGCCCTTAGAATCGTCCTAATCTCCCTTCCACCACCCCCCTCCTGTGTGTATTTATATATGTAATGTATGTATATATATATATGAGTTCATGGTTATGGTTTAATCAATAATAAATCGAGACCATGGACTTTATGTATAATGCAGATCATCTGCAGGACATTTCTGCCTGGAGTTTGAGAGACCAATCAGTCTGCTGATCTTGCCAAATACATTTGCATAAATGTGCCCCACAGGAAAATATTTATTCTAGCTACCACATTTAGTTTTAACACCAGTTCTTATTCTTGACAAGCTAAAAAACAGTTTCTGGTCTTCTGGGTGTTGGTTATGCCTTATTAAAGCCAAAAAGAGATTTTATTATTATTTTAATTATGAAGTGATGCAGTAGTAAAAAAAATTTTTATTTTCCATACATATTTTCTGGATGACTGTCCCATGCGCTGCTAAGTATTTATGAAAACTCAGTGTTATGCTGACCAAGTACAGATGAGAACTGAACAGTAAAACCATAATTTCCAACATGCAATAAAGCCTTAAATCGAAATACACTTATCTCAATGGCTATGGAAGCCAGTGTTGTTATAGTTAACTAAAACTGTTCAAAATAGTTTTGGGTAATTGAAATAAAGTTGAAATAAATATAAATATTTAATGAAAAACTAGTCTTGAAATTAGTGATGTAGCTTTGAAATAAAGTTAATTTGAAAATTAAACTGAAACAAATACAAAATACAGTTTTTTTTATTTACGTAATATTTTTTTATTATATTTAATTTATATAATTTCTTTAATTATATATTAATATATTTGAATAATATACATTTAATAAAAAGTTTGAGGTCAGTAAGATTTTTTTTTAAAGAAATTTTTCTGCAATATAAAATAATGACAAATGAATGTAAATTAATCTAATAAAAATGATAAAAACACATGCAATTACTAAAACTAAAGTTAAAATGAAACTGAAAATAGAAAAAAAAAAGCTAATACAAAATATTAATATATTATATCTCTATATAAATAATACTAAAACTACACTCAAAATGGAGACCGAATATCTGGTTAAATCGGTAAGAACAAAATCATGTCACCAAGCATATAACAACCATCTTAATAATAAAAATCCTTATTTGTGCAGTTTTTTATTTTGAATCTTTTAAGAAAATGGAAATTCTCTTGGATTTTCATTTATTCAACGAGTAGATATAGTGGCTTTAACCCCAAAACATATTACGTTAATTCCAGTAGGGGGCGGTATATGAATACATTTAATATCACTGCTGCCCTTCAGGCTTGAATATGAATGTCTAAATGTAAGTCGGGCGTGCAAAAAACATCATAGGAAAATGAATTAAAACTGACATTAAAACTAAACATAAAGCGGTTTCATTTTACAGTATGGTAGAAAGTGTATTGTTTAAATTCAAACTAAAATCACGCCCCAATCTAATATTAAGCTAATTTCCCAAAACTCACATTCAAATCTAGAAAGTGGTTCAAATGCTCACGATACAATCAATGAAGTAAGTTTTTATTTGATTTGATTTTTTACTGAAACTCTTATTTTGAAGACCGGTATTGCGAGCTTGAGTTGAGTCTCTTATTTTGAAACTCCATCAGTGATCGTGTGTTCCTGCCGCCAGCTTCACTCTCCACTGTGCGCCTGATTATTTTTATGCCGTCGAGTCTGGCGGTGAAATCCAGGTCATCTCCGCCGGATCAGCAGCCAGCACGGCTCAGGCTTCTGCTCTCCGCGGACTCATGGTGCCATTTCCTGATTCCTCTTTGCAGAGGTAAGGAGCTGATATTCTCCTCGTATATGTCTGGTTTTGTGCAGATGGCATCAGATGGGTGCGTAATGGTGCCAGCTGTGCCAGTGGCCCCGCGGATATAGAGAGGAGCGCAGCGGGTTTAGACCGGGGCACAAAAAGTTGCTGGGACCCTCTGACTTCATATGCAGCCAGACAACTACAAGCCAATGATCGGGCGGTTGCGCTACACTGTCATATTTCTATACTCGGCTAGATCAAATCATTTATCGGAGATATATTAGAGAGAAGTGGTCGTGCGTTAACGGAGAACACAGCCGGTTGCTTTAACGGGACCCTGCATGTAACCCAGTTCTTCATCCAGACATAATAGGGCTCATTTTGGCCCAGACAGCGTGAGCTATCTTCTTTATTCTGCCATAATGAGCTAATTATCAAATTCTATGAATATATGATACTTTTAGTTTTTTTTTATTATTAAAAATACATTACATTAAAAACAACATGTTTTGTTAATACCAAAGATGATTAAACTTCTGTTTACAAGTAGTTTTTCTTTATTCATTTTGATTGGTTTGTATACTTTTTATTGCAGTTTATTTATATATATATTTTTAATATTACATGGATGTGAAATTTAGATATTTGTTAAAAAAAATAGTGGCTTATAGTGGCTGCTATGAAAAAATGTGCATTACAAGATCAATAATAGTACTTTTTATTTATATATTATAAATTTTATTATTTGCAATCCAAGTTACATTTTTAAGGATAAAACTACAAGTTATAATATAAGCATTATTAGAATATATATATATATATATATATATTTGAGTCATGAGATGGAAGTAGCAGTGATGGAATCATCCAATCAGAATTTTTTTCCAGTAATAAAATGAAAAATATATTCATGTATTTCTGGCTCACCCTGGCTTTTTTTGAGAGGTAATAATAATGTATTAATTTAATGTGCAGGAGTTATGGGCTGCTTGTCTTGGACTTGATGGATAGTCATTTTTTGTCAGACACTCATTTTATATCACATTTGCTCACTTGAGGCTTTGATATTTTACTGATCATGTCACTTTTGAGCTCCAGAAAGATTGAAAATGTTCTTAATGTGTGTATCAAGAAGATTGTGAAATGTCAAAATGACCTCTTAGTAATGTCAGCGATGTCCAAAGCGGTTAACATCCCATTATCCAAGCTTTATTAATTGGTTGTTAATGTTTTCTGCATGTGAGACCGAGAAGGGGACTGTGAGTGTGTTTGTGCCCTCTCGTCTGTCTGCCTGCGTGTGTGTGTGTGTGTGTGTGTGTGTGTGTGTGTGTGTGTGTGTGTGTGTGTCTGTCAGCTGACCCTGTCCAGACTTGGACTGAGTGTGCTGCCAGTGGCTGTCGTGACTAGTGTTCGGCCCAGTTTTAGACTCCACTCTCTGTGTCCTTTCCTGTGCGCTGCAGGTTCTGGCCCAGTTGAGAGACACAGACATGATTGTGTCATACGCTGCCAGAGTCCAACAGAGCGTTTATTGTTGCTTGAAGGCATCTGACGCTTATTTCTCTTCTAACTTCTTGTCTGTGGCATTCAGTCATTGACTCCATGTCCTGCTTGTCTCTAAGGGTCGTTGCCTCATGTTCATTTATGAATGTGAGCCGTTCCCCCTGAATGACGTTTATCGACACAGAAGGACACTTTCCACTCCTGAAAAATGAGCTTGTGTCCCAGCTGTGATGTCATCCGCTCCAGGCAGACAGCGAGGTGTGTCAGAGTGTCGGCTGATGGATCTGCCGTGGCATCGGGCCAAGTGTAACAGTGAGTCGTGGAGGCGCGTGGAGCTCAGGGACTGAAGAATGATAAATCGGTCCAAAGCGTGAGAGAAGCTTAGCAGGACTTGCGGTGCATCAGCACCTGTCTGCCTGCACAAAACACTCTGTTGGCCACGGATAACAAGTTACCCAGCAAGCTTGCTGAGTGACCATAACAGGGCAACAAAACCCCCCCCAAAAAAGTTTTGTTCCTTTAAAAAAAATTGCACTTTTAAATAGTTGATCAATATAAACAAAATTACAATTTATTATTCATTGACAAGGATTTTTATTAGGGATGGACGCACAATATACCAGTAAATTGTTTCAGTTTATTTGTATTGGTGTTGGATATTTAAATGTACATGCTCATTTTCACAATTTTTAAATTGACATACATTTAATTTACATTAAATTTAAATTGACATACTGTACTGTAATCTACTGTAACTGTATCTTTTTATTCTTAATTTAATAATGTTTTACATCTGAAATAATTTTAGAATGTATTATTTTATAATTAAAATATCTACTAAATTATTTAATATTAAAATGATTTATTAATTTAATTACATATTATATTTTATTATATATTATTGTAAAGAGTGTTTTAATAAAAAAAAAAGTTTTAATAAAACTTAAATATAATTATTAACAAAATAATTCAAAAATAAATATCCATTTTTCATACTTTACAATACAGAATGTTGTGATACTCAAATTCATGTATATTACTAGATTTTATTTGTGTTTTATTTATTATTTATTTATTTAGACATAAATATTATAAAATCTTAAAATCAGCCATAGCAAATTTCAATAATTATCTGCTTTTCGGTATCAGCCAGAAACGTTCATATTTATTTTGTTGCATGCATAGAGGTTTGAGTATATTTTAGTGGTAAAGCGCAGTAAATGGAGCATTATCCTGTTGATGTGTGAGTGATTTGAGGCTGAGAGCTGGGACAGCAGCCCACTCCAGACCGGAACACTCACTGCTTGTGGGAAGAAAGCTTCCTGTCTCGCTGAGAGCCGTCTGTCTGACGCGGAGTCATCGTACGCCAAGCTTCCTGTCTTGCTGCGAACCACATCATCTGGCCTCTGGCACTGAAACGTCAGGTGGCATAAGGGCTTAGGGTAGGGGCCGCACACGCTGAACCGGGATCAGCTGTTGTTCTGCAAACCCTGCTGTCTGTCATTATCTGACACGCTGCAGAACTGGACTCGGATCAGTGCAAGAAGGAACACCCAGGAGGATCTTAAAATTACTTGCACCCCCTCAGAACATACTTCGACTGGAGAGGAGACCACGCAGCCAAAAAGAGCGGCCCTCGGGCAGCGGTCACAGTCGGACACTTATGGATCCATCCGTGGAAAAGGTCACGCCACCTATGTGTCGTCTACTTAGTCTCCATTGTAATAAAATAAACCATTGTTATTTTGCATAAATTAGGTGCAGTATGTCTATGTTTTAGTAGCAAATCCTGTGCCAGTGCTGACTTTTTGGGATTCAGACAAGACGGCCTCTCGCAGGCCTGAGACCAATCCTTATGGATGATCCCAGAACAGAGGCATATGGCAGAGATGTTCCAATAGGGCTGGGGTCCCTGGTTGGCCACCTGTGGTGTGGGACAGATGGAGGCATGCTGGGGCATGAGGGGAACTGCAGTCCTGGCGGAGCAGAGATAAAGACACTAACTACCGCTCAGCTTGTGTCATTGCAAGAGCTTAATTGGTCTTTTTTTACTTTATTTTTGGACCTTTTTTTTTATAGCAGCAGACTATATCTGCAGTTTGCCCCCTAGTGGCAGTCGCAATGAACTTATTGACCATGGTATGCTTGATGCAGTGATGACTTATTTTTGCATGCCAGCCCGGAAGTTAGCATCACCCTGGTTTCTTTGACAAAAGTAGGATTTAACGTAGATGTAAACGTAGACTATAAGCAAACTACACCACAGGTGCATGACATCACTATCACTATGCTTGTGACAGCGCTTTCTTTATTTAAAAAACATTTCCCTGGAAGTTTGAGTTAGAATATTTTGCAAGAGTGGTGCGTTAATATAAACCCAATGAGGCTGTAAAAGCGGACTATAGGTGAGTTTTCCTGTTCGGTGTGATGAAGTTTAATGTCCTGACAACCTCCTTCGTCCCATTTATCTACACAAAGTAATTGGTAATTCTCACATAATCATCCTTTTTTTTTTAATGCCTCCGAAGTCTGATCCAAAAAACTCCCGTCAGAACTTATTTCTGGTCTGTAGTGTTACAAATCGCCATCTGTCAGAGCTCTATTTTCCATCAAAAATAACAACATAACTGCTCTCCGGAAAATTAGGCTCCTTTTGACATGTTTAATAACTGTAGTTTGATCAGTTGGTAATGTTTGAAGTCAGAAAAACATTTGTCATGCTATTGTGATTTATGATCAATCATTGGCATCGCTGTTATTATTTAGTACTTTGTCTTGTATGCGCCTATTTTTAACCTTTTAATGGAGACTGAGATTTGAGTGAGAATAGAAACCCACTGATGCTGTGGGGGTTCGAGTCCTGTCTCTGTCTCTGTCTATCTCTAATGCTTCAAAGCTGATCTCTGTTCTGATACAGGACACTGCAGCACTCTGCACCAAGCTCTCTCTCTCTCTCTCTCTCTCTCTCTCTCTCTCTCTCTCTCTCTCTCTCTCTTTCATTCTCTCTTTCTCTCTCGCGCTGCAGCTTGACTTTGACATCAGCTCTTCTAGAGGACATTGCAAACACAAACTTTTAGGCCTCTAATTATTTACTGCATGTTTAGTTGTCCAAATCACCCTTCACAGGTCTGGAAGAAGGTGACCCGTCATATTAACCAAACAAGTCAGACAGAGGAAACATCATTTTGAGGAAATTGTTAAGATCAACCTCAGTGTCAATCAAACAATTGAACTATAATACACTACCATTCAAAAGTTTATATTTAAAAAAAAAACAAAGACAGTAATATTGTGAAATATTATTACAATTTAAGATACATGTTTTCTATTTTAATGTATTTTAATATGTAATTTATCCCAAGCTGAATATTTTGCATCATTATTCCAGTCTTCAGTGTCACATGATCCTTTAGAAATCATTCTAATATGTTGATTTGAAACATCAAGAAGCATTTATTGTTATTATCGATGTTAAAGGGGTCACATAATGTCATTTTTGTACAAGCTAATATGATTCTTTAGGGTCTAAATTAAAAGTTTGTAATATACTTTAATTAAAAATTCTCATTAGTATTGTAAGAAAACACTAATTTTACCTGGTCAAAAACTCTCTGTTTTCAGCACGCCGTTTAAGTGCGTGTGTCTTTAAATGATAATGAGCTTTGCTCACTCTGTTCTTTGCGCACACTGTTTGTAACACAATAACACAATAACCATCACGCGTCGTTCATTATAAACGTGGGATTATGAATTATATTGATAACGTCGTACAAAGAAAACATGCCCTAATGTACCCTGAGTGTAAAAATAGCCGCATTCATCGTGAAGCGTGCAAGCGATTTGCAAAGATTAATATAAAGATTAATATAAAGGTCAATAAAATGTTACACTCACTTCAGTTCTTCTGGAGGTGCAGTAGGAACACGAATAGTTGGTACTGATCCTTTTTTTCAGGAGCAGCTTCTTGGCAAATAACCAGCTTTTTACTGATCCTCGTTTGTAAAGCAGTCTGGTGAAATGATTCGCGCAAACATGAAAGCATTGACGTTGATCGTGGGGAATATTCCCTTCGGAAACAAACTGTATGATATATACAGTATGATATATAATATAACTCAATATGACTGCTGTGTTCTTTATTACACCCAAGAACAGAACTCCACAATCGCTTAGACACCATTCTACTCAGTGTTCCAGCTATCAACAATGAACGCGCCGGTCGTGCTATGATTGACAGCTCGGTCACGAGGGCGCAAGGGCGGGTCTGTGTTGAAACGCTGCTGTCAATCAACCATCGTGGGAGGGGCGTCGATTTTGTGACGTCACAATATCGAACAGCTTGATTTGAGATGGAAGGAAACGTATAAGAAGATTAAAAAAAAAAACACTGGATGGATTTTTATCATTTTATGATGGTTGTGTACAGGCACTGCCAACACACATTTCAGTACAATCAACTTGTAAAAGTGCATGTACTAGGGATGGGCATTCGATTAAATTTTCTTAGTCGATCGTCGGGAGAATTAACGATCGACTATCGATTAATCATTAATATTTTTATATTGAAATTCATTATTTCTTTACATTTTTATAAATTTAAAAATGCAATGAAAATACAAAAATACAGTTTGTTTGTCCTCGATGAGATCTTTATTACAAGAAGATCAACTTGTGGCAGTGAAACTGGACGTTCGGTAGACTTGAAGATTCCTGCGGTGCTCTAAACCAGCGGAACCTGCAGCTGCGAGCACCCATGGCCACTTCATCCGTTTTCTGTGATCGGATAGCTATCCGGTCGTGAAAAGACCAAATCTAAATGCCCTCCGAAACGCATTCGAGACGGATTTAAATCCGATCGCTCAAACCACTTCAGGAGGAGATCTGAGACGCATTCCAGACGAAACTGGACAAGAGTAAATGCATCTGGTTGTTGAAACCACATATGTACATTTGACTTATCCCAAAAATGATAAGAAATAAACGTGTGAGAGCGTGTTATAGGCTATATGTCATGTTATATCCAGATATGACGACGCTACTTCAACACGCATCACCACAGATGAGCATCTATTCATCAAGCCAACGTGCAAACTATCGCAAATCAAAGTTAAAGTCATTCATCAACACACAATCATCTTCATTAAAAGTAAAGAACCGAAATGATCTTACCAGGGCTGTTGCCGCAATATCTTGTTGCGGTCTTTGATTTAGAAATTTTCGCTGATGATCAATAAAATGCAGCTCATATCAGTTGCTTTCGATGACGTGCAACAATTTAAATATGCATATAGCGCGGGAATTCAAGATCGGATTTATATCCGTTTTGCAAAAACACATTTATGTGACCAGGAGTAAATGGAATCGTTTTGATAAATCAGATAGCTATCCGATCTGAGAAAACGCATGAAGTTCCCATAGAACTTCTGCACCAGTCTACTGATTTCTGTTGAGAAAGATAAGCATGTTGACATGATCTGGGATCAGACGCGACCGCAACCTGGTGACAGCCAGTCCAGCCGCCGAAAACACCCGCTCTGAGGGGACTGACGTTGCCGGGATGCGCAGGTACCTCCGCGCTAAAATTAATTCCATTGCTTCAAGACTCACACTACGCAACGCAACCTGCATTAGTTTAATCGATAACAAATAAACGTGATCGACGAAATTCTTAACGATCAATTATCGATCATCGATTAATCATGCCCATCCCTAGCATGTACCATTATATGACCCCTTTAAAAACAGTTGTGATGCTTAATATTTTTAGTGGAAACCATTATGCATATTATTTCAGGATTCTTTGATTAAAGGGATATTCACCCAACAATGAACTTTTGTCATCGTTGTTCCAAACCTGTATGAGTTTCTTTCTTCTGCTGAGCACAAAAGAAGATATTTTAAAGAATGTTGGTAATCAAACAGTTGACGGTAGCCATTGACTTCCATAGTAGGAAAAATAAAATGCTAGAAAATCAATGGCTACTCTCAACTGTCTAGTTACCAACATTCGTTAAAATATCTTCTTTTGTGTTTAACAGAAAATGTTCATTTTTGAGTGAACTAGTATTCCTTTAATAGAAAGCTCAAAAGAACAGCATTTAATTGACAAATAAATATTTTGTAAAGGTTTTTACTGTCGCAGTTTAATGCAACCTTGCTGAATACAAGTATTAATAAAAAATAAAAAAGTGTAGCTCTTTAAAAGCATCTACTTGAGTAAAACAGCTCTATACTTAACAAATCACATTAAAAAGAAAACCCTGAACCCAGACGCAACCTGTTTTACGTTTGAAGCACATAACCCATATTTCTAGCAAGTACTAGCAAGCACCCAGAATACCCTAGAAGCCACCTAGCAACCATCCATAACTATATAACAATGCCTTTGCAACCCCTCACATTTAATAAATAAATAAATCTAAAATCTAGCATGGTTTTGTTTTGTCTTAAATGTACATAAAAATACATGGCATCAAAACACAAGTATGTAGTGCCCTAATTTTTGTAACATCACTACTTTTAAGAAACATATCAGCAGATTTACTCAATGTTAGAATGGATGGTACGAAGAACCCCTGGAGAACAAGTGTGTGGTTTGAGCTCATGCTAGACTTGACCTCCCTGACCTCTGCGGTGTGCACCGCTGCAGAATGCAGTCGAGCAGCAAAGGTCTGGCTGTCTAGACACTGTGGGCGGAGTCGCAGAGGGCTGTCGATTGATTGGCCGAGAGGAGAGATCCTGAAACTGATTAGACGTTCGCTTCAAAGCCTCGTGTTTGTTTGTGGTCTGCGTTTCAGTTTTGTGTGTGTGTGTGTTCCTGTTCCTTTCTGAACAATACAGGAGGACAGATTGATTTAGTCTTTTCCTCCCACATGGCTCCAAATGTAATTGATTTTATTCGCCTTATCTTCATGTAGCGCCTCACCTCCGTGCTTTAAATAACATATTATGCAGTTGTCAATGTAAAGTCTGACCTGATCAATAAAGCCATTAATTAGTTTTCAGATCACTTTAGTGTATTACATTAAAGGGTAATCACTTTTCTTTTTGGGTGCAGAAAGGAAGTCATCTCATTCGCTGTTGCTAAGGCAACCAAAATCTCTAGCATATTGCATAAAACAGACTTTAATACATCCCACATTTTGTCTTGTTGGCAATGCAGGATTGTTAAGCTGAATAAACTGTTAAAGAGAGGTGGGCCACAATATATAAGAGGTTGGATTAGGCTGTCACTCAAGTTACTGATAAGGGCAAACAAGACCCAAAAACATATAGTGATGACATTAGAGTAAAAAAGACTGTCAGAAGAAAGATGAATGCAGGTACTGCAGTATAGAAAATGATAGACTGTCAAAACAACATCCGTCCTGAAACTGTGCTGACAGGCATGTTTTCTGAATTCATGCTGTTGTATCTAGTTTCTTTACACAGGCCAGTGTCTGCATGTGTTGCCATACAGTGAGCGTTTCCTCCTTTACTTACTCTCCTTTCACTTTATCACTTTTAATGTCTGTGTATAGTTCAGAGTTTCTTATATTGTGTAATCTTATTTTATAGCCATACAGTAGACCTCAGTTAAAACTACACTGTGTTACTCAATCTACAGCACGAAACATACAGTGTGACCACCGGTGTAGTCTGATTCCCAAATGAATGATTCTTTTGAGTCGGTTCTTTTTAGTGAATTAAAAACACACTGCACAAACAGTGTAGTACAATCCAGAACAAATTACTCTGTATGCTTTTGGTTCACTAACAAGAATCAATCAAGATTGCAACCACCAATTCCCAAACAGTTGACTCTTATTGGTTCTTTTTTTCGGGAATTGCACTGTGAAAATACATAGTTTACAACTATCTGTTTCACTTAAATCAATGTAGTTACTAACTGGTTCTTCATGTCACAACATGCATTGTGTTTGTCAGTAGTACTTTATAAAAATAAATGAATCAAATGTGTTCAAACATTCATTTTTGTTTTAGTATTGTTGTTTAATCTATAGTTGGACTAAATTTATGCTGCCTTTTAGAAATTCAGAAAATTCTTTTTTTTTTAAATCTGTGCAAATAATAATAATAATTATTATTATTATTTATTATTATAAATGTTAGTTGTCGAGAAGAGGCTTAGTCGACCAAAATGTTATTAGTTGTTAGTCGCAAAAAAATAAAAAACCCTCTACAGGAAGTCGCAAAGTCACGCAGTACGTGAGGGAAAGGGACCGTTAACAGCGGGTTAATTACCTTGTGGTAATTGCAGAATATCGGGCAGGAAATCCAAACGTTCGCTTATCAACTGTCAACCTCAAATATGGCTTATCATTTGATACGCAAGTAGTATCAACTTTACATGGCTGCACGCTAACGTTAAAGGCAGGGTAGGTGATTTGTTCCAGAAACTCTTTTTTTTTTATTTAATTTTTTTTTATGCTGCAAGTCTCTTCAAATCCTGATAGCAATCACTAAGTTAAGTGGTCTAAATGTATTTATATGTGTATACCGTCTGTGGAAGGCGTAGGATTATACAATGTTTGTCCAATCATTGAATTTGGTCTGAATGTAATGATGCGATCCTACCTGCCTGTAAACATATAATTTCATACCTCCATGCACCCTGCTCACGCAGACATGACGTCATCAGCGCGTTTCATGCTATACAGAGTTATTAGACAGACGTCAGTCACCGAGCATCGCAACCGAAACAGCAGCCGCCTTTTACAGTTCCTCCTGATCCAAAACAAAGAGCTTATGCTGCGTTCACGCCATAACTACTGTAATTTGTAAGAGATGGAAACCCCTGACGTTATAATCGGAGCGGTTTGTGACTCAAATTTATGCATTTTAATGGCAACACTATCCACACCGAAATTAATCTGTAGCTGTCAGGTGGTATGGGTCAGTGCTATTTAAGTTGTTTTTTGTTCATTATTATTGTAATGTTATGTTACATGAGGTAGTTTAACGCTGTCTCTTGTGACGCTTTTGTTTGTGACGCATGTGTTTTGAAGGAGGCGTGGCTTTGGAGACGCTCTGAATGGAGGGTGGGATCTTATGCTTTCAAAACTAGCTCGCTATTGCTAGCCTACCCTACCTTTAACCTAGATATGTGCGCCATTATTAGGCGCATATCTAAGTGTTTGTGCGGAGTGTGAAAGCTAAATTATAATATGCTACTAGGCCTACATGACATGGAGGCGCTGGCACGATTCCTTGCATTTTTTTTTTCCTGATAACAGTAGACACAAGTTAAAAAAACACTGTCATTTTTGGTCATACAGATAATACATCATTCAAAACTGTAAAGGGTCTACTTTTATTTGTGTAAACTCACAATAACAACAAAACGTTGTGCTTTTGTAAAGTACTACAGGCCTTTATTTTGTCTATATCTATTAAATATAGCCTCATTATGGTTTAGTATTTTTAAATGAATAGCCTATAAATGTGCGATTTGTCGACTAATGGTTTAAATGAGTCGGGCAGCCCTACTAAATAGTGAAATGGGTTATGTTTAAGAATGTAATTACCTGTGAAATCTTTGAATTCTCTCACAAGGGGTGGTGATTCTGCAACCTTAAATGGGTTGTTGACAAAAGAAAGGTTGAGGACCCCTGCTCTAGTTCTTTCTGATGTGCTTTGTTCTGTCTCCTGTCAGCCACATTGAGTCTCAGTTGGGCAGCACTAAAATTGAAACATGACTTGTTCACACGCACCTATAAACTGACTAACCCAGACAGCTGAGTCATCATGTGTTAACCTGCAGATCCTGGTTGTCAGGTCAACTTAGGACCCGTGCAGGAAAAGGGTTCATCTGTCTGATTAGCGCCAGACATTAATAAGGCTGTCTTTCACCTTGTCTGAACCATCTGTTGTAATAGACTTTTTATGGACTCTACATGTAAGAGAATAAATGATTTCCTTGTCCATGTACACAAAAATAAAAAAAAATTGGTAGTAAATTTCAAAGAAACGGCAAGTAACACATTTAATTAAACATGACATTTTGAAGTAGAATATTTGAAATAATATTTTGTGGTGAAATGTACCCCAATAATATTTTATTTACTACTTGGAAAAATAATTTTACAGTGTAATGAATGGGATAATTTACAGTGAACTGGTCATTATTGCAAAGCAAACCCCTTTAGGATGATAAAAAAAACACTCTTTCTCGCCTGGGCCTTGGGGTTTATTTAGCTACAGACTGACAGGCAAGGTAGCAGCTATTAGTCATTTTTTACTAATGGTTAATGACATGTCATTAACCATTAGTAAAAATGACTAATAGCTGCTACCTTGCCTGTCTGTGGGCTGTTATGATGTTGAGTCGTCTGGCTGGATGAATCAGTTTAGCGAATAGTTGTTCCTAAGAGCTTCATCATGATTTAACCAGGCACAGAGAGTGAGAAAGAGACAGACCCCCTACTGAGATCGAATTACACAGTCCGACAGATACAGAGAATATTTTAGCAGCCATTTATTGCAGTCATTTAGTGGTTTCAGCATTGCTGTTGTTCAGCCTATCCATCAAACTATGTGTATTAGAAGAGAGAGTCGACACATGTGGAGAGTTCGGTGTCCTAATGCGATTCTGTGTCTGTTTGACTTTATTTTAGATAATTATTTATTTATTTTATTTTTTATGCACTGATATAAAAATTCTGGGCGAAAGTACCAAGATAGTAAGTCTATTCAACATATATATACTACGTATGTTGAGCCAAACCAAAATTGAACCATTTTATTGACCAAAAACGACTACTCTTCTTTCAACATCGAATATAAATGTATATGTTACAGATGGAGCACAAAACATTGATACTTCAACATTCTTCTGAACTTGAATCTTAGAAATGTAAAGAATGTCTTCACCAAAGGAAGCGCTTGAAGTTCCAGGCATATTTTGTTATCACATGAGCTCTTTTCTGGGTCAACAGCTTATGCAAAATATTGTCTGTAAGGGAAAACATTGTGTTTTGCAGTAACCGATCACACGTTTCTTTAAAGTCAATCACATGCTTACAAGGTTACTCTGAGATCTCATCAACACCAATGAACCTCTTACATTTAGATTACCTTTGCCATTATCTAACAAAAGCTAATCTTTAAAAACACTAATTATTCAATGACACTGTTGTGTTATTATCTATAATATTGTGATTTCAGTATTCACTTGTATTTCACCGATTCACCAATTTTTGATTTAGACAATATAGTATTGAATTTTGAAATCCTCATAACATGAAAATAGTTATTGCTTTATATACCGAATTATATAATTTAAGGAATAGAATATAATTTATAGAATTGAATTTGGACATTAGTTTGATTTTATATTTATTAATTTTGATATATTTTGATATATTATTCATATATATATATATTATATCTGATATAATTTTTTTTTGATTTTTCACATCCCTGGTCTGAACAACGCATTAGATACTTGGTTTGTAGAGCAGAACCACTAAGGAAAGGAGGAAAAAGGAGATAACAATGAAGACAAGTGAATCTAAACATCTGCCAGATGTTCGTCTGTGTTATCTACGATGGCTGTATACTGTCCTGAAACGACCTCGGATGACTGTGTGTGTGTGTGTCTCAGTCTTTGTTTGACTTGGACGGCGTTCTCTTGTTTCACGTGTGTGTAATATTATTTATTGTGTGATGGATCCATGCTCTTGCTGTGCGGCTTGCGGCAGGGGTCAGACGAGGTGAGGGCTTGCCGTGTTTCTAAGTAACACAGTCGATGTGTAGTCTGCAGTCTGGGCTCAGCGCGGCGTCCACTGGGATGTCGGAGAGCTTTAAAGGTTGTCTGAGGACACGTTCTGACTGGTCTTTGAGTCTTCTCCAAATGAAAATGGAGTTATTGTTTTTTTTGAGAAGTTAAATCAATGATATTAAGCCACAGAAACATTAGCTGTGGCTTGTGATAACTATGTCCAGTAAAATGTTCTGTCGTGTTATGTAACCGTCATTAACGGCTGACGCTCCTGCTGGGGATTGAAGACTCTAATGTGCATCTCTTCACAGGAACTTAATGTTTTGTTGCTGGTAAAAATCTGCAGTAAGATCATAAAATGTTGATGTGTTGACCCCCTGCTGTTTCTATATTTTTATTTAATGAAACGTTGCGTCTGTGCTGTGTCTGTTTATATTTTTTGTCTATCTCAAACCTTTTCTTTGAGGTCAGTAATATATTTATAAAGAAATTAATACTTTTATCCAGCTAGGGTAAAAAGCAACATTAAAGTGATTTATAATGTTACTATCTTAACAACTAATTGTATCGCGGTTTCCACAAGAATGTTAAGCAGCACAACCGTTATGAGATTTATAATAATAATAAATGTTTCTTGAGTATCAAATCAACATATTAGAATGATTTCTTAAGGATCATGTGACACTGAAGACCGGAGTAATGATACTGAAAATTGTAAACTATGATATGATATTCCACCATATTACTGTTATTATTATTTTTTACTGTATTTTGATCAAATAAATGCAGGCTTTGTAAGCTTAAGATACTTTTTAAAGCAACACTAAGGAACATTTTTTTACCTTAAAATAATGTTTCCAAAATCGTATCAGTGGTTCATCAAGTCGTAACAGGGTGAAAGGCACTTCTGGATTCGCTTTGCAGCCCTATATCTGCTATAACCACACTATGCAAGTTTGCCAAACCGGGTCGCGTTTCTGTAGTTCGAATGAGACATAGGAAAACTACAGATTTGACTTGCTTTATGTCAAGCGTTACAATAGTCATTATTTAGTTTTTCTTCGTTTCTGATGTCGCAATACATCATACTTTCATGAAATCATGCATCATACTCTACCTTGTCTGTGGACATCGTTCATTCCAAAGCCGGTGCTGGATAAACAGCGAGCGAGCGTGCGTGCGACAGTAGGCTGCGGGCGGCGAACTTATTTACGACAGCGGTAATGGACAATTCCGCTTCCAACCTGTAGGGCGACCGAAGAGGAAAAGTTCCTTAGTGTTGCTTTAAGACCCCAAACTTTTGTACGGTAGTGCATGTTAAATTAAATATCATTGCAATATCATGCAAATTAATGTTGAATTTATATACTCAAACCACTAATACATTTGCCCTTATTGTCTCTATGATAACAGTAGGCTACAATCTTAGTTTAGTTGATGACATGGTTTGCAGCAAACATGATCTGAATAAGATCATTCTTAATAGAATTAAATCAAATTGTGTATCGAATTGAATTGTTCTCCATTTGAATTGAATCAAATTAACCCAATGAATCTGATTGATTGACTCACTGTCAATCCTTAAATATTCCACACAGTACTTACTACAGAAGTAAGTCTTAGAGGAAACTGTGGTAACCTTTTGTTTGCCTTTTGCAAGTGAATTTTTTTGTTCTATGCAATTCAGTCACTCAACTGATTTCCTCTCTCTGTCTCTCTCAGTGAGCTTGCAGTCTGAAGGATGAGGTGGGGCGAATTGATTAGCATGCTGCTATGCTGAGAAGAGTTTATCCTTCCAGGACGAGCGGCAGCGACTACACGTTCCCTTCCTGAATCAGCTATCAGACACCTGCTCTGAATCAAGTACCTGTCTGGATCTTACCCTCACACACACTCACACACAGCTATGGCTGGCTGGCTCTGGCTGGGAGGGTAATCGGTGCGCTGGTTGCCCTGGCAACCCCACCCTGATTACTGCTGAATTGAGCCCTAGTCCATCACTGAAGACTTTTTAGCCCCCCTCCACCTTTTCTTCTGAGTTTTTTTGCTCTTTCGTGGAGGTAGAGGGCAGGAGCCATGGACTTGTGAGGTGAGAATGGCAGCAAGGCGGCTGTTCGGCCCCCAGGAGCCCTCAGGCAATCGGAGCCAATAACGTGGGTTCCCACACACACACACGCACGGGCCGAGCGGCGGGAGCAGTATGCAGGAGGCTGACCTACCGGCCACCAATGCTTTCACAGGTGAGCACCGGGTCATTATAACCTCAGTGTTGGAATCACGCGGGATATGCTGTTTGCCGTGAACGTGAGTTTAATGATTCGTGCCGGCTGTAAAGATTACGTTCATGAGGAGGGTCGTGTTGTGCTTTACAAAGCCATGATGTTTTTTGTGTGCTAATATTCAAAGCTGCTCTCTCACTCCCCCTCCCTTTCCCAGACTCCTCTGCTCCATTTCTCTGACAGGCTGCATTTCTCTCCCCTGCCTGGAATGGAATGCGGAGAAGGAGAGAGAAAGCGTGAGATGGGTGGAGGGCGGTGGAGGTCGGGCTGTGTACTAAACCAAAGTTTGACAGTCTAGTGCACTGCAGACAGAGAGCAGAACCTCTCATCTCCTCTCCTGGTCTTTTCTTGTTTAGTTTTTTTTCTGATTTCCTTTATTCATCTACTTCTCATTTTCTCTTCTCTTGTCATCTCGTCTTGTCTCTTCTGGTTTGGCCTCAGGTCATCTCTTTTCTTGTGTCGTCTCATTTCTGCTCATTTTTTCTTGTTTTGTCTCTTCTTGTTTTGTCTTGTCTCTTTTCTCATCTCATCTCTTCTCTGGTTTAATCTCTTCTAGTCTCTGTATCACTTGTTTCTTCTCTTCTTGTTTCGTCTTGTTCTCATTCTTCTCTTGTTTTGTCTCAGTTTTGTCTTGTCTCATCTCATCTTGTCGTCTTTTCTCATCTCATCTTGTCTTCTTTTCTCATCTCGTCTCTTCTTTCTTATCTCTTCTTTTCTTTTCTCGTCTGATTTCTTTTTTCATCTCGTCTAGTCTGCAGTTCTCGTTTCATCCCGTCTCTTCTCTTGTTTCGCCTGGTTCTCATTCTTTTCTTGTTTTGTCTCTTATTTTCTTGTTTTGTCTCGTCTCACCTCATCTCTTTTCTCATCTCATCTTGTCTCCTTTTCTCGTCTCTTCTTTCTCATCTCGTCTCATCTCTTTCCTCTTCTCTCTTCATCTCTCCTCTTTTTTTTCTTTTCTTTTTTTTCTCCTTCTTGTTTGTCTCTTTTCATCTCTAGTCTGATCTCTTCTCTCCTCTTCTTTTCTCATCTCTTCTTAAATCTTGAATTGTCTGGTCTCTTTTTTTTTGTCATCTTTTCTCTCCGTTTTCCCCATGTACTTCTCATCTTCTTCTCTTATTGTCTCGTCTTCTCTCCTCTTCTGGCTTTGTCTGGTCTCTCCATTTTTATTCACATCTCTTCTCCTCTACTCTCGTCCTCCTATCTTGTGTCCTCATCTGTTCTCTCCCCGTGTCATCTCATCTCATATTGTTTTCTCACCACGTCATGTCTCATATGGTCTCTTCTTTTTCTCATATCATCTAGTCTCTTCCATTTTCATCATGCTCAGTATCTTTTCTCCTCTTATCTGCCATCTTCTCCTTTCCAACTTTTCTCCTGTCCTCATCTCCTTTTCCTCTTCTCTCCTCATTTTATCTTGTGTAGTCTCTTCTTCTTGTCTTGTCTGGTCATTTTTTTACCCGTTTTCGTCTAATCTCCTCTTTTTGTCTCGTCTCTTCTTCTCTCCTATTGTTTTGTCTGGTCTTGTTTCATTTAGTCTCCTCTCTTCTCATCCTGTCTGTGCTCTCCTTTTCCTCTTCTTGTCTCTTATACTTCTCATCCACTTCTCTCCTTTTGTCATCTTTTTTTTCTCATCTTGTCTTCTCTTCTATGCTTGTCAGGTCTATCCTATTCTCTCTCGATTGTTACTGTTTTTTGCTGCAGGTGAATATTGTGATTGCATAATTGACTCATGCTCTGTTAAGGTTTAAGGAAGGCAGAGAACTGCTGATTTGATTGTGTAAAGATCTTCATAACATTTCTAAAACCACTTTTGGCTGCACCACACCCTGTGAGAGATTGCATGGCTTTGGTATTGTCTAGCACCTCCTCCTCAGACAGAGAATTTGTTTGGAGCGCTGGTGTCATCACTGTCTGGTTTGCTTTGCATTTCTGGTTCTGTGCAAATGCTTTATAGTGGAGAGTCAGTCTTCCATACAGTCGAATATCCACCGATATCAGGTCAATGTTGAAGCAGGAACACTTATTTTAAGATCATTTATAAGAGCCAGTGACCTACATATAGAGGATCATCGCCGCCTGAGATCCACAAATCACTGCAAAGTTTTTAGCCCAGTGAAACTTTCCCATAAACTCCGGCAGTTGAGGATTTTCAGATCCTCACAGGATTTGCTAGTGTTTTTAGTTGTTAAGTTGAGAAGTTTTTCCAAATGTAGACTTTTCATAGGATGATATCCAACAGTAAGATCACTTGGTTTGGATAGTTTAGGTTTTGAGAAACAGTAGGTGTGAGGGGAAAAGGAAACATTATGAGAGCTGCTTCAAAGGCATCTCTTTGATTTTAGCTTCTTAAGGCCCGTTCACACCGAGAACGACTGCCCACACTAATGGATGATAACATTCTGTTTATTTTAAATGCTTTAAATGCTCAAGCTTTTTGAAGTCAGGATGGTTCTGATTGGATGTCAACGTTTTAATTGTTCATCAGCTGGGGAAAAAATCATTCTGAAATTGATTCCAGCGATATCATTCCGCTATGTCGTTATCATAAATGTGGTATGGACTTTCTTATTCTCATGGAATTAGAACGATTATTAAAACTTTGATAGTTTGATAGCTAAAACTTTTACTCTCATTGTTATTGCCCTTGGTGTGAACAGAGTACAGAGTTCAGCGCTCTCATTTATTGACTAGTTTGAAACTTTATAGAACTTAGTCGAATTAAATGTCATATTTTATTTCACACAAACAGAAATAAGGCTGTGGGGAATTCTGTACAGTCGTATATGCTGTATCATCTTGTACACGAGTGTCAGTCGTTCGTCTGGCAAAATTGTCAATCTACTGAAACGCATGATGAAATCGTGAAGGGGAAATGGTCAGGAAGGGGACCCAGTTTTAAACCACAAACACAAAATTGCAGCTGAACTTGACAACTAGCAATCGATCATCTAGCATTTTTTGTCATGTTGAAACATCAAACATCAGCTTTGACATTTAGTTACATGGGGAAAATGAAGGTTCAATGAGAAGTCCTGTAGATGACACAAGTTTTGATCTACGGAAGATGCATCTTAAACATATGCAGTACCATTTCAAAAGTTTGGGGTCTGTGAGTTTTTTTTATTTTTTTATGTTTATGTTTCTTCTGTTCACCAAATTTATTTGATAAGAATACAGAAAATAGTATATTGTGCAATATTACCATTACTGTTAATAGCTGTTTTCTCTTTACTATATTTTAAATGTCATTTATTCTTGTGTCGGCAAAACTGAATTTTCAACAGCCATAAATTTAGTCTTCAGTGTTACAAGATCCTTCAGAAATCAGTCTAATATGCTGATCTGGAGAAACATTTCTTATTATTCATGTTAAAAACTTTTTTTTTTTTTTTTTTAGGGTAGATTTGTTCATAACAATGTTAAAGTCTTTACTATCACTTTTGATTAATTTAATAAAGTATTAATTTCTTCTTTCTTTTTTTTTTTACTGACCCTAAACTATTGAACAATAGTGTATTGTATTTTGGCAGCTACATTTAAAATACATTTGGCTCAAAAATCATTTTCTAGGGATAAATTTCCTTTCGCAAGGGCCAGAGCAAAGGTTGTACATTTGACAAGCCCTGATGCAGCAGGTGTGAAAACAGAGCCTGACTCTAATTGTTATTGATTTACCTATTTAAAGACGAGTCACTGCAGTTTTTTGTGTTTGGATTTTTTTCGTCCATAGAGTGCAGATTCCACTGTGCTAACGGCAGATGTCTGAACCTGGACTCGCAGGTCTGTGATCAGTTAAACCACTGTGGAGACAACAGTGATGAGGAGAACTGCGCCATCTCCACCCAGCATCCTGCATCTGCCATCTTCAGCTGTGAGTCCATCTCTCTAACACTCTTGCTCCTGCTCCTGCCTGTGTTCTGCTTCTGATGAGGTCAGCAGGATGTTTTCATACTTCTCATCTGAATTCCTGAGGCGTTAGTATCCAAGCCACCTGCAGGGTGTGAGTGTGAGACGAGTGTTAAATGGTGTGTCTGCATGTTGAAATGTGGGGAGTGTGTGTGTGTGTGTGTGGCCTGGTAAACCATACGTTATGGGGGCAAAATGTCCAAAATTCTTGTCCTTGCGGGGACATTTTTTGGTCCCCATGAGGAAAACAACTTCTAAATCATACTAAGTGATGTTTTCTGTGATGGGCAGATTCAGGAGTATGGTTAGTGGATAGAATATGCAGTTTGTACAGTATAAAAATCGTTGGGTCTATGGAAAGTCCCCATAAAACATGAAAACACAAAGAGTGTGTGTGTGTGTGTGTGTATGCGCGCATGCATACGTAACTTGTTTTTGTGATGATATTCGACATTTTCCTCTATGTATTTTTTGCCAATGACATTGTTTTGCCTTATTTTTGCATTGAAAATGCCATTCATCCATACATCAACTTGAACTCCCATATGATGACCATATTTTTCATTTCTGAATTAAATTTTGTTTTAATATTTTTGGGAGGGGCATAAAGTAAAAAAAAAAAAAAATTGTCAGGGTGATACAATTGCCCTGATTAAAGATTGACATATTTTATTATGAATTTTTAGGAAAAAAGTATTCAAAATTGTTATTTTGAGGCAATGTTATAAGACAATGTTAGTTTAGGTTCTGTTGTTTAAAAAACACTTTTACATTAAATGATGTGAATTATAGGTTATTACATTTTGCTTGATGGTTATGCCACACAATCTTTTTGAAAGAGAATTTTTTAATTGGATAAAAGGTTTTCAAAATCATAAGAAAACAACATGAATGCAAAGAGTGGATTTCCTAAACCTTTGCATTTTGTGTTTTAATCTAGATTTTTAAAGATTTTTTCCTTTTGTTTTCTTTTGGACTCTCTAACATTTCATTGACCTATATATTTGCTCTGTAATTAAGCAAAATTGTGAAATCCTGGTGAATATTCTCTATTTCGTCCAGCCCCTTGTGTGAGACTGTGGCAGCCAGTCAGCTTTGATCTACCGTAGCTCTTTTGTGTCTCCAAGTTTGAGGAAACCAGAGCAGACAAAAAAAAAAAAAAAAATCCAGAAAGAAGCACGTAGCTCCGTCTGAGTTTATCTTTCCGGGCTGTTGAAATCAGTCATCTGTTCTTGCCGTGTCATGCTCCCCTGTGTTCGCTCTGCTCTGAGGGGTGTCTTCAGTCAGAGCTGTTAGAGCAGTAATGCTCATTTCTCCAGCAGACAAACAGCCGCCATATACTGCGAGAGGGAGAGAGGAATGATGCTGATCGACGTTAGTGAAGACGATATATGCTGAGAGCGAGACAGAATCTGAGGAAATGTTTAGAGTCTAATCGAGTTTGCCATCTCTCTGTCTACAGCAGGGCCAGACAGATTGATCATGAATATAGTCTAGACACTCTGCACAAAATCTCTCTCTCTCTCTCTCTCTCTCTCTCTCTCTCTCTCTCTCTCTCTCTCCGCATTGAAAGGTTGTGGTCAGGACCGTCAGTCAGTCTCTGCAGAAAAGAGATGGAGTAAGAGAGTGTGTTTATCAAAGAGTATGATGAAAAGCTTTGCAGGGTTTAAGGTGTGTGGCAATGATCTTCTTTGTCAGTGGTTTAACAGGGGATTAATTGTCCAAGAATTGATCAAGAAGGTCCACTAAGGTTAGTCATTTTTGTGGCAGAAAGTTTCATGACTACTTTTCACAGTCTTTCCTACTGTTTAAACAGCCTGCTGCCATGCCTTAAAGTGACACCCCTTTTAAAAAAACAATCTTTATTTGTTTCGGGAGGTATGTTGTGCAGGCCACAGATCGGGCATTTTATGAATGATGCTGATTAAACATGACGGACTTCTACTCCTTAACACAGAAGAAACCACACTGAGGATCGTCTTACCTTACATACACTCTTGGTTTTACTGCGATGAGCACAGTTACCACAAAGCCGATAACATTTGCCTTTTTCCTGGCATCAAATCCCAGCACACAACTTGGCTGGCAGAACTTTACTGTAAAACCAACAACAAACTTTCTCAGACATAAAACTACAAACATTTATTCACTCTGCATAAAAGCTCGGGGTACACTCTGTCCTCTTTGAAGGCGGCACGGTAGCGGCACCCTTGAAGAGTATGCAAATCAGCCTCTTCAACAGTTTGCATGTTTGTTAATAGCTCTCCTCTCAGAGCGCAGAGTGTGTGTGCGTGCGAGAAGAGTTTCTCAAGAGCTGCAGACAAGCTGGTTGAAGTTGTCAGGCACTGGACATTCATAGACACTGTCCCGCTCGCACTGGACCAACACGTCCCACTTTGATGTCTGTCAGGGGACGAGTGTCTATAGAGATAGAGATCTCTCGTACTCACTTTCACCTCACGTTTCTCCTCTGCGGTTTTAAAACAGGTTGATGAGGGTCAGAGGTCGCCAAGGTCACGTTTCGGGCCTTGTCTGATGTGAAGAGCTCAACAATCAGTTTGTTTGAGTTTAGGATTTCCATCACTAATCTCCATCATCTCTCATGCTAATCTGGGCCGACCGCAGCGGGCTGCATTTTCATGCTAAGGGGCTCATTACCAAACCGACGTCATGTCTTCTGTATGCAATCTGTGTCGCTTGGAGGGAGGGCAAGTCCCAGATGAAGCGTTTGAACTTCTTGAAGAGAGGGAGAGAGCGAGAGGGAAGTGCCGGATGATGGAATTGTTTGGCTTACAGGAATGTCCGACTGTAAAGGAGACTTGAATGAAGTTCGGAGGGTCTTAATCAGGGTTTTAATGACAGATGATAATGACAGTGTGAATGAGACACTTGTTTGGTATTAGATGCCTTGAAACCAGTTTGAAGAGCGCTCCACTTTGTTTAAGCTCACTTTGATTCGCGTTATTTGACTTTCCGCAATATTCGGGATAAGGAAAAGCAATTTATCTCTGAAGATGTTTCTCAGATTTGCACTTTAACGAAGCAACAGGCCAAGCACCTGTGCGCTAAATTCTTCGCGCACTCAATAGCGACTGTTGTGATTTTTGTTTTGTTTTTGGTTGTAAATAGTTCTTTTTTTTCCCCCCCTAAAGCTTTCCAATGAATTGAATACTGTCAGTCCGATTCCTGCATTCTCCCCTTCCTCTTTTCTTTCCTCCGCTCACTTGCTCATGCTTTCCCCCAGCTCCTTTGATCCACATCCCACACACGTCGCTGCATTAGCCGGGCTGTTTTTCAGGGCGAGGGCCGTGCGGTTCTGTATTCGTTGGCTGTCAACACCATCAGTACTGATGGGTTTCAGACAGTGTCACCTCACGCAGGCTCACAGTGGATTCTGGGATTGTTTATCGTGGCTGAGCTGGAGGTCTATCGGGCACTATTCTTCTGTGTTCACTCATTTACTCAGTGCATTCATTCAGTCATTTTGTGCCGCGAACCTCCCAGTATGATGGAATCCCTCTGTCTCTCTCGGTGGCCTTCGTCCCTCGCTCGTTTCTTCATCTGTTACTTAAGTACGTTTGGCCCTGTGTGCGACTGTGTTGAGAGAGTAATGATGCAGCTGGGGCCATTAAAGATGGGAAACTGACAGCTCTCCTCCCTCGCTTTCTTTCGCTCCCCTCTTAGAGCGATAGACGGGGATTAAAAAAAACAAGAAGAGAAAAAGAGGCAGAGCAATAAATGGGGTTGCTCTGGAATTCAATCAGGTTTGGCTCAAAGACCAAAGCAAAAACAATGAGGGACGCAAGAAAACGAGGGGGGCAGAAAAAGAAAGAAGCTTTTTACTAGGTGAATTGTTTGTACTTAATGTCTGAATTAGAATTAAGACCTGTATAGATTCAATTACTGTTTACAAATAAATACTGGATGGAAAGACTTCCATCTTCAGTTTTATATTAGCACTTAATTCAAATTTTGAGTTTGAAATGACCAAAAAGTTTCATATATTGGGTTGAAGTACCCCATTTCCGAAAGATTGGAGGGGATTTGGGCTCCTGTAGATCCATTATTATTGGTGGATCAGATTTTACACAAATTATGATACTTTGGAGGTCTTGATCATCACAGTCTCCTGTGCTTTAATAAAGAGCAAATTGATTCACAAAGCTGACCCCATCTTACTGACCCCAAATTTTTATTTGTGTGTGTCTACAGGTTTAGGTATACTTATGTAGTGAAATATCATGACAATCGACTAGTGAGGACATTTTACATGTCCAAAACATGTTTATATTCAAGGCATGACTACATGACTACATGACTCCGGATACATTTGAAAACTGTGTTTTCGTTTCAGATGTTCTCCGTCCACACTAGCGTTTTCCAAAAGTTTCTCATTCACACTGAAACGTTGGAAAATGCTAAATTCATCTTACTGCGCATGCGTAAACACTCACAAAAGCTCACTGAGATGAGACAGACGGAAAAATAAATAATAAAGTTATCGCACAATTGTTCTGGCAGGATCATTTTATTTAGCAAAATATCTCGTCATTCACTGATGCGTCCAGGTCGCACTCAGTCACCATTAAATGTTTGGTCTAAACCCCAACTGCTCTCATGTTTTGCCGCAGGACAGCAAATGCGAGTGAATTTTCTGTCGTCTTTGCAGAGCTGTGATATAAAGAGTGTGCAAAGTAACATATTTTAGCAACTGTGTGAAAGTGAATAGCACATAACAGGCACAATACCGGTATAAACACGAATATCTATTGGTAAAATATGTGTCACATGACTAAACATGTCATCGTTTTATAAATACCACTGTTTTGACAGTCCACACTACAATGTGAAAACGGTGTTTTGAAATGTATCCACTTGGGAAAGCATTTTCAAAAATCTCAGTCAAAATGCCAACAAAAATGCCGTCTCTGTGTGGACTGAAGGCCAAAGCAAGAGAAAAATATGCGTTTTAAAAATTTACTTATTTGTGTGGATAAGTTCTAAATCTAGTGTTTCGTACAGGTTTCTGTGATGGGTAGGTTTAGAGGTAGGGGTTGGGTTTAGCAATAGAAATGATCATTAACCTAATATAAAATCAGTGGAATTCTATGCAATCTCGTCACTAATATAGTGAAACAAATATGTTTGTGCATCTGATGCCATTGTATAGCCTACTATAAGTGTTTTTCTTCTAAAGTCAAAGGCTTGTACAGTAGGAATTGTTCAATGCCTTTGTAGCAGTTTGCTGCTGAACCTGAAATAGCACCAGTCAAAAAATGATATGAAAACTCTCTGGTATGTTTTATGTTTTTGTTTTTTTTATCATGCACCCAAAATGTTTTCCCATTTATAAACCATTTTAAATGAGTTGGAATGCAAATGAGAATTCTTTCTCATTCTTTCTGCATTCCCTCTTCCAACCCGTTGTGTTTTTGTTCCCCTGAGGTGTTCATTTCTCACAAATATCTTCTCTTCTCTCTCCCCTCAGTGAATAAAGACTTTCATACTGAGACATCCTATTAGCTCATTTCCAGTTTACCCATAATGCCTCATAATGTGTTTTTATGTCATATCAGTCATGGCTGTATGGATGAAATTCAGACCCTAAATTCATTCACTCTCTGATTGCAGGATGTCAGGTTGCATTGTTGCTTGAAGATGCATGAATGGAATAAATGAATTCTTAATGTGTGTGTGTGTATGAGGGAGAGAGAATGAAACATGAGAAGAATGTTTCCTGCTGAGATGCTGTTTAGTTTCTTCTCTTTTTTTTTTTTTTTTTTTTTTTTTGGGATGACTCTTTGTTTATTATAAACATCATGCCAGAAAAGTGAGTTGCAATCTTGTTTTCTGTCTTTTTCCCATTCATGTGTGTATGTGTATGTATGAATTACAGTTTTACTCTCATAATTTAACTACCTTGTGTACATGCGTACTTCACAGTTTCATAAGAGCAGTGGAGTGATGGATGCTGATAATTCAGCTTTGCCATCACAGGAATAAATTGCATTTTAAAATATATTCAAAGAGAAATCGGTTGTTTTATATTGTAACAGTATTTCACAATATTACTGTTTTACTGTATTTGTGATCAAATAAATGCAGCCTTGGTGAACATCATACTTTAATTAGAAAAGCTTTAATTTAGTATTTTATGAGAGAAGCAGTGAATGTGCATGTTATAGTTTCTGTTTTTCTGGGTCAGAGCTTTGAAGTTTTGGGTCAGCTGAGCTTGAGTCAGATGTGCCACTTTCTCTCTCTGGTGACCTACGTGCAGGAGGTGTGTCTGCTGTCTCTGCCTTGTTTCTAGTTTTTGGGGATCTGTGGTTGGTGATTGGTTGGAGCTTAAACATGTGACTCAGGGGAGTGGAGTGAAAATATGAGGGCCCTGATGTAAACATCACTTTCTTTAAATGGGAAGGTTTTAAACTCTTTTGGGATTGGAAAAGATGTGGAGGCGATAGTTTCGGTTTTGAGTTAGAAACTACACACTCTGTGCCTTGAAAGATATAACATGAAGACTTTGGATGATCATAATCATTGTTTACTTTTACTCTACCCTGTGTATGTTCTTATGAGGCAAAATGCTGATGATTACTATTATTTTTTAATTAACTATTTAATAAAGGTACATTTGAGCTTGACCCCATTAAGTGGTGGATTAGAGGCTATAAAATATCTTCATTTGTGTTTCGAAGATGAACAAAAGTCTTATGGGTTTGGAACGGCATGAGTAAGTGATGACAGAATTTTCATCTTTCAACTAACCCTATAATATGTGTCTCTGGATCACTTTTTTTTATGGTTCTTCCTTTAAAACATCACACTAAATAATTGAATTAATACAATGCAAAGTAAAATCAGTTCATCACAAATCATTGTCTGTTAAATTGGGAACTGCTGAGTGTTTGCTTCAGTCTGCATTGAGGGCTAAAAATCACTTTATTAATCAAACTAAAGATAACACTTTTTTTCAGCAATGGTCTGCTCTTTATGTTCAATTTGGGAAATTTAAGCCGCTATTCATTGAAAATCTTGCTCGACAGAGATGGTCACCATTCACCATTTATTGCATAGAAATGAGCAGCTAAGACAGTCTTCTATAAATATGTCCTTTCCTGCTTCACGGGCACAAAAAGAAAGTCACAGGGGTTTAGAAAGACATGACGATGAGTAAATGATGACACAATTTTCATTTTTGGTATGAGAACTATCCCTTTAAATATTTTAAGCTACATCAGCAACCTGAATTTCTCTTGTGAAAACACAGGCCTTCATCACATTTATAGTGTTGTTTGTATGTGGTGGGGTTTTGTATTTTAATTACTTGTAAAATTCCCCAACAGTGGCACATCAAACCCCAGGTTAGTTCGTCCTGTTTGTAAACACACGGAGATGTCAACCGGACATATGGAGTGCTGTTATTATTTAATGAGGTTTTTATAGTATTTTGCAACGACTGGGAGTCGGAACTGACAGCCTGCTGGCTAGTGGCCCACTTCGAGAAACGCACGGTTATTTGTCACTGAGATCTTCCACTTTGATGACTGTTTGCGTTCGCTGTGTCTGCATTACCGAGAAGATGATGTGTCATAAAGGGGGTCCGAGAGCACGCAGGTGTTGTCCGCGAGGCCGTATGGCAGCGTCCAGGGAAGGAAGCACTGCCATGTGGCTCGTTAGCAAAATGCTAATTATGTTGTCAGCATCATTAAGAGTCACAACAGCAGCCATTTTGGGAGTTGCGGTGCCTGCTGTTCTTCCTGTTGTGCCCCTGTGAGTGTGCGCCAATGCAGGAGGCTGGCATTAAACCTAGACATTACCTCACTCCTGGGCAGACGACCCATTACGATGCTCAGCAGGCTGCAGGAGAGAGGTGAAAAAAACTCAATACCTGATGATTATACACACACACACACACACACACACACTGCAGTGCATCACATCTGCAGGCGGCCCATCTTGGCTTTGCAGATAGCAATCCCCAGTCATAAACTCACTCGCACAAGCAGACAATTTCCCCTTCCTCCTGTCTCACACACCACGTCCTGCAGGGATTTGTGCGAATATCACAGAACGCAGGTTGCAGATGGAAGTGTCTCAGAGATGGCTGCCATTTTTATTCTTGCAGTTATATTACAGGTTGTAACTGGAATGTTTTCACATGTCTGCATCTCGCTTTTTCTCAGGACTTTCCCTCTGTTGACAGAAAGGGGTTGCACAATTTTATAACTGCCACATAGACATGGGATGGTTTATGGAAGAAGAAAAAAAGAAACCTGTCATCAAGTGAGGCTCACCGTGTAATTTAGTTCTCGCAGTAATCTGTAAAACAGCACTGGCATTTTGAGGATCCAGTCATCAGCTATTTGTTGAGCATCTTGTTTGATCTTGTAATGTTTCCTTTTGTTATGAGGTAAACTCTCTGGATTTGTGTACCTGTTGAGGTTTTTCCAAGCTAGTCATCAGTCCTGGCTCAGAGTGTTTGTGTCTCTATTATTAGCATTTCAAGTATCTATTAACATTAACAAATGAAACAGGCTGATGAATAATTTTTTTTAAATAACAAACAAATATTTGTGGGGGAAAATAATAATTTAAGCATATTAGTAAAGTTAAAATAATATTTAATAGTTAATACATAGTTCATTTAACCAAAGCTAAATTTAAGATGCTAAAGTTTAGCTAAATGCTTCGCTGTCAAGCCCAAATTAAAATGTAAATTGTGTGTTTAGCTGTGTACTGTGCATAAACAGTGTCTTTTTAAATGGATGTGCAATGTAAGCATCATAGTGTGTAGTAAATACATGAAAGGTATACAATGTAATTTTTTGGCGCTCTAGCGTTTAATAAACAAATATGCATGTGTCTTGCAGAAGAGCATTGAGGCCGGAGCAGAGCTGCTTTCTTCTGTTTATGTATAGGAGTCACACAGTACTGGGATACTCTGCAGCGGTTCTCGTCCCACCTGGTCTAAAGTAGTCTGTATAGAAACACTTATTATAGGCTTCCTTAGGGATTCAGGATAAGACAAAAACACGGTTTGGAAGATGGATTCAATTTCATAATATACAAAATTGCACAATTTGTAGTGTACACAATGTAAAAATGTTGTAAATGTACATAAAGTTACGTAGTATACCTTTAAAATAAAACATTAATATTATCCAGGCTCACTCAATATTAGACAAAGCGTCTGCTTAATGATTAAATACAATATGTAACGGGGTCCCTGATCTATCTCTCTATCCACCAAGGGAGTCTTTTACTTGAAAATGTTGAATACCCCTGCTATGTAGAGACATTTTAAATGGATAAGGTGAGACACTAGATGGCACTGTTTATCAGACAGCAACAAAACCCTTCTTTTTATTATTAATTTCATCTCATAGTAATTTTGATCAGTTTTCCAGTTATGCCTTTAATTGAAAAGTTCTTTATTTGGATTGTTTAATGATTGTATTGTCTGGTAGTTTACGTGGTGGCAGGTCTCTCTTACCTCAAATCCAGCTCCGGTAGCATTAGCATGCTGAGAGAATCCACCTCATTGCCCCAGAGACTTCCTCCTCAGACAGCCATTCAAATTCAGACTTGACCCCCAAACCCCCCACTCTGTCTGTCCCCCATGTCTGCTTTAACAGGGGGGGGGGATGTGTCTGTCTGCATACGTGTGTCAGGATCGACTCGACTTCCAGACTAGACCTCAGACAGATAAATGTCATTTTATTCCCCTGAGGACCCCTGAGGGCTGAGCTGCTAACTAGGGGTGAGCTTTTACAGGTTAAAATGACATTTCGACAAAAAAATTATTACATTTTTTGCACAAATATTTTCTTTTTTAGTTTTCTTTTTTTAAACAAATGCTTTTTCTATTTATCTGCCTGGGTGTTATATATATATATATATATATATATATATATATATATATATATATATATATATATATATATATATATATATATATATATTTATTTTATACTGATATAATGAAGTGCATTAAATCTAAGTTTAGTTTTCATTTGTCCTATTAAATATTATAATATTAAATTTTTTTACATTTTTATATATATATATATATATATATATATATATACACACACACAGACACATATATATACATATACGTGTTACAAACTATATATATATATATATATATATATTCCTCTCTCTCTCTCTCTCTCTCTCTCTCTCTCTCTCTCTCTCTCTCTCTCTCTCTCTCTCTCTCTCTTTCTTCCTTTTTTTTTTTTTTTTGGGACATTTCTCCGAACTACAGACTATATAGCATGTCTTCCTTTTAGCCCAGTGTGGATTCGGGTGTATTACCTTGCCCCGCAATAAAAGCCCATATAGCTGCCAGGTTATTTATAGACAGACTGCGGGGCCTGTAGTTGGACGGAGGGGGGCTGTAGTTCTGGACACATGTGCTCTGTGTCGCCAGACAGCGGGGTCACCCCAAGGTCAGCCCCCTACAATGCTTGCCTTGACTGCTTGTGTCTGGCATTAATGGGGAGGTGTAACACTAGACACCCGAGCACTGCGCTCGACCACGTCCCACCCCCCACCCCCAGCCGGTCACCGATAGACCAGCCGTGTGTGCGAGTAGAGTGTGGGGGTGTGCAGGAGGGGGTGGAGAGGAGCTCCGTCGGCTTGATCTCACTAACACTCTGATTTTTGTGTTCAACCGGAGGGGTCATAGAAAGAGATAGAGCGGACGAGTTCAGTTTAGTAAGTCAGAGCGAAGTGAAGCGGTTACCCGAGAGCATGTAGTGAAAAAAACCAGCATGTCAAGGCTGTTGCCGAGGGCTTTCAGTCTCAGCACGAGCTGTTGGACGCGCACACACCGGCTGGCTCGTGCACCGGTTGAAGTCTCCCGCGTACTCCATGCGAAACCTCACCGCACCGGATGGCTCCAACGTCACATGCGGATCCCAGCTCCAGGGAATGGAGATTTGTGAGTGTTTTACTTTTTTTCAGCATTGCTAATAATGTCAGACTGTCGTCTGTACGTGTGACTCAAGCTAGAGCGTGCAGTTTAACTTTGAGTGTGTTTTATGTAATTTCGCCTGCAGTCTTGTCTGGCTGTCAGCTCTTATCAGCTGCTTCACGCACGTTACGTTTCTGTGAATGTCTGATCTCGGCTCTCCACCGTCTCTGCAATCTGTCTCTGAATGCGTCTGGTACGTAAACCCAGCAGACAGTGTTTTAACTCGAGTCTGAGGCAAATGTCTCCTGCCTTCCGGACTTTATAAACAAAGAGCCCGTGAGTAGACTGTCCAGGGGTTGCGACAACTTGCGAGCAAACATTTGTGGATAGATGGAGACATTTGTTTATACTGAGTGCTTATTTATGACATATTTCTTGGTAATTGAATAGTTAAGTTCCATTTTTCGGGTGTTGCCAATCTCATTTCATGTGAACTATGAAAGTAGAAAGTTAGGAATACAAATTGTCATCTTTAACTCATTGTAAGAGAAATATTTAACATTATTTGGTGGTTACACTGTTGCTTTAAGCTTTGTTAAAATTCTTGAAATGTGATAATGTTAACCACAGACTTTGTCCAGCAATTGAAGTCATTGTTACTTGTGTAAAATCATATTAAATTAATAGACACTACTTTTCAAAAGTTTGGGCTAAGTAATTTTTTTTTTTGTTAAAGAAAGCAATATTCAGAAAGGATGATTTTAATTGATCAAAAGTAAAGGCATTTATAATGTTCCATAAGATTTATTTTTTAAAATAAGTGCAGTTCTTTTGTATTGATTAAAGAATCCTGAAAAATCTGTTTCCATGAAAATATTAAGCAGCACAACTGATTTCAACATTGATAATAATAAGAAATGTTTCTTGACTACCGATTCTGTGTATCAAAATAAAATTTCTGAAGGATCATGTGACACTGAAGACTGGAGTAATGATGCTGAAATGTCAACCTTGCCATCACAGGAATAACTTGCATTTTAGAATATATTATAATAAAAACATTTATAATATTTTACAATATTTCTGTTTTTACTGTATTTTTAATCAAATAAATCCAGCCTTGGTAAGAGACTTTCAAAAACATCCCAAACTTTTGAACCTTAGTCATGTTTACTAGTACATATTATAGTTGTTTACCAGTGAAACCTCCTTAAACTGGATGTTCTTGGCTACAAAAGCATGTTTGGATCTAGAATTTGATATTAAATTAAGATTTGGTTGTTGGATTATGTAGCCTAATATAATTAGTTTTTCTCTCCGGCTGTCTGTCTGAAGCATTGCTGTCTGTCTAGATCTGTTCTCTGTTTTGTGTTCTGATGTTTGCTTTGTGCAGTTTGCTGCTCTGGCTGGCCTGCCAGTAACGGTTCTGTGAAACACAGACTCTTTCTCTGTTCTTGGAGTGAAAAGTTCATATTCAGTCTGGATCATAAATTATGAATTTAGTCCTGGGGAATTCCCACACAGTAGGTAGAAAAGGCCTTTCAGTAGTTTTTTCCTGCCTCTCACAGAGACTATTCACATATGGTAAAGAATGCGTTTCTGCTAAATATGAACATACGGTTTTGAATTATCCTTTGAAACTTACAGCATTTTGAATACTTCACAGACATCTAAAAGCACCTTAAAACATCCCAAAACGTGCAGCTTTGAAGGAAAAGTAATGTATTGAACAAAATGGCCCTCAGAAATTGAGCCAAACAGATTGTCTATTGGAAAAGCAGGCTCTCTTGCAGTCATGGCTTCACAGTGAGCTCAGCGCACTGAAAGCCGGGCCGGGTTAAGCAGCCCCGAGGTGCCACTATGAATTATTGATAAAGGCCAGAGTGCTTTTGGCATTACCCAGGATGATCCGGATGCCCACGCACAATGCCCTGGTTTAACAAGAGGGGCCTCTGCTTCAGTTCAACTCAAATTTTAGCCGATAATCGGTTCCACCAATATTTTTCTATGTAATTAGATCTTTAATGTTGTGGTAGGTAGTTAATGTAATATCGGTAATTAGTATTGTTGTTTTTTGGGGGGATTAGTATTATGTATTATTTAATAAGTAATTAGTGTTATTTAATTGTGGACAATTGTTTTAGATAGAACTAAATTGCTTTAGTTATCATCTAGCACTTACTTAAAGGGATAGTGCTAGATTGCAGCGAAGATTTAATTCTTTAAGGCTCGGCTTCACAGATATAGGGCTTAGATTAAGCCAGAATTAGGCCTTAGTTCAATTAGGGCGTTTACGTATATTTTATAAACTTGCCTAAGACAAAACATTACTGGTGTGTATCTTGAAACCAAATAATGGCGCTGAAGTATTTTAAGATATGTCAGTGCAAGTTGCTTTCAGTTAAGACAGCTCAAAATATGCATTTTAGTCTGGGACTTAAGCCTTATCTGTGAAACTGGGGTTAAGTGCACTATTTCTTGAATAGTGCTTTGCTAAAACAGGTCTCACATCAACAATTCAACTTTCTCATCTACTATTCATCTAAAAGTTATTGGTTGTCTATATTTCATAGTGAATTTTACCATTTTTTAATGGTAAATTACATTTATTACTGAGATTGCCACTACTCCAGTCTTCAGTGTCACATGTCCCTTCAGAAATCATTCTAATATGCTGATTTGATGCTGAAGGAACATGACTTATCAATGTTGAAAACCGTTGTGAAGCTTAAGACTTTTTCTTTTTTTTTCAGGAGTCTTTCATAAATAGAACGTTCAAAAGAACCTCATTACAGTAGTGCGTACAGTAAAATCGATTATTTTGTCCGCACACGTCTTTGTAACAGATCTTGCTCCAAGCAAGACCCAAACCTGTAACCTACTGCAAGTCAACTGCATGTTCTGCTTGAAGCTTTTAAAAGCAGCTGTGCAGTGCAGGATCCAGCCTCAGGGAGTGACTCATTAGCCACGACAGCCCGAGTAAACCACAAAACGATCTGTTCTTCGTTAGAAATCCATACTTTGTTCTTCTTAGCGTTAAACAGGGACCACCCATGAAGGACGAAGGTTTAATAAGGCGAAGGGTGGGGCTAACAACAACAACACGGCTTTGAGGAATAAAGAACTGACTTTCTTCCTTCCTTCATCCCTCTCTCCATCTCTCCTTTTCTCCTTCTCTTTCTCCTCTCGCTGAACCCGCTCTTTGGAAATGTCACCGGTGAACTCTGTCCCGCCTGAACTCTAATGTTCTCAGATGCAGTAGTGTGATTCTCACAACTGAAGCTATTCCTGCAAGTTCATCTGGCGGTCATGAAGGAATGTTTTAGAAAGCAAGACGCTTTTTTTCCCCCCTTCCAACAGATCTTTCAGAAACCCCCTTTATAGCTAAGTATGCCCTAAGGCAGACTGTTCCGCTTTTTGCACCTTTTTAAACGAAAGAAAGACGCACAAAAAAAACGTGTCTGGCAAGGTTTTTATAATCCTGGTCATGGTTGTTAAAGTTTATGGGCTGATGTTTAGACCGCAACATGCGTGTTTTAGTTTGCCACACCTTTAGCTGTCATCTCTTTTGGTCACATCCACCCTAAACTGTGGAGTCCAAAATAAGTCCTGGTTATATTTGGATCAGGCAAACTGTGATTATAATTGCTGAATCTGTAATTATACATTGTGACAAGAACAGGCTCAAAATGTTTCCAAAGCCGAAATATGTGCATTTCACCGAGAAGTCATCCCTCCCCCTTTCGACGTCTGCGCTCTTTTAAATAATCTTGTTATTGACGGTGAAAGCTCCCGTGTTGCATCGCTGCGGAGACCAGGCTGCGTTGGCGAACGTGGCTGTGGCACCTGGTTCAGATTGTCTGTGCTGTTTGTTTGATGGCTCCTCTGCATGGCTGGGCTGGATGCCCACTCTCCTGGTGCCCAGCAGGGTGCCAGTCTGCCAGCTTGTTTTGTGTTGTTCGCTCGCTGTCCCTGCATGCCTCTGGCCTTTCATTTCAGCACACAGACAACCTGTGTGATCGCTCCTTTACAAAACGCCCTCAGACAGGTTTGTCAGACCTTTTTGGAAATTTTCCACTAGAGCACCAAAAGGCGTATACATCCATAAAACAAAACATGGCGCATATGAAATGCCACATTATATCAGACCCCAGACGAAGAGTCCTCCATATTAAAGATGCATGGATCTCTGTCAAGTAGTAAACAGTCATAACGCTCATTGCCGTCTCGCTGCTGAAGCTCTCAATTGCCTGTCAAAACACTTGGATGTTATGTAGGAGTGTCCTGACCGCGATAGACACGCTGACAAACAAGATCACTCTACTTGTCAATTTAATCCATCTCTTCAAACGTCCTCTGCAGTGGAGATGTTGCCTTAGGTTTTGGATTGTCTTGTGAAAAAGATGTATTTCCTGTTGTAAAATAAGCTGTCTAGCCCACAGGTAGTCAGTTCTGGCTCTGTTACAACAAGTCTCAATGATTGAATAAACATCCAACTGGCTGATTTGTTATATGCACTACCATTAAAAAAATCTTACCTACCCCAAACTTTTATTTTATTTTTTTTATTAAAAGAAGCCTCTTATGCTCATCAAGGCTGCATTTATTTGATCAAAAATACAGTCAATAATGTGAAATATACAGTAAATCTTTTATGCTGTATGTATGTAGCACAGTAAAACCTTGGACAAGTTGCACATTTTAAAGCACTGTTTAGTTTGTTGTTGAGTGGTGACACACTTATATGGTTGTCCTGTACACAGCGGGCAGGGTTTGACCTCAGGTAAGCACACCTGTTCCTGTTATCCGGCACTAGCTTGGCATGATGCAGCGTCTGGTGCGCAGTGCCCATCTCCCAGACCGTCTGGAGGATCCGTGTGTGTGTGTGTGTGTGTGTGTGTGTGTGTGTGTGTGTGTGTGTGTGTGTGTGTGTGTGTGTGTGTGTGTGTGTGTGTGTGTGTGTGTGTGTGTGTGTGTGTGTGTGTGTGTGTGTGTGTGTGTGTGTGTGTGTGTGTGTGTGTGTGTGTGTGTGTGTGTGTGTGTGTGTGGCACTTGGTGTTATGTGTGACGGTGTTAATTATTTAGGATTAGTGTGTGTTTGTAGCATGAAGCATCTAGACCGATCTGGCTACACCAGAAGGTCATTGACACACAAACACACACACACACACACACACCTCTGAATGTTAGATTAGTAGGGGGTTCAGGTTAACATGAGTATTGTCACAAACACACACACATCTTCCGCAAACCTAGAGTATTACATGACATTTGTGCAGTTCACTACTGTGAACAATAAATGCAAGCTCTTCAAATTGGGAATTGCGTTTTCTCTTTAACGCACCACTGCTATTAAATTTGCTTGTCAATCGTTGTTGGACAAATAAAGCACCTGACCCTTCCCTGGTTCTCTTTACACAGTGAGTTGAGTGAGCAATCATTTTTGCATACAAATAAAAGTATAAATAAGCCAATAATTCGAATCAGTGGATATGTTTGACCAATATATAGGCTATACGTTTCTACTTATTCAGTTTATGTGTTCTTTGCTTTCAGGTCTACTGATCAAATTTGGTGGATCTCTCAAGAAAAGCACTCGACAACTCATTAAACACTGTTTCATAGCTAAAGTAACACACTGCTTGCATAAATGCTTTTTACATTTATTAATTCTAAAGTGAGCAACATGTAACTTGACAAGTGTTTGATAGTTAGACAGCCTGAAACAAAGGAAAATACATGTGCACCAAAATTAAATCTAAAAATCTACGTTCACACTGCAAGCCTTAATCATCAATTCTGATTTGCTGCTCAGATCCGATTTTTTTTATTTATTTTTTTTATAGCTGTTCACATTGACAAATTGGTGTTGTCAAAAAATCAGAAAGAAAACAATAATCCATTCATTTCTATATATAAACCCATGTTGCAGCTGGACTAAGTGGATGTATATCAGATGTGATTAAATGTATTTGCATTTTGTTTTGTTTTCAATGAATCTGTATCCATCTGTTGAAAAATGATAGACTGGAGCACAACCATTCACATCCACTGATTATAACCTACATAAATATAATGAGAACTTATGCTTGACAATTGGAGATGTCTCTTTCTCTGCATTAGACCCATCTTTGTCATAAGCTATTTTATAAAGTACTCTGGACAGGAAGTAATGACACCTACAGACGTGACCTCCATCTACTCCACTGAATATGTCACCTTCAAGACACTTTGCTTCTCTCCATCTACAAATCTCTATTCTCTGCCTCTGTCTCTCACACACACAGTGCCCCCCCCCCCCCCCCTTCTCCCACACACTCTCTCTCTCGCTCTCGTCTGGTCTAGCGCTTTCTGTCTGCTCTGCCTGGTGACAGAACGGCCTGATGGATTTTGATCCTCTCTCTGTGGTCTGCAGAGAGAAACTCATTCTGTGTATGGCTAATCTGCAGTCTGTGATACCCAGACCCACTCTCATTTGTTCACGCTCTCGTTCTGTCTCACTGTGATTGGCATAAGAGGTCAGTGTTAAATAGGACAGAGAATGTGTCTGTGGGAGATTTGGACAGGACATAGTAACAATCAAAGAACAGCTCCTTACACGGGTTTTATAGGTTTTGAGTTACAATTATTAGACCATTTAATATATTGATTTAGGCTGGATTTGGAGCTTGCTTTTTTTACTTAGACTGGAGGAGTGTCTTATCTGGATTTGGGTGTTACAGAATTTACATGGTGGCAGGTTTTTCTGGCTGGTTTAAGCTGGTCATTAGTTGATGTAAGTGGGTCATTATTTGGTTAACAAGCTACCATGTTCCAAAATCCAGCTTAATCACCAATAGCTGGCATGTTGCTGGTCCAAAAATGTCTACTGACAGCTTAGACCAGCTAGAAACCAACTCTCATGTTCCAAAAGCTCTTAGCTTAAGCTGTATTATTTAGCAGGGCAAACAATCACAAGGCATTTCTAAGAATGGAATCTAGAGTGTATGTTGTAAGTTTTTATTTATTTAATTAATTAATTATATTATATTATATGATATATTACTGTTTATTAAAAAAAAATCTATAAATCTGGGTGCCCATGTTAAACTCGCTACCACAATGCTAGGGATTGTTACCAGGGTGTTGCTATGCAATTTCTCAGTGGTTTTTTTTACATTGTTTGCTAAGGTGTTCTAGGTGGTTTCAAGGGTTTTGCTTCTATTTATTTAATTGTTTATTTATCATTTAATTTATTCAGAAGATCTGGGTGGTTCTTGCCCATGGTAATTCGCCACAGCTATGCTAGGGTGGTTGTCAGGGTGTTGCTATGAAGTTTGTAAGGTGTTTTAAATGGTTTGTACATTGGTGTGTGTTGCTAAGGTGTTCTAGGTGGTTTCAGTGGCATTGATAGGGTTTGCTATGCGGTTGCTAGGGTGTTCTGGTGTGTAGTTTTTAAGAGTTGCATGAGTCGAAGCCTGTAAAACTGATCTGCACATCTTAAAGGGATAGTTCACTCAAAAATGAAAATTGTGTCATCACTTACTCAACCTCGTGTTGTTCTAAACCTGTATGGGTTTCTTTGTTCTGTTGAACACAAAAGAAGATATTTTGAAGAATGTCGGTAACCAAACAGTTGATGGACCCCATTGACTTCCATAGTATTGTTGTTGTTTTTTTTCACTATGGAAGTCAATGGGGTCCATCAACTGGTTTCATCCAGATAATGAAAAATGTATTTGAATTGGTTTTTGTGATTTTTATGATTTGAGTCGGTACTTCTGTGAAAGCAAAATAATCGGACCTTTTGTACAAACAAGTTCACAGGGTCAATGTTACAAATATGCTCATTTAATTAGTGACCTAGAATTACTGCAGAAGTTTTTATTACATCACAATATTTCTTTGTTTTACATTTTTCAACATCCTAAAAATATCGACTCTCAAATCCCCACTGTACATTTAAAAAGACTTCCTTGTGTTTTTGATCTAAAGTCAGAGGAACAGCTCAGCGTTCATGGGCTAGTTTGAAGCCTGCTGTGATTTTGTGTTGTATTGATTCAGTTCCAGTCTGATAGGTTTGCGTTTGTAGTCTTACCAGTATTCTGATCTGAGTCTCATTCTCCTTGTCTTATCTGCCCTCCTGTCTGATTGTCACTTCCTTTGTCTGGCTGGCTTTCTGTGTCCTCCTCTCTGCTCTCTCTCTCCCTCTTTTGCTTCCTCCTCTTATGCCCTAAATTAGGAGAGAAGTGTTTGTTTCTTTTGATGTGTGAGTGCCAGTATCCCGCAGTACTGCACTGCAGGCAACAACTCACTCTTTCATTCTCTCTTCGTGACACTCTCACTTTCAGCCTCTCTGTTCGGTTTACTCGACTGAACGAGGTTCCAGAACGGTCCCTCGGCGCAGTTGGTGGAGAGCTCATTTTTGTTGTCTGAAAAGCATGTGAACTCCACAAGCGTCTCCATCTGAGAAACAGTCTTGACTGAGAGAACAAGTGCGAGTCCAGCAGGGTGTTCCTCATGTTCAAAAAGAACACATTTTCAGAAACATCGATCAAGCTGTTTACCTTCATCACTTTGATTCTTGCAGGCCAGGATAATGGAAAAAAGCTGCCCTTGTTACTTAATGACAGAAACTTTTTGCGTTAACTTTTCATTTATTTGCTCACCCTAATGTCATTCTAAATCAGTACTGTATGCTGTTATTTATTTCATAGAACATAAAAGGAGAATTTTAAAGATTCTTAATTTTCATAGTCAACCTCATGTCGTCCCAAACCTCTTAATTCTGAGGAACTTAAACGAAGATTTTCTGAATTATATATATTATAATGTTCTATATCCTAGAATTACTGAATTACTAAAATTACAGAATTACTGAAATACTTTTAAAATAATTAAAACAATTTATATATATATATATATATATATATATAAGTCTCTTCAGAAAATTTGGACTAAACCGCTCAATTCATATGGATTAGTTTTAAGATCTCTCTATGAACTTTTGAAGCAACAAAGTGGAAGTTGTTTGGACTGTCAACAGCGCAACTTTAAAATACTCCACTTTAAAATTAAAATTCTGTCATCATATACTCACCCTCATGTTGTTTCAAACCTGTATGAATTTCTTTCTTCTGCTGAACAGAAAGGAAGATATTTAGAAGAATGTCAGTAACTAGACAGTTTCTGGTCTCATTGACTTCCATAGTAAGAAAAAAAATATACTATGGAAGTCAATGAGACCAGAAACTGTCTAGTTACTGACATTCTTCTAAATATCTTACTTTCTGTTCAGCAGAAGAAAGAAATTCATAAAGGATTGAAACAACATGAGGGTGAGTATATGATGACAGAATTTTCATTTTAAAGTGGAAGTATCCCTTTAAAGGTTTTGGAACGATATGAGGGTGTCATGACAATTTTTTTAATTTTTGCGTGAACAGCCTTTGAAATATATAGTGATATTATTTGAGAAAAATATTGCTTATGCTAAGGGAATAAATATGTAATGCAATTACAAATGCTGATCCAATTTCTATAGCTTAGCTTACACACCTAATTTCACAGCAAAGGTCTTGCTATACTAGTGATCTTGCTTCAGGTCAGTGAACTATCCTAGTGAACAATTTTCTTACTGTTGTCCATAGCAAACCAAAATGGCTCTCACCTTTTTTTCTTTTTTTTTTGCCAGATGATATCACCAATTTGGGAGACTGTAGTCATAATGATGTTGATTTGACTCTGCTGCCATCTTTTGGTTAAAATGAATATTATATAGATTTCCTGATTGTACACAAGATCTGTTTTTGTTTCCCCCATTCTGCACTGTTCTAAGCTCTTTTTGTTTTTTTATGTTGCAGCTGAACTGGAGTTTGTGCAGATCGTGATCATAATCGTCGTGATGACTGTGATGGTCGTGGTGGTCGTGTGCCTGCTCAACCACTACAAGCTCACCACGTGGTCGTTCCTGAGCCGGGCAAGTCAGGCACAGAGTCAGGATCTCTCTCTGCAGCCGGTAAGACCCCATCCTGACAGCAGCACCTCTGCTTAAACACTTTGAAAACCTTCCGTCAACCTTCCTCAAATATTTAGATGAGCCCTGGGCAGGAATAAACTAAAATTGTATGTATGAGGCGTGGCCTAGAAGTTCATATGGTTCATGTGGAACACATAAGCTGCCACTAATTTCCTGTCTCTTCTCTGCTGTCTAACATTGCTTTACAGAGCATTATTGCTAAATATGAAAGGGCATGATGAGCAATTAATTACAAGAAACATGGGAATAATATGAAATGTAAACAACAAAGCAGTGTGGCATGAAAACGGGAAGCAGAAATGAGCAGAATATTTCAGTAAATCAACAGCAGAACTAAAAGGGAGTGAGTAGCACAGAGAAATCAAATGAGTTTTCAACAGTTTTTGGAAGGCAGAAATTGATGAGACTTCACAAAGATACTGTGAAGTGAGTTCCAGTGTCCAAGAGCAGGAAAGCTCATAAGGATCATCAAATCTAGGACAACAAGCACCATCTTATATCATATTTTAATTCAAAAACATCACAGTTCCTTGACGTATTCCAGGCTGAGATCAATTTCTTATGCTGAATAGATGTATTTTTCACCTGCTGTGTCATCTCTAAACCTTATTTGGTATATATTATGCGGGTGAGCTTTTATCTTTCAAAAGAAGAAAACAGCAGGGCCTAAAAAAAACACAGTGACGTGTGTGTGTGTGTGTGTGTGTGTGTGTGTGTGTGTGTGTGTGTGTGTGTGTGTGTGTGTGTGTGTGTGTGTGTGTGTGTGTTAGGGCTGCTCGATTATGGAAAAAATCATAATCACGATTATTTTGGTCAATATTGAAATCACGATTATGTAACACGATTATTTCACATGACTGGGAACGTGTTGCATTTATTAAAAAGACACGGTAACACTTTACAATAATGTTAATTAGTTAACATTAGTTAATGTATTAACTAACATGAACTAACAATGAGAAAAACATTTGTTACAGTATTTATTAATCTTTTTTAATGCTAGTTAATAAAAATACAGCTGTTCATTGTTTGTTCATGTTAGTTTACAGTGCATTAACTAATGTTAACAAATACAACCTTTCATTTTAATAACGTATTAGTAAATGGTGAAATTAATATTAACTAAGATGCTGTAGAATTATTGTTCATTATTAGTTAATCTTAACAAAGGTAAGTTAGTTATAATGCTAATTAATGAACCTTATTGTAAAGTGTCACCAAACACACCTTTCAACAATTCTTAAAAAATCGAAATTTGAACATTGATTGTACTTTTTGAACTATTAAAATAAATAATGTAACAGATAATAGGCTCCTTCAATGAGTATTTTAATCATTCCCGCAGATCTAGCACTTATAATGCGGGAAATTCCCCCACAAACATTGATTCACTTTAGCATGTAGATTGTATGAGTATCTTAAATGAATCCACAAAGATTATAAAATCAAATCAATAATTTAAAAACTTTCTCCAAGACGCAATTGTGTTCAGCGCGTGAGTGTTCAGCGGTGCTGCGTCTCTCTCTCTCTCTCTCTCTCTCAAAATGCGCTGGACAAGGCAAGCGTCGAAACTACACTCTCGCGTTTATGAGTCGGGACATGATGGAATTGTCACTTGTACAATCGGGCCAGCATTACATCGTAACTAAAGTTTATCATTTTCACTTCTTTTTAAGTCTTATCAGTTTAAACATTCAAGCTGAGAGAGTTTACGGCATAGGGAAGGGCGGATGTGCGCGTGTCATTCAGAACACAAGACAAAATAAGAGCGTTCTTTCAAAACAGAAAATGGCAAAATAATCGTTTTTACTCGATTATACTATTTTGGTGATTGTTGGGAGCAAAAATCGAAATTGAAATCGAAATTCAATTAATTGCACAGCCCTAGTGTGTGTGTGTGTGTGTGTGTGTGTGTGTGTGTGTGTGTGTGTGTGTGTGTGTGTGTGTGTGTGTGTGTGTGTGTTGTTTACTTCTGGAAAGGTCTTCTTTGTGTCTAATCCAAAATAACTTGCAGCAGTGCACTGAGCTGATGAGAGAGAGCTCTGCGTGTGTGTGTGGGGTGGGGTGTTGTGTCTCATCTCACCCGAGGGATGATTTTCGGTACATTTGTACAGTTTATAACCAGACCGACTGCAGGAAATTAATCATATTGATTATATTACTTCAAAAATTTAGTGCATGAGGTCTAAGTTATTCCCGCAATGGGCAACTGGATGAGAATTTTCATGGAAAACCGAACGCTGCTGCATAAGGACATAGTATATATGACTGGATGCACTACATGTAATTAAAACGCGACATATTACTCCTTCAGAAAAATGTGTTTTGGAAGAGACACAATGGCAGTGTCCCTCTGAGACTAGGGCATTTTGATTGCATTCAGCAGTTCTGTCTAGACGCCAGTCAAATAGACACGCGCAGCCCACTGCAGCACTCGGGAGAGACTGCTAAATGACTAGGACTTTTCATTTTCATTCATGAGGGAACGTAAGGGGGAGGGAAGCCAGCGAGGGAGGCAAGCAGCGATGTCTGGGAGAATGTTACTCCATGGTTTTGTTTAGGCTTTTTAATTCGAATGGATATATAGGTACAGAGAATTATTAGAGTCTAACAAATGGAATCTGTCTGATTTTTAAAATGGATATAATTAGGGTTTAACACATTGCTTTGTTGTATTTATTTATTTATTTTTTTAAATGTCATCCATGAAATTTAAATATTGATGTAAGCACGGAGCATCATTAGAATTTGACTGAGCTCTGTATGAAATATAATTAGGGTTTGACAAACAGGTTGTTTATTTATTTATTGAAGAATAATTATTGATTGAAGTTATGTTATGTTATATTATATTACATTATTATTTTAGTTTGTTTTTTAATGTCATCCATGCATTTTTAAATATGGGTATATGAGATCACAGAGCATTATTACAGTTTAACAAGCAGGTGTTTGATTTATTTTTTATTATTATTAATATTATATACTTATGTATTCATTTATATTTTAATGGCGTTTAGGTTAATGATTTCGGAATATTTCTGATATTTTCATTTATGACAGTGAGTGAACTATTATTTGACATAAATTTTAAATGTTCCTCTTTAATCAACAGTCAGGTGTTAACAAAATAATATTGTTCTAGTTATTATGTATCAATATTTTAGTGTCAATATTATACGATTTTTATGATAGACTATGCTATCTTAAATTGCAAGTAATTCACAATATTACATCTGTGTATTTTTCATCCTTGTTTGTAGGAGGGTTCTTTGTGGCCATCAGATAATGGGCTGAGACAAGGAGCATCTGAGGTAAGGTGTGTGTGTGTGTGTGTGTGTGTGTGTGTGTGTGTGTGTGTGTGTGTGTGTGTGTGTGTGTGTGTGTGTGTGTGTGTGTGTGTGTGTGTGTGTGTGTGTGTGTGTGTGTGTGTGTGTGTGTGTGTGTGTGTGTGTGTGTGTGTGTGTGTGTGTGTGTGTGTGTGTGTGTGTGTGTGTGTGTGTGTGTGTGTGTGTGTGTGTGTGTGTGTGTGTGTGTGTGTGTGTGTGTGTGTGTGTGTGTGGTGCCTATACTCTAAGGAGCTTGTTTCAATGGTTGTTGTTCTCCTTGTATAAATGGCACTGCCTGTAACAAGCAGTGAAGTCTCCTCAAGTGTATGCTGTGTCATATGCCTGAGTGTGCCTGTGCTTCTCAGTGTAGGCGTATGTGAGGGAGGATAGGCTCTGAGACTGTGTCTGTGAGTGATAGCGCTTAAAATATTGTGTGTGTGTGCGGGTGGAGAGAATACATGCATATATATTCATTGTTTGTGTGTGTGGGGGGGGGGGTCTCTCTCACCGGGATGCAGCCTCTCAGCAGTTCATTAATCTCTCACCCTCCTCTGGCAGCGTCTAGACGGTCGTCTGAGAGACCAGACACTCACAGTCTATCTGCGTAAATTGCCTCCCATCAGTATCCAACTCGCTAATGTAAACGTGGCCCCTGCAGTAATGAGGCTGATCTCATTGGCTAACTGACATGCAGATTTCACTCATATGAGGATATTTTATCAGCTGCATATTAGCATACTAATGTCTGGACTGGGGACTGTTTAAGTTTGGGGCTCTGGTGAGTTTATATGGAAATGGTAGAGTCATTTTTTTTTATCTGTGTGGATGTGACATGAGTAGAATACCATTATTCTGAATGAACAATTTTGTCTGTTGTAAAAATGGATTTATTTGGATGTTGTTCTAGATAATCATATAGACTCATTCTCTCTTTCTCTATCTTGTTATGTGGTATGGGGCTGGGTAATATAGCTTAAAAATGTATCAAGTGTTATTTTTTCATTATTCTTTTTATTTTTGTACTTTTATAACTCAAGAGATGATTTTCAGTTTTGTAGCTGATTGTGACCCAATACCTTTGGGTTTGTTTTTTTATCAGCCCTATAAAAAAAGATGACCAATACCTTTGTACATTTAGTGCGTAGTGCTTAATACACTAAAGGAGGGTGTACTGTACTAACCTACCTCAGGGGGGACTAAATGCTGCTATGTGGAACAAACTTTTTTTGAACAAAGTAGTGCAAATTGCAAAGAAACCTAGCATTGGGGATTTGTTGCTTTTTCCTGTTGTACCGAACTCGTTTCGAAACGTGACCCCAAAACCGAGGTACTTACCGAACCGTGACTTCTATGTACCGTTATACCTAGGGTTGGGTATTGGTTGGGTTTTATCCGATACCAGTACCTACTCTGTATTTTTCAAACGGTTCCGGTGCTTAAACGGTTCTTAAACCGGTACTTAAGAAAACGAAACCGCACACACTTTATCAAAAAATAATACCTGTGTGTGTTTTCTGAAAAAGATTTTCTGATTTCTGATTAAATAAAAAATTGTGCCGTTTAAAAGGCTACTGATGTAGCTGAGTTAAGATAAAGTTAAGATAAAAATTTTGTCTTCTCATATTATTTATATATATTATATATATATTATATTATATATTATAGACTTTCACAAAACAGAGAAATATCTGACACTGAGCAGAAATATTTAACACGCATACTAGTATAGCCTCATATAAATATACTTGATGTACTTCATACTTGATATGCAAGATTTGCAGTTGGCATTAAAATACTAGACTTACCAGAAGAGGAACACTGCAGCTGAACTTGAACTTTAGTCAAGAGTGTCAGAGGTTTTGGGTTCTAATCCGCATTCGTAGGTTGTTTTTGTTTTTTTTAAAAAAAAAATATTTAAATCGATTATGCTCATCAGTGGTTGTATATCAAGCAGGGACACTTTGTGTGCATTATATTTTGTGATTTCACCAGAACGAATAGATATGAGGCGCCGTCTAGGGCTTAAATCGAACTTCATTCACGCACACATAAAACGCTTGCATACACATATACTAAGTAGTCACACATACATGTATACTGCTCAATGCTCCAACTATATGAAATGCACAACGTCACATCTAAAGTCGCTCACGCACACACACGCAAACTCTACACACACGAGACACAAGGAACTCTCCGCGCACATACTCATCTGAGACGCGGGCACGCACACACAAACTCTCCGCGCACATACTCATCTGAGACGCGGGCACGCACACACAAACTCTCCGCGCACATACTCATCTGAGACGCGGGCACGCACACACAAACTCTCCGCGCACATACTCATCTGAGACGCGGGCACGCACACACAAACTCTCCGCGCACATACTCATCTGAGACGCGGGCACGCACACACAAACTCTCCGCGCACATACTCATCTGAGACGCGGGCACGCACACACAAACTCTCCGCACACATACTCATCTGAGACGCGGGCACGCACACACAAACTCTCCGCACACATACTCATCTGAGACGCGGGCACGCACACACAAACTCTCCGCACACATACTCATCTGAGACGCGGGCACGCACACACAAACTCTCCGCGCACATACTCATCTGAGACGCGGGCACGCACACACAAACTCTCCGCACACATACTCATCTGAGACGCGGGCACGCACACACAAACTCTCCGCACACATACTCATATAGACGGCGCCTCATAAATAGATCGATCTCTGCAACGTATTGAAGCGCGCGTCCGAGTGAAGAAAGTGCGGTGTGCGCGAGCCACAAGAGAAAACACTGTATCAGCGCCACTGATCGCAGCGGCAACGAGCACTTTGATCACTTGATTTAAAAAACACAGTTCAGCGCTAGATCGTCTCTTATTTAACAAACGAACTAAATGAATGCTCTGCTGGTTAACTGGAGATGTTTTGTTATTGGATCATTCGTGCCGCGAGATGTTTTATAGGGCGCGGTGAAAAAAGTCAGGCACCGAAAGTTTCGTTCTTATTCGGTCTCGTTACTACCGTTTACGTCGGAACCGGTTCCCTATTGGAACCGGGTTTCGGTACCCAACCCTAGTTATACCCCTAGTTTTGGATTACACCCTGTGGTCAAAGATCTGGACTGGTAATTGAAAAGTTGCTGGTTCAAACCCTACAAGGGATGATCCTTGAACTACTACTCCCATTGTGCCCTTAAACTTTGGATAATAGTATTTGCTAATGTCTAATTATTAGTTACTGATTATACGACTTTATAGCTAAGAGGGCAGATTTTCATTTTGTTCTTGGATTCTCTCTCTTGTCCTCCGCAGGTGGTGTACGCTCCTCAGCCAAGGGACCGCTTCACCGCTCCCACTTTCATGCAGCACAACCGCTTCAGACGTTTCCAGCCTACGTACCCATACCTGCAGCACGAGATTGACCTGCCGCCCACCATCTCGCTGTCGGACGGAGAGGAGCCGCCGCCGTACCAGGGCCCCTGTACACTGCAGCTGAGAGACCCCGAACAGCAGCTCGAGCTTAACAGAGAGTCCGTACGTGCCCCGCCCAACCGGACCATCTTTGACAGCGACCTCATTGACATGCACAGTTCAGGGGGTGGCGGTGGGCCGCGACCTCCCAGTAGCAACTCTGGGATCAGCGCCACCAACTCCAGTACCCATGGACGCATGGAGGGCCCTCCGCCCGCTTATAGTCAAGTCATTGGGCAGCAGCCGGGCATCGTACTTTACCTCCACCAGCACAGCAATAACCCGCCCCTCCCTGTCACTGTGCAGACTCCACCCAGGGGCCGGACAGATTTAAACAGCCCAGAGAGCACAATAGCGCTGAGCAAAGACAAACAAAGGGAGGAGCTAGTGTGAGGGGGCGGGGCTAGCACACGATTGGCCAATCGCGATCACTCTCCACCCATAAAGGGAACAGGTTCTCCCTCTTGACACTCCCGTGCACAACAGCGCTTAATGTGTCTTCGCAAGAAAAGAAAAAAAGCATAACCATGTGTTTTTTATAAAAAATTAAGAATATGGAGCTGAGCTTACAAAAGAAAACATTTAATTTGTTTTCTGTCAGACCAGCTGCGCTAAAACTGGGGTTTATGCACTGCCTGGAGTCTCCCACCTTAATTGCTCTGTATTACTTGTGTATAGCCGACACATTTAGAGAAGGTAATTCGCACACAGGACAGGCTTTTTGTTGTTGTTATTCTCGTTGGTTTTATCGTTGTATCCCCCTTGAACGCCCCCCCTCCTGCCCAACACACACGTTGACATACTAGCTGTGTGGATAGAAATTTATTTTTCTTTTCTTTTTTCCATTTTTTGAATTTTTATTTAAAGACCGAGATCTGTGCAGCATGAACAAAACAAATGCGAAAAAGGGTGAAAATCCAAATCCTAGTGCCAAGGTTTATGCAGAAGGTGTCATGGGGCGTTGACTGTCTTAAAGACTTGTTATACATTTAAATTGAAAACCTTTTCTGAACTTTTGCACTATTGTTGAGGTTAATCAGAGAAATTTGGGAATGGGGTAGTGGGGGTGGTGATGTATGCGTTTACTGTTTGTACTGTCGTTTTCATGTAGATCCGATCATATGCTTCAGTGCGAGCTTTCTATCGAAAGGGAAGTGATCTTGTCTGTTTCAGCACAAGAAAAATCTCTGATCCAGCCTAAAATAACCTTGGTCTAAAAGAGGCACAGAATACAGAGAGTCTGCTCTACTCTCATCTATCCTCACCACTGACATGTTCAGCCGCTTTCACAGACTACAGCTGATCTGAGATCAGTTGGCTGGTGGCACGGTTGACATTTTGCCTAAAAAGAAACTGGCTTTACTAAGAGATCCAAACAGGTTTTGACATGTTATGAGATTTTCGCTTATTCTAAAGAGGTTCTCCAACTCTTTTTTTTATTTTTATTATAACCATGTATTTATTATAGAATTTATATATAGGCAAAAGTAATACAATCTTAATGTTATTTTCTTTATAGACTCTAGTGAGAAACTATAAAAATTATCTTTATCCCTCTCTCTGTTTATTTATATATATATATATATATATATATATATATATATATATATATATATATATAAAATTTGATTAGGATTTGTGTAGGATTTTTTTTTTCCTCATTGGAGTCTGTCAAGAAAATAGCATCTCTACAATTTTAAGGTCACCATTTCATGCCTTTTGCACTTTTGCTTTCAAGTCAAAACTGAAACCAACTGAACCTACAAAATAATCCAGCTCTCTATTGTAGGGTTTGTTTTTGTGTTTTTTGACACTAGTCACTACCTGCTAACATTTTCCATACTTTTTGTTTGGGTTACCACCTCTTACAGCCAATACCAGAACATAGACATTCATTGGCATAATCTTCTAATCAAAATGCCAGTGCGGTCGAAGAAAAATAATAATAATAATAAAAATAATTGAAAAAAATTGCGTGTTGTATTATCTAGTCCCCAACAAGAATTAATCAGGTTTAAAAATGTGGTGAAGTCAAGGGCTAATGTGATGGGCATTTTTGAAAATACCTATTTTTACCCAGCAATCCTCTGTCCTGTTGCCTTTGCTCTCACTCTGTCACCAACCAGAGTGAACCCGACCCTGACACCAGCTCCAGCACGCACCAGTCCTGAACATCGAACTCTCTTCCTGTCCATATGTGTTCCTCTTATTTGCCACGTAGACATACAGTCAGGAAATCCAAGATCTGTACTTCTCAGAGCGGCTCTCTGCATTCAGTTCAAGCTTGGGTGTAATCGATCACAATCATTTAGGCTTAGAGGATGTTGCTCTGACCAAGAATCTGGTGCAGAGGTAGAGAAAATCTCGAAGAAACCCCAAAGACTCTTACCATTTAGTGCACACACATCCCTTTAATAAGGAGACTGAAGACTGAGGCCCTGTTTTTAGTCACCGCTGAGTCTGTCAAGGACAGATGGACTTGTGAAAAGGACATGGTGATTTTTGTTTCTTTCTTTTTTTGCTGGGGATCAAGGTCAAAAAAATTCAAAAGCAACATACTCACCTTTATAAGCTACTCTATTTGTACTCAGAATGTTAAGAGTCGGCCAATCAAAATGTGTTTGAATGCTTTTATTTCATGTCTGTTGGTTGGCTTTATTCTTTTTTTTGTGTGTGGACAGAAATGATGTCTTCTGGACCCATGTGCTTTAAACCAGACTTAACACATCAGCACTCTCCTCTTCTATATTAAGATTTCTTGGACCACATCAAACTGGACTAGATTTGGAATTCTAGAATCTCAATACCTGGGCTAGATTTGGAATTTTAGAATCCTAGCGGTTACATCCCTTAAGTCTGGTGCACACTGTACGATTTTGGCCACGATTTTGCCGTCTGAGACAAATTTTGAAGTCTGAAGTCTTTGATCGTTATTTTGACATGTTCACTGACAGCCAATTATTTAATTAATTACCATTGCAAAAAAATAATTGCTAATTTTACCTCAGACAAAATTCTGCCATTGTCAGAAGATTTGACTCACAGTCCTGCAGTGTGACTTCTACGACGACCATCAAATTGTCTTTGTTTTTCAAGACAAGCCACGACCAAAATCTACATTAGAGATTTCTTTGTAGCCACCATTTCAATCCCGCTTGTAATGCAGCTCACAGTCACTGAACTATCATCCGGGCGAGCTTTCTTGTGCGCGTCTGTTTTTAACGCGTCTTGACTGCCGTACAGTCTGACATCAATGACAACTGAGATCTTACAGTGTGACATGGCTTACAGCGAGGATCATGTTCGCAACAATCATAAGGACTATTTGTAAATCATACAGTGTGCACCCGGCTTTAGCAAAAATGTTGGAATCGCCACACTTGGAGGACGTACACCCAGCTTTTTTGCTTTATAGCAAATAAACAAATCACAGATATGACACAAAACGATGTTCGTTTAATAGCTGAACATGGTTCCATTACAGTTTTTTTTTTAGTTTTTTTATTAATGGCATATTGTTTTCCATATCAGATTGAGGGAAAAATATGGAATCATCAACAAAAACACACAACTAGTACTTTGTTGCTTCTTTTTTTTTTTTTTTACTTTTTTTTTTTTGAGGCATGGACTAATTCTCCATTAAAATAGTCCCAATTTATTTTCATTCGGATTGAGATCTGGACTGTTTTCTGGCCATGTCATTGAGTTGACATGTCTTTCCTGAAGAAAACTTTAACAAATATGCATTGGTATATGTTTCAGAAATGCAAATTACAAGGTGATTCCATATTTGTTTCCTCTATTTGGAAAACTGTAGAAACAAAATGCTATTAATTTAAATTATTTAATTTGTTTGAGATATGTTTCACATGAGTCAGAATGTTCAGCTAAACAATTATTTTTATTTTTTTTTGCTATGAAGTAAAAATATATATTCAAAAAAACTGGTCAAACTTTTGAATAGGCTAGATTTTAGAATTCTAGAATCCTTTTAGCTTCTAGATTTCTAGCCAATTTAAATGTAATAATCCCAGAATTTCCAAATTATTATTCTAGAATCCCAGAAAGTCCCATAAGAATGGCTAAATTCCAGCAGCTGAGCTCAGTATAGAACTGTAGAGTCATTTGAATGGTGTATATTATACGCTCTTGTCTTTCAAGCACATGCTTTAAAAGCTCACAACATTGCAGAGTCTGAGGGAGATGTTTCTCTCAGCTCACCTGGGAAAATTAACCAAGGCTACAAAGAGCAAAGCGAGAGCACAATGTCACTGCATTCAGAACGGTATGCTATTTTAGAGCCCTTTCCCTGTTTACCTGTCCCTCTATTCTTTTCACTGGCTGTCTTCAACCATTTCATTAGTCAGTTTGCTGCTGCTGCTGCTATGCTGCTTCTCATCTGCTGCACTTTTTTGTTTTGCCTGTCTGTCTGTCCTCCATCCATCCTTGCACCATCCTGGTAGATACTTCCCTTTGTCCTCCACAATTTGTTTCCATCTCAAAGGAAGAGCTTTGTGCCGTTTTCTACTGTCCAAGGAGTTTGCATGTTACTCACAAGCTGAATCGGTGCCTATCGATCGTGTTGTTTTTGAGCGACGTAGGAACCCACTTGCACTCTAAAAGTTCCCACCTTAGCTGTGCCTCACTTCCAATGGTGCTTTCTTCTTCTGTGTAATGTTTCTTTTTTCTTTTTTTTATCTTCTTTTATTTGTAAGGTGCTGTAAATAAAGTTAGTCTGTATGCACATATCCTACCCAATGGGTAGAAACCACAGAAAAAAGACATTGTTAATAATGTAACAATTTATAGTTGATATAAAGATTCTAACATGATGGCAATGGATTTGTAAATGCCTACAGTTCAAATGTGCTTTTTTTTTTTTTGCCGAACAAGGAAATTCGTTATCAGAAAGATGCTTCATGAAAATACTAAACTACAGAGCATTTCATAGATTTTTATTGAGTAACATCTTGCTACAGAAAGAATGAAAATGCTGTTCTGGATTAGAATGTTTCTTTAAACATTGCCCCAACCACAAAAGGCACACTTACACACATGCAAAAAAGATTTATTTGACTAGGTTTTTAATCAGAAAACCATTCTAACCTAGTTAAACTAAGTCATAAATTGGGATCCAGTGAATGGAAACTAGTTAGCAGTGCCAGACTCCCGCTTACAGACGCAAACTCTGAGGGATTGTGAAATGACAGTCTTGCTTAAAACAACAGTGTTCATTTTAAGCCCAACATGTACATGATTTTTCATGCCACCCTGTGTTGTGCTTCCTGTATTTGCAAGTTTAATAATGAACCAAATGAGAGATGTAGTTTTAACATTCTTATTTTTGTTATATACTGTATTTCAGACATTCTTGTGTATGTAGTGTATAGGAGCAAAAAAAAAAAAAGATTTTAAATTGCAAATATTTATGTGCTGGTGCTCCACTGTACAGTAGCTTGTATTCGCATGTCTATAGTTATATACCTGAAGATAATGTACATAGCGATGCCATTTTGACTACAAGCACCTGACTAACAGCAGTTGTGACTTTTTGAGCAATGTACCAAGATGCTTTTGAAGCTTTTCTTTCTTGCACAAGCACAGAGAACTAACAATAACTGAAATGAGTTAGACTTGTTTTACTCTGATGCTTATCGAGTGTCTGATAACAGACATTCATGAATAAAAAGCAGCACAATATCAGACCTTTTATACTCTATAAATTCCCCCCCTGCTCATGATGCTTCGTATGTTCATGTGCGTGGACATTTTACAAACATGCACATAGATATTTATTTTACTTACATCATTGTGTTGTAATTAATAGGTTTTAAGCATAAGGTCTGTTTTTGTAATGCTTTTTTATTTTCAGAATAAGTAATCAAAACATGTTGCTCTAATCACTGTTATAGTCGAACTTTTATGCTTGTACTTCTGCTGTTGTCCAACTGCAGTTAAACTAATAAACTAAAAGTACCAGTTGCTGACGTGTCTGACACTTGTAGGTTTTTTTTATTGAAATAATATCCTGAACATGTTGTCATATCATCAATTTTATTACTCTCTCAATGAACATTGGCACATTGAGGTGATTTGAGTTTAGATTAAAAAAAAGTTTCATTCAAGTAATATTTTTTGATAAAAGTAAACATTTTTAAATGTCAAAAGAGGAACAAAGTGGGTTAACAATTGTTTTTTTTTACCCACTGACTTATGCAATCCAGATACTCCGTAAGCACAAAGTGCAATTCAAGACATTGTACAGTCTAGATTACTATGTAGGCAATATGCACAAAAACTCAAATACAAACATGATAAATCAATGAAAATCATTAAATATAGATCCTGATATTAATTATCACTTATTGAAATATTTTCAAGTCTTACATTAAAACAATTGAACTAAAATAAACTCACACACAAACACTCTTAATATGATTTTGGCTTAATTCGGTAATATAATTCTAGTATTACTGCTAGTATTACTTCAAGTTTGTTTCTCTCCAAAGCACTCAACTTGTAAATTCAAGTGCATGGAAACCATTTGACATGATAATAGTTATTGTGTGCGAACATTCAATACCTTAAAGGTATAGTTCACCAAAAACTAAAAGATTGTGTCATCACTTACTCACCCTCATGTTGTTCCAAACCTGTATGAACAATTTTTGTCAATACAATGAAAGTCAATGGGTTCAAGTGTTGTTTTGAAATCCACTGAGTTCTTATATGGACATAAACATTTTTCAAAATATCTTCTTTTGTGTTTCCGCAGAAGAAAGTCAGCCATTTTTGGTTGAACTGTGCCTTTAAGTAAACACCAAACACTTTGTGACATTGTGAGTAATTATTGATCATGTGAAACATTCCTCAATACACTTAGTTTTTAGATATTATTCTCTTCCCTTGGCAGCTTGATTCAACCACAGCATGTCATGCGGCCTAGTCGGCTTTCTTACGGAAAGACATTTTGTCTTTTGTCTCCTGCAGTTTCTCCGAAAATTTGTCTTTCGTCTCAGAGAGGCGCCCTTTAGTCCCCTCCATTCGTTCTGAGAGCAGTTCTTTGGTTTCCTCCATCTTCTCTGAAAACCTCTCTTTCGTCTCCTCCATTTTTTCAGTCAGTAGTTCCCTGGTCTCCTCCATTTTGTCTTGCAGGTACCCTTTAACAGGCGGAGGGGTGGAGAGGTATCCGTGTTTGCGGAGGTACTGCACAGACAGGGACGTTCCGCCCAGTGTAACTGTGTATCGGGCAGGAGTAGCGAGCTGTGACCAGATAGACAAAGCAATACAATGATTATTCGTATATCATATACATAATTGAAATCCATGTCATTGTCAAATAATCTTAGATTTTGTTTATATACCTTATACATGGCATAGGCTGTGAGTGCATAGCCACCCTGGGAATCTCTCAAAATTCCCACCATCCAATCCGGTAAACCGATGAACTCCAGAAACGGGACCAGATTCACGCCTCTGCAGAGAACACAGAACATTAACATGTCACTCATTTATCTTTACAAGAGAGATTGTTTGCTTTTGTAACCTTGATTGTCCAGATGACGCTGTTAAAGCTTGTCTGTCCTGCTGAAGCTCAGACAGACTTTATCTGGTAAAACTCAAAATCCCTGCCAGCCTCACCTTAAAGTCTGTGCGCTGAGTCTGTTATGTTTTCATCTTTAAAGCAAAAGCACCTCTGTTCATGTAGTTTACTGGATTCAAAACTCTTATAGCCCATCAAGTACCACAAGACAACTTTAGCTTTATTCATAAAGCTACATTAATTGTAGTGAAGCACATTATATCGGTACCGTATTGGTTAAAGGGATAGTTCACTTTGAAATAAATTTTTGGTATGTTTTAGCTTACCTCAAGGGCATCCAAGATGTAGGTGTCTTTTTTTCCGCAGTAGTTTCAATTTTGATATTTTTAGGTCAAACCGTTCTTGTCTGTCAGTCATATAATGCAGGTCGATGGTCACGGTCTCAAAACACAAGCACAGAGTCCAAATTAAAACAATTCCCCGTCGTCCAAATTAAACAATTCCCCATCGTAAGTACACATTGATGGCCTAAGACACGAAACGAGCGGTTTGTGTGAGAAAACGAACAGTATTTATATCGTTTTTACCTCTTATACGCAGACATGTCCGAGTGATCTGATCTGACGTGTGCGCAGACTGGTGCATAGATATATACACACTAGATGTCGCCTTGTCTACGGCAGTTTATTGGAACGAATGTCTTTAAGGCGACATCTAGTGTATATATCTATGTCCTGTGTACACGTCAGATCAGATCACTTCGACATGGCTGCATATAAGAGGTAAAAACTATATAAATACTGTTCGTTTTCTCACACAAACCGCTCGTTTCGTGTCTTAGGCCATCAATGTGTACTTACGATGGGGAATTGTTTAATTTGGACGACGGGGAATTGTTTTAATTTGGACTCTGTGCTTGTGTTTTGAGACCGTGACCATAGACCTGCATTATATGACTGACAGACAAGAACGGTTTGACCTAAAAATATCAAAATTGAAACTACTGCGGAAAAAAAGACACCTACATCTTGGATGCCCTTGAGGTAAGCTAAAACATACCAAAAATGAATTTCAAAGTGAACTATCCCTTTAATAGCTTTTTCTAAATAATTTCTAAATTAATTTTAATTGTATATTCTTATCTACACTTAGATTACCTTTGCGGTCAACTAACATTCACTTGAAGTTAACTTTTTAAAAACACTAATAATTTAATAACACTGTAAATGTAATATTTAACTAATCTAAAAATGAATATCCATTTTTCGTACTGTACTTTATAATATTGTGATGCCTATATTCGGCGGCAGTATTTAAAATGATTTGAGTTTTTAGAGTTTTAGTTTATTTATTTAGACAAAATGGTGTATTATTTTAATATTGACAATTTAGTGTTATCAGTCATTGCATGAAAATACTTATCAGCAAAATTTTATCTTTGTAAAACACCAAGATGAAAACCTTATAATAAAAAAAAGAATATATTATATTTAAGAACTGAAGTAAAGACAGAGCATTTGAAAATAGAACTGTGGCGCTTGTCATCTTGTTAGTTTTTACTAATGGTGTGTTTCTGTCCAAATGGTCACTTACTTCATTGCAGCATAATAGAAGCTCCCAAACCACACTGTGGACGTGACGACGTGAACAGGCACCATGACTTTACCATACTGTTTAAATGTCTTTTTAAATCTCTGGAAGAGCCCAATAGATTTGTCCTGCAGAGGGTCGACATCACCCTTACTCTGAAGGCCAGACTCAGTGTCACCCTTAAAAAGACCCTCAGTCCCAGCTAGACTTTGTGGAGGGTTTAATGGCGTTTCTTCCTCAGTGGACGTTTTGAGGCCTTCCTTCGTCCTGATGACATTAGTGCAACTGAAGCAGCGTGAGGTCCGGACGGTCACAGGAAGCTCCCGCGCAGCCCAGGTGTGACCCAGGTACGCCGAGCGCAGCAGGACCGCACGCCGCAGTGCGACCAGAGCCCACATCTGCTGCATCACCTCCCCCACATACAGAGCGCCACCTACAGGTCCTGGACAGGCTAAAGAGGTTAGTGTCAAACAACAATTACACACAAACTGTTAACATCTGGCTAATGATCTACAGTAGCAGTCAAAAAATTTGGTCACACTTGAATATAATATTAAATAATAATTATATTTTATGTATGAGTTGGCCTGGATAATGACACTAAATACAGCTAACTAGTGCCAGGGATACATGGGAGTTTCTTCAATAAATAAAAAACTGCCTGAATTCTAGCTACTAGGTATGGCTACTTTGAAGAAGATAAAAACAGTATGTAATATGACAATGAATAACAAGTACTATGCTGACTGGTTTAGGTTGATGTAATGCAACTTAAAATGTTATTGGAAGTTTTAAACTTAACTATCTATGATCTATTTAGTCATAATGATTAAAAAGCCACACAGGCTGAGCATGATGAACACATGCTATTGGTCAGAGGTTTGGGTCATGGCTCTCTGTCAACCACCAGACTGATCAGGTTAAAGATAAAGTACTGTAATTCCAAAGATTAACGAGGTTAGTTTTAACCAGTCAGCTCAACTTGACTAATTATCGGCTTATAATTGTTGCAGTAGTGAGAATATTCCCTTAAAACTTCCTTCAGAGATTTATATGTAGGCCCACAAGGCTTTTAACACAACTGTAACATGTTTCCTACTTTCTAAGTAAAAGACCAAGCATCTTATTAGCCGATAAACAATAGTTGTGCTTTATGTTTAGCTTCATAACATTATATGAATACAGATATTTACTCAGTCAGAAAAGTGTCAACACATTTAATCCACTAAAGGTTTAGGGTTCAATTCCTGACATGTTGTTTTTATGAAGTAACACATCAGTTTGCCCAGAACTACAAGCGTGATCACTCTGTGTTAGTCTTCTACATATAGCATTTGGGGGTTGTTTTGGAGGACAGATAGACGTTTGCAGAAGTAAAATCACTAACTCAGAGCTTCTCAAGTCAACAGGGCCCTGATCTTAACTTCAACACAATGCTTTGCCACTCCTACAGGGTCAAACACACACCTAGAACAGCTCAAACAAAACTTAACATATCCGCTGGAAGAAATAGTTATAGAAACAGAGTGGCAACTTACATTCACCTCTTGAAGGTCTGTTGTGAGTTTATGGAGAGTCCGCGCAGAGCTCCATTCCTCTACAGACTTATGTCATGTACTCGCACGTTCTCCAGGCATATCCACATGGAGCTGCTGCGCGCGGCATCATGGGAAATGTAGTCATTTGAGGGTAAGCGCGTGATAGTTAGCCTTGAACATGAGACTTTTAATAATAATGATAATAATAATAATAAATGTTATTTATAATGCGCTTTTCTAAAACCCAAAGCGCTTTTTGTACTCGGAATTAGAAATATTGGTTATACTTTTATTCAGATGGTCTTTATTTCCGCACGTTTTTATTATCATTTTTAATTATCTTTTTTTTAATGTAGCCTATTCTTGCTGTTGTTATTATTATAATGTACTATTGTTGTTATTGTTGTTATTATTTTGTATCTATTTTTCCATTTTTTGAATACATATCCATTTGTTGAATGAGTTGTTACAATCTAAATAAAGCTTTAAAAAAAATAACAATAAAAATTAAAGAAATTAGATTTATTTTATTTAACGTATTTTACTCTAAATACTTATGAATTTTACTCTAGACTCTAGACTAGTTATATTTATAATAAGTTATTTGTATCTACCGTTCTTACGAGCATTTCTATTTCTATTTCTATTTACGAGCATTTCTATTTCCATTCTCTAATCCATTATATCAAAGCAATAACACGGAAAAGTTGGTATGTCTGCGGGGTTATATATTCGGTTTTATTTTTTCCACCGTTTCCCTGGTATATGATGTATAAAGCTGCAGTTACGTTTGTCGTCCACTAGATGGACGTGAATCAGGCTTGTGTAGTTCGCCATTAGCTCAAGTAGCAGAATAGAGCCAGGAGTTTCACATCAAGCAGGTCTCCGGTTCGAATCCCAGCTGAGCCAGGAAGCCTTTCTGTGTGTTTCTCTGTGTCTGCGTGGATTTCCTCTGGGTGCTGTGTTGTCTCAATGACTGATGTTTTATACTAAAAATGGGAATACACTGAATCATATCTCAGGGTGTCCCTTTGATCACTGCTTTAGAGCTTTCAGACAACCCCTGTCTGTTCAAGAACCTCTCATTCTCTTTCTGTTGATGTCCTCTGTGCAAATGGACAGTAAAGTACAGATCAGGGCAGGTAAATTGGAATCTACTTTATTTTATTATTATTATTATTAAAGTTGTTGATTTCCTGAGGAATTAGTAATCATTTGTGGACATTGGTAAAGCCTAATAGCAGCAATGTAACGACATGAAATAATGATGTCCTTCATGACACCTTCTCCCTCCAATCATCTGGGTCTCTACAGACAGGAGTCAACAACATGTGCACCTCTTTCACTGGCTCTTATCTTCCTTCGATTTTTGTTGTTATGCAACTAAGATTATTAAAGCAATCTTCTTGTCATCTTGTCAGTTAATAAGACAGCAGGCTACAGATCCAACTCATAAAGCTAAATTGAAAAAAAAGAAGATTAGGCAAACCGTGAAAACGGCAATTTCATTAAATGTCATCATACATTTGGTTTGACTTGAAAATAACAGGGATAATATCCACATGGATGTTCAAATGCTGAGCAGCATTAGTGTTCTGGTACTTTCTCTAATATCCTGGGTGCCTCAAATCACATCTCATGACCAATACCTCATGACCATTAGTGTGAAACCAGACATGAAGAGAGTCACTGCTCAGTATATGATTATATAAAAACATTCTTATGTGAATGAATAGGGTCACTAATAGGGTCACTACTGTAAGTGGGTGATCACTTCAAAGGGGTCACCTTTTTTAAATATATCATATGAAGAATGACTCACATAGTATGTTAAGTTTTGAAGGCAATATGAAATAAATGAGAACAAGTATACAAACACATGGTCCTTTATATTCAAGTATAACTGAAAAACTATTCAATTTAAATGTGAGATGAGGAAGCACTTCATATCAATAAATACTGTAAACACTGCTTATCGCCAGAGATTATTAAATCAGACTCGATGCATCAATAGTGACTGTTTGAAGAACTAACCAATCAGTCCTCATTACACTGTGTGCAAATCTCTTCTCACAGTGCTGATTGGTTATCAAAGAGGAAACCTTGAAACAAGAAGTCCTTCCTGATATTGACACTCAGAACTTTGGCTTTCTTATAAGTGCATTGACAAAGACTGCTCAGTCTGATCTTACTAGTGGCAAGGTCAAAGGCGCAGTGTGAACAAAGAGCTTTTACAAACCTCCCTGAGAAAATGCTAAATGATGTTTCATCAGATGCATGTCATTCTAGGTCAGAACCTGTCAAAGCCAAAATATATCGAAAGTTGTGAAATTTTTTTTTTCCTATTTTCATCATCTTTCTTTCTTTCTTTCTTTCTTTCTTTCTTTCTTTCTTTCTTTCTTTCTTTCCATTACCATCATTAATACTATTACTAGATAATAGATATTTGTTTTGCTAATAACAATAATATATATATATATATATATATATATATATATATATATATATATATATATATTTGTATATATATATATGTAATATGAAGTTCGAAATTCAAAAACACCTGTAAAAAAAAAAAATTTGTTTTAGAGTTTAGCGCATGTTTTATGAGCACAGGATAACCATATTCATCTGCACAGTCAAGCAGAGCCGAAGCACAACCAAAACAATGTTCTTCTGCAAAATGCATGAAGTTTGTTTTTTAACCACTAGAGGGCCAAAAGTTACCTTTAAATGCTACAAAAATGTGTAATGTGATTATTGTGATTTTTTTTTGTTTTGTTTTTTTGATGATAACAATTATATATTATTTACAATAATTTTTTTCTGTTTATTAGACCCTTTTGCTTTAATGACAGCAACACTTAAGCTTACACAATCTACAAGTTTGTGTAAAACCAGCATGAGAAGACTAAACCACTTGTCTCAGTGGCATGATGCACTAAGCTCTTAATGCACCCAGACTGACTCAAAATGTTCATTTACAGATGATGACGGTGGTGGAGTGATGCATTTGTAGAAGTGGCTGGCCATGTATGATAGGAGAGGTTAAGGATTTGAACTAAATTATAGTTGTAATCCTTTTTTGATGTAATTATCTGGTCACACTTCACGAATTTGATCATGAGAGTAATTATTGATTTGCTTCATTAACTACATATTTTGTCTTTGTCATTTTCTTTCTGCTAGGCTGCAGTTAACAGGTGTTTGAGTGAGTATGATGGAAAGGTTCTTGCCCCCTGTATGGAATATAAAGCTCTGATATGTAGCCTACCAGTGGAACGCACTTCAAAATAATTTCTCATCTGAATCTAATGTGGCTGCCGTGAATATTCCAAATGTGTATCATCACACCCTACTGTGAATAAAAATAAGGAACCTAAATGTATTGCCATCTGTTCAAGTTTGTGGGTTTATTTATATATTTTTTACATTATCAAGATGAAAATATATTCATTGTACTTTTCATGCTAATGCCATGTTACATTAGTTCTGTATCTAATAGCAGGCTACCTACAATATGAAATTTGGGCCTCTATAACGCTTATAGTTATTAGTGGAAAGTGCCAATACGCAAGGTGTTGGTTTACATGTTTTTCTTCACACTAGGAGCGCTTCCATCTGCTTTTCTCTTTAATTAACTCTGGCGTTCCTTTTCCTGTTTTGAGTTTCGATAAGCTCGACTGAGCTCAGATAATAAGTTCTGTGGCCAGTTGCATAAACTGTTAGGACTAGTCTTACAAGTTAGTCATCCAATTTTATTCTTTAAAACTGTTAATAACTTTTTAAAGTCAGAAACATAAAAACGTAGATTGGTCTAATTTGACACCGAACAGTAAGACTGATTACCCCTAACTAACTTCTAGTTGATCATACTAGTTCTTAAGACACAGTCTTAACATAATGGCTATGTTTATGCAACTGGCCCCTGGACATCAGCTCAACTTTCTAAAGAGACCGGAAGTGCCCAGGTGTTCCGGCGCTGCCATTCATCCAAACAATCCCATCAAACAAATTGCCCTCATATACCGGTGTTTGTTTTGAAACTGCCAACATCCTGTACTGAAAAATGAAAACGAACATTATGGTTGTACTTTTTTTTTATCCTAACAGGCATTGTTTCGTTGTTGTATGCCCATGTGTCAGGGCACAGTTTTAATGCAGCGTAGCCTACTGTACGCTAGTTTATTTTTGTAGCGTATTTGTTGAGCATTGACATGACTAAAATATAGCTTCGGTCAAGATTTTGGATGCTCGTTACTGTAACCAGCATCGCTGCCCGGGAACGGAGCACGAGTCCGCGCGGGGGTGGAGCGCGCGTTGTGCTATATGAGCGCGCGCGGAGAGATTCTACAGCAGTCATCACAGATCACACAGCTCTTGCATTAGATCATTCAGCTTCTAAACATGCAATAAACCACTTCCGGCGACACTTGGCAACGTGAGTAAATTTTATCTTTCTTCTTCTTCTTTTTTTCTTTTTTTGTTGGAAGTATCATTTCTAATTTTAATATACTAGCCTTTTTAGTCATTATTTGATCGTTCCACTTGTTGTTTTATTTATTTCATTTAACATCGAACATTATTATTGTTATTGTTGCACCTTTTGTTGTTATAGGCTGTATACATTTTGTTTTGCTTTATTTTTATCCCACATATGTAAGCTAATTTCTTGCATAATTTTCCCACCTCAGAAGCAGATAAATAGACTATAGTGTGATGCAAGTGTGATTTAGGTGTTATTAACATTCTCGGAAATTAAATGAGCCTTAATTAAATGAACAATAGATCATAGATCATACTTCCAATAGATCATACTTCCTTTTGCTGCACACACATTCTGTGCAAATCATTATGAAATGGCATGAAATGGTGTAGCCTATGTCCCGAGGTGTGACTCTGTAGGTATTTGAGCTGCACACCTGCTCGTGAGAACTATGTCATGAGACCACAACAGTTTGTGATTTATAACACCACTTAAATCCTTGTCAAAATAACCACCCAAGGGGCAACTTTTTATAATCCAAATCCGCTGTCAAAGAGCATTATGAGCATTTTAATATTATTCAGATGTGTCTGACAAATCCCCTTAGTATTGGATCAAATCCACTTTATTGAATACAGAGGCAGACCATCTCTTGAATATTGATGCTCTGTCACAGGGCTTGTGAGTAATGTCTTTGAATTTAGTAAAGGTCAATACAGTCTTGGTCCCTCTGAATGTTTTAAATTGACAACCAATTTGTGTGTGATTAATATATTAATGTTAATAAATGTAGGCCTATACAGTTACATTTAATTGACTGTGTGCTTCTCTGTGGTGGTATGATGTTTATTTCTGTGCATTTTTCATATTTTTATAAATGTGCTCGCTTTCTGATGGATGAGTGCTGCTCACATTGAGTCCGTTTTTCTCACCCGAGGGATGATTTTCGGTACATTTGCACAGTTTATAACCAGACAGATTGTAGGAAATTAATCATATTGTTTATATTACTTCAAAAATATTAAGAATTGTATACCTAGAGGTTTGTGCACATGCTACAGATTGCATGAGGTCTAAGTTGTTCCCGCAATGGGCAACTGGATGAGAATTTACACATGTATGTCTGTTTCTATTTCAGACCAGTTACTCTAGTAAACTGACGAGGGCACAATAATCAGTGAAATCCATTAAGAGAATGAAACTATAAGGATCTTTAATACCACCAAAGCACTCAATCAATGTCACTTGTAACGACTCTGTTGACTTGGGGATCTGCTTTGATTCAGCCACTTTTTGTGATCCCAATTAGCTGTCATGGATTAAAAAGATGAAAAACAACATGTATTCTGAGGAGATTAAAAGAAGCTTCATTTTAAGAAGAGGATTTTAATGAAAAGACATGACAAGATGCTCAGAACAACACACTGAGAAACAAACCAACAGTTCAGGAGCTTATGATAATAATAATTATAATTATTATTAAAAATTATAATACAGTTCCCCCGTTGTATTTGATTGTTTAAAAAAAAAAAAGAAAAAAAAAAGTTTATAATGCCACGAGTAAATAAAGACGTTTTACATTTTCTTAGTCCTCAAGTGTCTTATATGTTTCTTAATGAGTTGAACTATCCCATATCCAAAGAGCATGCACCGGGATTTTTACTCCAGTAGCACTTTTAAAAAAAAAAAGTCTTAATCTTGTTCATTTTATTGTTGAATTACATTTCAGTTTGGCTCACTTTTTACAAACCTTCCTGCATAAAGTGAATTCTATTTCATCATATTCAGGCGTTTCTTTGTGGTGCCTTATCTGATAGAACATGGTCATAGCATTCTCATACTGCACGTTCTAGCTTAGAAGGTCTTGCTGACTCAATACTCCAATACTCCATACTCAATGTAAGTCTTGTCCTTGAACAAATACAATATCTTTCAGTTATAATCCATTACAAATCCCATAATATTGATAATAATATTGATTGTGCTTCACAAAGATTGTTTGATCAAGCATTTTTATTCTAGAGACTCATAAAAATTCTAGGCCACAAACACATTGCATTTAAACAGCTGAGGGGAGAATGACATTAGATGATATCCCAACTACAAAACCATTTTTTTAGGCAAATATTACAGGGATACAGACATATCGACTGGTGTCATTATGAGAAAAGTATGTTTCCTTACTTAATAGGTGACTGGAATTAATTTGTGCTAATGAACTGCAGACCCATTTCTTTAGAAGACTAGGTTGCCATGTTGTGTGACTTCCAATACAGTAATTGCATGGCCCATTCTTGCAAGTGTTACTGTTACAATACCCAGATTAAATCTGCTAAATTAAGGACCCCTGAGCAAGAGCTATAGGCTGCCATCGCCCTTAACTGTGGCAGCAAATGCATTAATGGGAAGGATGTCTACATATAGTTCATCCGACACACTCATAGTGTTCTTGACTCCATTGTGACCTCCATTGTACTACCTCTAGTCATGTAAGTGCAAAAAGACACATAGCAGTAATTGGCCTGATCCAGCATATCTAAAGGGATTTCCTAGGTTTCCTAGGAAGGTCTTAATGTTTCCTTTTCGCAATGTTTAGAGCACACATTGCTGTCAATAAAGATGCTGCATGTTCAAGCTGTGTTGTGTTTCTTAAGCATAATGTGTCTCATAATTCTGACTTTATTTCTCTCTTTTTCTTGCAATTCTGAAAAAAAAAAGTCATGATGTTATGATGTTAACAAAAATTTGTGAGTGGGTGTGTGAGTAGCAGACAGACAGACAGACAGACAGACAAAGATTCAGAAGAATATGATTCCAATGCAAAGTTTAATCCATAAAGGGCAGAGAGACACACCATACGTGAACGTGACCAAACAGAGAATGAATGTGAGGGTTCAACTAATATAGCAAACACAAACGAGATTAATTAACACACACCGCTGAAACCAAGAACACAAATGAGTGGGACAACTGAATAAAGGAAACAGGAAACTAATGAAAACATACTAAAAGTCCGTGAATTACAAAAACAGAACATAACTGTGACAGCCACTTTGTTCATTCTTGAAATGAACTTTTTACTGTATGGTGATTAGATTCACTGTTTTGGACTGCTGTCTTGAACTTGAGCATGCACGTACTGAACAAAGTCCCTCACTCGGCGTCCATCTTTGAAACGCCTCTCGGGCAGCTATTTCAGTCATGCAAGTAGCTCCTGTCTCCTTGAGTGGAGAAACCTCAAATTCTCCAAAGATTTCATATTTGAAATCACCAATTAATCTATGCAGAATAACTGTTCCATGTATGGTTTGTGTTCCCATTGTGTTTTTGCTTCTGCCCTGTGACCGGCTGCATCCGAAATCACATACTTACTACTATATAGTGGGCGAAAAACAGTATGTGACAAAAGAAGTTGGTCTGAATTCACAGTACTCATAAAAGAGTAGACAAAAAGTACCCTGATTACTGAGTATTGAGTACCTATTACTTCCGGCGAGATTCTGAAGTGTGCATACGATGGACACTTTATTATCCCATGAGCCCACGGGAGAGGATTTATGAATGTCAGTGAAGCGACGCAACTGACGCTGGTAGGTCACATGATAAGGACAACATGCCGAATGTTGTACGTCCGGATTACATTTGATACTACACACATTCATACAATATAGAACACATTTTCTTGTTCAAAATAAGTATCTACTCAGAGTATGCGATTTCAGACACAGCCCTAGTTTTCCACAGCCAGTTTAATTAGTCATTTCATTTCACCTGTTGTCATTTAATTAGCATTAGCTTCCTTTGTTTGATCTACCTATTTAAAGTATGAGTTTTCTGTCATGTGTTGTCCGTCTTCGTCATTGTTAGCGTCTATGCAAATGTGTTTTCTCCTGAGTATCTCCTGTGAGTTTTGTTATTAAATTTGTTCCCTGAACTCTTCCTCATCGTGCGAGTTTATATACAACCACGTTATGTGACAGATACTTTGTGATTTGTTGTATAGTAGCACATGGTAGCGCTTCTTGTTTGTTGTGCAAACGAATAAAGAAAGAAATGTGTTGTCAATAATTCTTCAACAATGACTTACCAATAACTTAATTAAATAATGAAATTCTGAATAATAAATAAATAAATGATCCAACAGGATTAGTCTTATTCTGCAATTTATCTCTATCATGTTAACATTTTTATTGTAAAACAACAGATGTTGCAATGCTTCTTGACGTTTTAACAACCCTTTCTCTTTACAGCAAATGTACACGGATGCAGCGTCATGTATCTAACATCAACTGTTGCCAGACACTGAGCATCCATTCTACATCAGAACATGAATCCCTCGGAGTGGCCCACATTTTCTCCAAACGCCTCTTTGAGTCACACAAACCACAGCGATGAGTCAAGCAGGTCCAAGTCAAGTGCTTCATCTGCCTGTGAGCAGGTGCACATTGCACCTGAGGTCTTCCTCACACTGGGGCTCATCAGCCTGCTTGAAAACATCCTCGTCATCCTTGCCATCGTGAAGAACAAGAACCTCCACTCACCCATGTACTTCTTCGTCTGCAGCCTAGCAGTGGCCGACATGTTAGTTTGCGTTTCCAACGCGTGGGAGACAATAGTCATCCACTTGCTGGCGAACAGGAGTTTGGTGATTGAGGATCACTTCATCCGTCAGATGGATAACATATTTGATTCTCTCATCTGTATCTCGGTGGTGGCGTCTATGTTGAGCCTGTTAGCGATCGCGGTGGATCGCTACGTGACTATCTTCTATGCTCTGCGTTACCATAATATAATGACCGTACGGCGAGCTGGGATTCTCATCGGCAGCATCTGGACCTTCTCCACAAGTTGTGGGATCATCTTCATCATCTACTCCGACACTAAGCCTGTGGTTGTGTGCCTGGTGGCCATGTTCTTTGCCATGCTGCTGATGATGGCTTCACTCTACAGCCACATGTTCCTGCTGGCCCGTTCGCATGTCAAACGCATGGCGGCATTGCCGGGCTATAAAGCCAACATCAGGCAAAGAGCTAGCATGAAGGGTGCCGTCACCCTCACCATCCTACTGGGAATTTTCATCGTGTGCTGGGCACCATTTTTTCTCCATCTCATCCTCATGATCTCCTGCCCACGGAACATTTACTGCATCTGCTTCATGTCACACTTTAACATGTACTTGATACTCATCATGTGCAACTCGGTGATTGACCCACTGATCTATGCGCTCAGGAGCCAAGAGATGAGAAAGACCTTTAAAGAGATCCTCTGCTTTGATGGACTACGCAGCCTCTGCAACCTGGTCAGCAAATACTGAAGAAGGTTCCTGGAAGAACCTGACGGGATGGACTGATGGATGAATGGATGTATACATAGATGGACTGGTGCATAATTGCAGCGGGGGAGTGGAAGTGAAGCCTGAACATCTTCATTAGGGACAGTATAATTTGTACACATTTTTTCATGGTAATTTTACATCATGTGAAAGTGAAATGTTGTTGTAAAATATTGAATTAAGAAGTTCAAAATGTGCCATTCTGTTATATGTAGTGTATTTATAATAGCAGTTACATTGTCCTCAGCAGGGGACTGTCGTCAGGTCAATGCAGTGATATTTTGTGCACAAAAAAAGGCTAGAATATTAAAATGCAGAGTAGAAATGTGCTTGTTTTTAGATACTTTTTTATTAATAGAAAACAGGACAGAAACGCAACAATATCATATAGCAAACGAAAACATAATCCCCCAGTTTTAAGGTTTAATAGTCCCAGACTAAAATGCATTACTGAGCTTTTTTAACTGAAAGCAACTTGCACTGACTTATCTCAAAATGCACACCAGTAATGTTTTTTTTCTTTTTTCTAAGGCATGTTTATAAAAGCTTCTTAAATGTCCTAATTGAACTGAGGCTTAATCCATAAGGAATTAGTTAATAGGAAGTTAAAGGGTTAGTTCACCCAAAATTTAAAATGATGTAATTAATTACTCACCCTCATGTCATTCCAAACCCGTAAGACTTTCGTTCATCTTTGGAACACAAATGAATCCTGGCTTAATCTAAGACCTGCCAGTGAAACCAGGCCAATAATGCAAATATAACACATGTATTCAGTTTAGAAGTATACTTAATCATAAACTGTTGAGAATATTTTTGTAGTATATAGGAAACCATAAACATCTCTCAATAAATGAATGCACCTCAATATTATAAATTAAATCAAAATGTTCAAAATATTTGTGCTACACTTCGTTTCTTATTTAGAGCAGAGAGTAAAATGTTCTTTATAAGAGTAAATTAATTGAAAATATCATTTTTGTTGTCATGTAAGCTAAAAAATTATGTCTCATTGAGTTAAAAATCGAAAATAAAAATACAGCATTTTATTACCTTTGTATTGTTTCAGAAAAAAACACATTTCTTAAGTTCAAAAAAGCATGAAAACTCCATTTAAAATAGTGTGTTATGCAAATGCGTGGTGTATGTAATTTATGCATGTAAATGGTGGACATATTTTTTCTAGTCTTCTGATTTTGTTATTTTACTGCAGAAGAAAAAAATGCTGATATTCTTCTTAACAATCTCTGTAGAGCTGAACTTACAGTATTATGATTTCTAATTCTAAGCAATGATATCTGATAAATAACATATACTGTTTAATGAGCCACTGTGTTTGTGAACAAATAAGAGATTTTCCTCTATTAAACACTTACAGATTTGGTTACACTTTACAATACTGCTCAATTCATCCACATTAGTTAATGTATTAGGTATAATAAATGAACTAAATGTTTATTTAAAAAAAAATCAGAGTTTACTCAAATATATATTCTATATTCTATAATAATACATTTTAACATTGCAAGTTCAATAACACATTTAGACATGTGAACAAACATAAATTATGAACAATTTAATAAACAATTAACAAATTAACATTGTTGATTTAAATTGATTTGTTGATTACGAATTAAAATTGTGGTTATAGTTTAGCTTCCAATTCTTAATATGAACTAGCTTATTTGCCTTATATTGGGATATTGACTGTTTATTAGTAGCCTATATATAAAACATATTAATGCCTTATTCTGCATAACCATATTCTACATTCCTTATCAATAATCAGTAATTAGGCGTTTATTGGGGAAAAAGTCATAGTTATAGTAAGTTAATTGTGAGAATTGGACCCTAAACCAAAGTCTGACCAATTATTGTTATAGTTCATGATACCTAATGCATTAACTCATGTTAATTGATTAAACCTTGTTGTGTAATTTGTTTTAAATAAATATTGTTGTGGTCTTTTAATACCTGTGTATTGAATTTCTTCTTTTCCTTCAGTATAGTGTGAAACATTAAAGACCCCGATATAAAGAACGAACTGGTGTGACATCATAACGAAATCAGGCCTTAACGAAGTTCGTTTGGAGTTTGTTTAAGGAGTTTGAAACAGCTTGCCAAAGCTCAATTTTCTGGAAAAGGTAAACATCCTTGAATACCATTGGTCTTGCCAATTACATAGTAGGTGTTCTCTGTGGCTCCGCTTTCTTTGAGGTGGAAATCTTCTCTGGTTCATTTCTTCTGTTCAGTCTATCAAGCTCAGACATGGGTAAAAAAATGAACACACTGGAGAGCTGTTTAATGGATTGGAGAAGATGCCCCCCTTAAGAACAATGTGCATATGTTTCAATTGTAACATATTTAGATATAAGTTTAGCATGTGAAGGATGATGATGCATCAACCAATGTGTTTAATTAAAGGAAAGAAAATACAAACATTTTCTAATTTAGTTGTTACAAAATGTAAACTTATTCAAAGAGGCCATTTTGCCCCACTACTGGGGTAAGTTGGCCCCCTACCTGTCAGTTGTAAGAAGCCCCCCTGGCTAAACTTTTACAGAATGTATAAATGACTTTTGATATAATTCTTATTAATATTTATATCTTTTTAAAATGACATTAATGTAAAATACTAAATCAACTATTATTTAAAATTGAATTTTTTATTTCTTTGAATTGAATTACCGATGACAGACAAATCAGAATAGCAGTAAAACAGATTCATTTCTAAAGGTAAAATTATTCTGTTACTTATATAGGCATATGAATATTTACATATTTAATTGTCCATATTTTATTTGAAGATATGTCATTACAGCAAAAATGTAAATGCAAACTGAATGATTTCACTCAACTAACCTATACGTTTTAATGAAAGCGAAGATGTCTGAAATGTACATCTAATTCATGGAAAACTGAATAATAACCCCATTAATTACAATAATTATTACATTTAAAAATAACACTAGTAACAACATGCCTCTCAGGGCCTCCTGTTAGACCCAAGGGTCTAATTTGATCTTTTTACTTGAAAATAAAAACTATAACTTTTACTCCACAAATCTAAAAACATGAATGTGTCCACAAATCCCTCATTAACAATTAGAAACAATTTTATTTTTTTATTTTTTATAACATAATACAATACCATAGATAACTATTTTCCAGAGGCACAAAATTAGATCAATTAACCTCAAAGCGGTTTTGGCTGACTAAATCTCACAAATGTTGAAATTCAGATGAAACGACAAAATAAAAAATACTGTAGCCATTCATCAACAGTGCAGAGATGATATTTTGTGTCATATATGGTCAGGAGAAAGAATTAAGGTGGGACCGCTTAATTCATCTTAATAAAAGCCTCTTTATTGTACAAAGTGCTATAATAAATGTGATGTGACATTACTTTGGTGCCGAACTGCAGAGCTTGTGATCTGATCAGATGCTTTCTTAACTGCTGTTTTCTGTGCACTGTCATTTTTGGTTGTTACTGAGAACAAAGTGCAGCACACATTTACATATTCACTTAGGCTAAATGCAGCTCCCAGTAGTGTGGGTGCATGGCGTCGTGATGTTCCCTAACAGTGTACCGCTGCAAAGGTATTTCAAACTTCTTTTTACCCCTAAGCGAAGAAGGAAACAGAACCGTGAGTATATACCGGGGCCTTCACTCAGACACACTGTTTACAGATCCTTGAAGCTGAGCACAGGAACATTTTCTTGAAGGTATTGCGCAGCTCTGTGCTACGGAAAGCGTAAATGGCTGGATCAATGACCGCGTGACTCACCAGGAGCACTACGTGTAGCTGGAAGAGTGAGCGGTAGCACTCACAGTAGGGGTTCTCTGGGCAAATCATCATAATCAGCAGATGAAATAAGAAAGGAGCCCAGCAGGCCACAAACACTCCAATCAAGATGGTGAGCGTCAGCGCCCCCCTCAAGCCACTTTGCCTGTGACGTGCCTGGGCGCCCGGCATAGACGCGATCCTGTTGGCGTGGTGGCGCGCTAACAGAAACATATGCACGTATAGCAAGAGGATCAGGAAGAGAGCTGTGAAGAAGAGCACAACAAAGAAGATTTTCACCGTGGTGGCCACGAAGAAACTGATCATGAGCGCTCCGCTGGTCCCACACAGCACCCAGATAGCCGACAAAATAACCATCACACGACGCATGGTCATAAGCATGTGATAGCGTAGAGCGTGGAATATGCTGATGTATCGATCCACGGCTATGGCGAGTATGCTGAAGATGGAGCCTAGGAAGCATATGCAGATTAGAGAGTCCATGATGTCATCTATCTTCAGCTCAAAAGGGCCACGGGAGTTCAGGTGTCCGGCGTCTTTAAACATCAGCAGGATGTTTTCCAATGCTTTAGAGAAGCTTGAGATGGTGTTAAACACTGCCAGGTTGCAGATGAAGCAGTACATGGGAGAGTGAAGGTTCTTGTTTTTGATCACAGCCAAAATCACCAAGAGGTTCTCGCTCAGACTGGCAACGGCGATGGCCAGGAACACCTGACTGGGGACCTGAACCTCAGCGCAGTCTGTGGGGTTGGTGAATGGAGCTTCACTGCTAGAGTTCATGATCATTGTCTGGATGCAGACCACATGGGGATCACACTTGGTTGTTCGATCAGCTGAAGATTTGATGTGAATTGACCTGGAGAAAAAATTTTTTTTCATTAAGATAAAAAAGGATATAATTTGTAGAGTTGTACATTAATTCCATATATATATACAGTGGCGGCTGCTGGTCTTTCAAAGAGGGGAAGCTCATTTTCGGCCTACATCATAAAAATTGTCCATTTATTTATACGTAAATTCTGCCCTACGTTCCTTTTCAAGAAAATGCTCTGTGACCCTGTCGTACCAACTAGGCGTCTTTTCCAGTCACTTGACCAGTGTCCTCTCAATGGCCAGCAGAGTTAGGTATAATTGTATAAATGTAATAATATAATAAAGATATAAATAATAATATAATAAAGTATAATAATACTACTACTAATAGTATTTTTTTAATTATTTTAATAGTTATTACTAATAATAATATAAAAAATATAATAAGTAATAATATAATAAAGATATTGTGTGAAATGTATTATGAAAATTGGCTAGCTATTTCGACAAGCAAATACCAAGAAATAGGTTGCAGCAGTTTGTCTTTCGACTACGTTTGCAAAATCCGCGATGGGACTGAGCTCGAATAGCTTCAGCAGCAGCGACTTTTTATTGTATGAAATTGCTGTCAATCAAATAGTCCAGTCATTTTAAGTCAAAATGGGGGTCAACCTTGAACAAATTGCAACGGAAGCAAACTCAACTGATTTTGTATCCTCAATATGTCCTGAGTAAGGAAAAAAAAGCCCAGAAGAATCCCATTAGGGGAAAGTTTCGAAAAAGACCCAAATATAGCCTATTCATACTTTTTCTTACCTGAATAGGGTAAAAAAAAAAAAAACCTTTAGATATCACCATGAAAATGACTGAGTTGATTACTTACATCAAGACAAACAAAAAATGTAATACAAGTTTTTTGAAATTGTTAAAATGGAAAAACGGTGCATAATCTAATTACGTATGTGCTAATTTGCATAAGGGTATTGCCAGGTCAAAATGACATTTAACAGTAAAATACTTCATGTTAAGGTCTGAATGGAACCCATTTAGGCTACCCATGAGCATTAATACATAGAGGCAGGAAGAAGTAGGCTACTTTAGAAACCAGCCTTTATTCATTTCTAAGAAATTGGGTTTGGGGCTGGGTCCGTGGGACTGTTTCTAGGGGACGAGTCTGAGGGAGGAACAGGAGACAATGGTAAGGAGAATACAGAAGACAAAAGGTAGGTAAAATAAAAAGTGAATCCCCAGAAACAGTCCCACGGACCCAGGTGATATCTAAAGGTTAAAATGTTTACCCTATTCACGTAAGAAAAAGAATTAATAGGCGTATGAATAGGCTATATTTGGGTCTTTTTCTAAACTTTCCCCTAATGGGATTCTTCGGGGCTTTTTTTTCTCCCTTACTCAGGACATATTGAGGACACAAAATCAGCTGAGTTTGTTTCTGTTGCAATTGGTTCAACCTTTTTTCATAAAATGACTGGACTAAAAAGGAGATGCAGCCTTTCGACAGACCCTCCAATCATCACGCAGAAGCCCGGAGTCCAGGCCAGCCCACTCCTCATTCACCCTCAGCTGAGCGTCCGTGGGCGGGACATAATCGCAGCATTTATCCAATGACCGTCTAGTTTCGAAGCACTGAAAAAAACTGTTCAAAGCAGCCCCATTGAAATCAATGGACGCTGGGCTTCAACAGGGAAATGCACTGTGACGCTACGGGAATGTATGAGAAGGAAATCGAGTCAGCCGACCTGCTATATGTAACTGATTCTGAACGAACTCGCCTTTGAGATGAACGTGTTCTAACGCATTTTTAGTCAATAAAATGTTAACACAATAGTACATATTTGACCATAATTTCTTTGACATTATAGGGGAAGCCGAGCTTCCCTTGCAGTCTTAAGGCGGGCGTACACGGTGCGAGTTCGGACACTCGGGAGGTCATGATTGCACACGTTGCGGGTCAGTTTAACTGATAATCGCGTCACGGCACGACTGTCCTGCACGAATTTTATCCCGAGCCGGCAGCAATCACGTGAGCTTTCGCGCTAAACACAGAGACCGTCAATGTTGCATGATGCAGGCAAAGCTTCAGATAGAAAAATGACAGAAATGTGTGTGCAAATGATTTGCTGAAAAGCAGAGAACAGTAGCCATTCCTTTCAACATAAAAACTTAAAAGAGAGAGAGAGAGAGAGAGACAGTGTATGGCAGGCTGTATGGTTGCTGCCACTGAGGTATAGCCCCATCGACGTGGTTGTGTATGATTTGGCAATAGGGGACAGCTGGTGAAAATCGGGCCGACTCCCCGAATTTTTTAAACATGTTTAAAAATGATCGGGAGGTCGGGGAGGTGCTCATAACATGCTCGGCACGGCTCGTAATTCCTCTCACACGCTGCGAGCCGCGACCATAGACTGTAAAAGGCCGCGACCATGCGAACATCACCGATTCCACTCGATTTCTCCCGATGAAAAAAAGATGAAAAAAAATCATCTGCGAGCTCGTAAAAACAGCAAAAATCGCACCGTGTACGCCCGCCTTTAAACAAATCCCCACTGATTTTTATAATGTTCAATAAGGATATTCCATATGATGTAAAGGATCTTTGAAAAAAATATCTCAGATTCTACAAAAATGTTATGCAGCATAATTGTTTTCAGCATTGATAATGATGAGAAATGCTTCTTGAGCACTAAACCAGCATATTAGAATGATTTCTGAAGGATCATGTGACACTGAAGACTGGAGTAATGATGCTGAAAATTCAGCTTTGCCATCACAGGAATAAATTACATTTTAAAACAGAAAACAGTTCTAAATTATAATAAAAAAAATTTTAAACTATAACTTTTACTGTATTTTTTATCAAATAAATGCTGCCTTGGTGAACATAAATACATTTAAAAATAAATAATAATAAAGAAGTAAATTGAATTAGTTTATTTTAACATATCTTAAAACATATCTATTATGTTTAACTTGAAAATATCAGCTTAATGGTATCGGACAGAATTTTATATTGGCGCGTCCCTAATAAATACCACATCTCCTGAAAAAACCCCACAAACAAATGCAGCTAATATGACATACAGTGGGCTCAAAATGCTTAAAAATTTACGATTGAGCTGTTCATGTGGTCATATATGTCAACATATTGATGCTCATGGAATACCTGGGTTTGAATGTAACCCAGGTGACAGGTCATGTCCAAAAATGGACTTGTAAGCTCTTCCAAGTAAAGGTTGAAAGAAGAAGAAAAAAATTAGTTATTTAAGCCTCTACCTCTTACAACATGACTGAATGACATTTCATACTGAGGATCGGATAAAAACATCAAACACAAAAGCTCATTTGTTTTGTTTGATCCATTATTTGTTAATGTGTTTCTCCCCCTAAATCTGCTGTACATTTTCCATTTATGTGAGCTTAAAAGCAACCAAAATTAGAACTTGAAAGGCAGGAAGAACAGAGCCAGAGATTAAAACCTCACATGTTTACAAAAATCCAACATTCCTGACCATTAAACTTCTGTTCATCCATATCAAGCCCATGCCCACTTTTAGACCGTTTACCCTCAGATCTGATACTGATGAACTAAGTGTCAAATTATACAATATTTGTCAAATTCACATACCATTTTTCTAATCAAATTCACGTACCATTTTTCTAATCAAACACACCCACAGGGATTTTTCCTCAGCTTCACATGTCGCAGAGACATCAGTCTGGTGGCACCGGAAAACAGTTCTGGCTGTTAATAGACAGTGTGTGTGTGGTCATGCCTGTGTATTTGTGTATCCTTGAATGCTCAAGGCAGTGTGAACCATTTGTGTTCCAAGTAAAGCACGACGCAAGGCCTTTCCTCCCTAACACCCTTTATTTATCAAACCTTGTTACTCGCATGTTGCATTTATGGAAACAACATGCTGCTCTCATCAATGATAAGTGAAGTAGTTAGTTCATTGTTCAACCTTTTCCTTTTTAAAGAGCAATAAAGGAATTTTCTGTTTCTATTTTAACATATATAGTCTAAAAAAAAACGAGGTTAAACACACGGTGACGAGTCCCCGGGCATAGCTTTTCAGTTTGAACACCCATCATTACTGGAAGAAAAAAAAACACTTTTTGAGTTTCAAAGACTTTTCAAACTTCATTCTACCTCACAATCATAATTAAAACCATTCTAAAACAAGTTGGAAACTCTAAACAGTAGTGGATGTGTTGAATGAGAGCAATTATTAAAGAGCAATGAACTCTACATGAGAAGGTAGACTGCCTCTGTCAGGCTATGCACTACTTGTAATTATAAGGCACAATTTGTACTTGATAGATGTTCATTAGCATCATCGTGACAGAGGCGTATATGTCCTGTAATTTTATTAAGTTGTTCTTTTGCAATGTTACATGTCTTTTTTAAACATTTTCTTTTTGTGGTTGCATTTAAGTGAAACAACAAGAGTTTCATTCAAAACAATTAAAGTCATTGTCCAAAGATAATAAATACAAACATGCAAAGCTGGGGCCAGTTGCATAAACCTAGCCACAATATAAAGGCCCACAGAGTAGTGTGGGGGGGGGCACAAACCATCCCCCGCCACACATTTTTCACTGACTGAAGTACTGTCCCGCATTAGACGAATCATACTGTCCCACTTTTTGAAACCACATCCTAAAGTGGAACCTTATCAATTTGATAAAATGTGAAAAATTTAGTTTCAAAGTTATAATTTTTTTTGATGGACAAACATTTCATAAGCACATTAGGCCAATAGTAGCAGGATTGTTTTGTTTAAAATAAATCTATACTCAATATCCAGTTTGTCCAAACTCTATGTCACCGACCTTTGGGTGGTCTTCACACAAGGTGGCGCTTCCTGTTTGATGATTGCTCCACCCTCAAATATGACTGGACATTTGAGAGATCATGTGATTTTGATCACATGACACCACAGCTTTGGCTAACCCATAGTTTCACTGGCATTCATGTATTTATGGGGGACCTACAAACACTAGACCTTAGGTGTCCCACATTAGGCAGTGTCCCACTTTAGGGCAATTCAAATTAGTTAAATTCACATTCAATTCAATTCACATTTGATTCACATTCATTTCAATACATTTTTTAATGCAATTTAATTCATTTTCAATTCAATTCAATTCACATTCAATTCAGTTCACATTCAATTCAGAATTAATTCACACACACACACACACACACACACACACACACACACACACACACACACACACACACACACACACACATACACAAGGCTTGTTCGACTTGAACTACTAATTACTTATTGGACTTAATTTACTGACGATCTTAGATTTTTCCCTGTTTAAATAGACAAAATGGTAATGGTCTGATCTAAACCGCTTAATGCCTGTCACCTTAATGTCAGTTTCTTCCTAATCTCTAAACGTTTCTCTTCCTTATCTCCTCCATATCACTCTAAAATCTAGCATTCTGTGCAGAATTCAAATGGGTCAGATACATTTTCTGGCCTGTGCGGATTTGCACATTATGATCTGCTGAGTGAACGATGCGGCGGTTTGTGTCGCGTGACAATAAAGTGAAACCGGACTTCATTTGCCCCAGTGGAAAGCATATTTACACTGTCTGAATTGTTCCCTGTCCCCTATAGTGCACTATGTGCCATCCATCATGTAGAACACAGTAAATTTGTGAACAAGTGACAGATTTTAGCCGCAGCTTCACCATCTCTTTATAATGTATGTACGTTTAGTGACTTTCAGTGTTAGGTTTTACAGTGTAGGGGTATGATCTTACAGAGAGCATTTGATTGGACAGAAAATCTGAAGATGAAGCTGAAGTGCAGTAGCCTGGAAATCCAGACCCAAATCCGAAAGATTAAGGGTCTGGCATTGAGTAATGAAAATCGCCCAACTCGAGGGGCGGCACCAAGCATGCATTTGAAAATCTCACTGCACGCAATTGGATAACACTACGACCAATCACAACAATACACAGGGTGACATATCCAGAGCCCCATACGCTAGAGCTAACTGGTAGATTAGACTCTTGCCGTATCCAGTCGGCAAAACAGCAAAAACGTCCTTCTTGCAATGGAACGATTCGAGCGCCGTCTTCTGTTCATCTTTTAGATAAAAAGCCAAGTCTAACTCATTCATTGTAGCGGCCAAAGCCGTTTCAAACAACTGGTGTTCATCCATAGCCATCTTGCAATGTTTACTAATAGGCTTGTTTGAGATGAGCTAATTCTGTGCAGAACCGATCACCGGTGATCACCGCGAGAGATGCATGCCGGTTAGAAATGTGTCCTAGTTCGGTCCGCCTTGCTCTGATGTCATGCTGACGTATGTCAAAAAACTCTCGCGAGTGCAAGGCAGACGTGTCGAATTCTGCAGAACTTAAAATCAGAACGAAAATCTGAAAATAAAAGATTTTATGGGGGCTTCAAGGAACTAGTTTGACCAACTAGCATTTAACCCAGGGTTAATAAATCTTAATTTTCCCATTCAAATCTACCTTTTTATGTAGCTGACTTAAAACAGTTATGATCAGTCTTGAAGAAAAAATGTAGATGACTAACTTTTAAGACTAGTCCAAGCAGTGTGTGCAGCTGGCCACTGGTCTGACCTCTTGAGTGAGACTGTTCGTCGTCAGCAGAGGTCACTAGAGTAGCTACTAATCCAAAGGGGGAAAAGGAGGTTAGTATGGAGTTAATATTGTGCCATAATTAAACAAAAAAATCCAGCATTTTGCAAACAAACTCGATCTGTTTTGCAAAGTTAAACTCAACTCGCAAACAAACAGAAAGTAATGTGCAAGTACAAAGTACAAAATGCAGTGGAGTACCAAATATGTATTGTGTTTTAAAAATATAAATAAATGAGCCTAGATAATATTTCACAAATAAATACAAACCATCCTACAAATTGCATGTAACCTTTGAACAAATACCAAATCTAGTGCATAAAAATACATATCTGTCTGTTATGATTGTGAGACACTTGGCTTTTTATGAGATCTCTCGGCTCGATTTTCTCACAAATGTGTCCAGGCAGATTTTCTCACAAATGCAGTTGAGCAACTCCCTCTTCTAAAACAGTAGATGGCGCTAAACTAGGTTATTAATTTAACGCTAGTCTCCTGTGCTGCGTTCCAGTCCACTTTTAGACACACACTTGCGAACTTCCCTAAGCACTTCCCCTCGAGGGAATCCCCGCCGCCATTTTGAAGTGCGTTCCACTTCATGAAGTGGACGAGGGAAGTTTATATGGACAGACCCTCGTTCCCTCGATTTTGACCGAGTGAGCGAGTCTACTTCAAATGTACACTTCAGGCACCTATATGTCCCACAATGCAGTACGATTGTGACGTCACCACATATCTCGTCTAATCACCACCACAACAGACAACTCTATGATATATTAATTATATTTTGTATTTATTTAAAACAACCCAAACACACCTATAAACATTTGGATGCTTCATTAAACAAATTCTTAAAGGAAAAAAAATGTAAATAATAAATCAACTACATAGCTGATTCCAAGTCATCAAGGGCTTAGGACGTTCCAATTCAGCCCATTGCAGTTTCCGCCAGTAGTGGGCACTCGCAATGACGTACATCCGAGTGAACGAGACAGAGGGAAGTTAGCAAGTTAAGGGCATGACAATTTTGGACTGAAACGCAGCTCCGGGAGAAGCACTGATTTGAAACTTGCCTTTGCCTATACAGCTGAGGAAAATGACCAGTGAACAGGCGTGTTTCTGTCTTACTTTATCTATAATTAACCTTTTTAAGGTTTCTTTTGCAAAATGTTTATGCAGATCGAGTTTGTTTGCAAAATGCTGGATTTGTTTGTTTAATTATGGCACAAAATTAACTCCATAGGTTTGCTGTGAAATATTCGGTCTATTAATAATCGACACACCATTGTCCACCAAATCAAAGTTAGTGTGACCAGCATAAATGTTTTTCTCTTTTTAACCAATAAATTGACATGTTTTTCATGTATTTTACACGTTGACATGCTCAAAAAAAAAAATTGCTCACAATTTATAATTAAAATATTTCAGAGCTTGGCAAAACTTGGAAAAAAAGTGCATATTCATTATTAAAATGCATATGAGTCATGAAGTTTTAAGATTTCATTTATTCACATTACTTTTCCAGGTCTAGAAATCACACTAAAAGCTATTTATCCAGGTTTTCCAGAATAAAAGTCGTTGAGGGGGTGAATTAAAATATTAAATATCTTGATTTTTTGTTGTTTTAGCTTAACCAAACAGTTGGTGGGCCCCCTTGACTTCCATAGTACAGTATGTTTTTTCCATACTAGTCAATGGGGCTCATCAACTGTTTTGGTTACACATATTCTTCTTTTGTGTTTAGCAGAAGAAGAAAAAATCATACAAGTTTGGAACAACTTAAAGGAGAACTCTGGTCAATTTTAACATTGAGCTCATTTACACTGTATGTACATACCTGTATTTACATCCTGTTTTCGGTCGAAGTCCACAGTAGTCGATTGTCGAGTTCACGCGCATAGGTTATCACGCGCGTGAACTCGACAATCGACTACTGTGGACTTCGACAGAAAACAGGATGTAAATACAGGTATGTGCGCTGGCTGAATTAACATCATTTTTATTCATATCTTTCATATCTACTGCAGTCAGATTCACCGTGTTCACTCTGAAGGAATCACTCACAATGGCTGGGCACTTGTAATGACACATCAAGGATGTTAAGAGGCTAAAAGCAGGTTTAAAATTTGCCCCATTGAAGTCAACAGGGTGCACATTTTAAAAAGACGATAACACGGTGTAGGCAACACCGATTTTTGTCGTTGTTCTCTGTACTGACAGCACTCCAAATTTACAAAAAAATGAGCTCAATGTTAAAATTGACCGGAGTTCTCCTTTAAGGGTGAGATGGCAGAATAAAAATTTTTGGGTGAACTATCCCTTTAACTTCTGTATTTCGTACTTGGAGACCATGGTGACTTTCTGTCAGAGTATGAACTCTGCGTTTCTATTGACAGGCCACTAGAGGGCGTTGCACAGTCCATCTGCATCGCCATGCTAGTAGGAGGAGGGTATGGTGGATCCTTGAACGCCTGCAAACGTTTCATGATCTTGGGATTCGGCAACTGTGAGTCACTGTTTCCCTAGCTGAGTCTTTGCCTAAACATTTAATCTTTTTGGTTACACTAGTCCATAGCAACGGCTTTTGTGGGGTGTTTATGAATAGAACGATTTGTATGTTCATTCTCAATGCATGACTCAACAGTTTTAATAACATGTAATTTTACTTAAATAGCCTATATCCTACTTGATTCCAGGGAATTCTCTTCTTTAGTCCTGAATTAGCCGTTTAGACTGCAGTAGAAAATGTTTTGTGTGTTATATACGTCTCTCCCAATTATGAATTAAAGGTTACAGGTTTTACTAATCACAATGTCCTTGATGACTTTTTAATGTAATCTGAATGAATGCTATATCATTTTAAGAAGGTATTAGCAGTGTAATTTGCCCCAAGTAAGTGTGTCTGAGTTTCTTGTTGTGTCATGTCTTGGAATTTGCTACATATGTCCCAATTCTCCACCCCTTGGCTTCCTGAGTCAGGTTCTTACATAAGTGTAAACCCCATCTAATCTGCCCATGCAAAATTCAACATAATCCAACAAAATCTGCAGGTTTTCCCTCAAAATCATTGCAGAAAATGCGTCAAACTCTAAAGATTTCACCTGGGCCTACTCAAAACATCTCTCATCAGTTCCCACAGATTTTTGAGATGACACGTGGAGAGACATTTACCATGGGGAATCATATTGTTATATTGGAATGTGGTGGTTGTGTGTGACAATGCAATGAAGATGGCAGAGTAAGAGAGTCTAGGAGAAAAGAAAGTACAGAACAGACAGGCTCATCCTGCAGAATTACACCGCTGCCTGTATTCTAGCTGTCAATCATCTCTCATAGACTGTAGGTACTGGAATCTAGGGACTTTCCCTAGCTTTTTTCCTCATGGCGCTGTTTCCAGAAGCATTTCTGTGCACATAGTGATTCAAATAAATATGGCTTTTAATTATTTTATATATATATATATATATATATATATATATATATATATATATATATATATATATTAGCTTTTACTTTTTGTAATTTTAATACTCAACTTAAACTTTGACCCCCGGTTTCACAGACAAGGCTTAACCCTAGTCATGGACTAAAATGCATGTTTGAGCTATTTTAACTAAAAGGAACTTGCATTGACATATCTTAAAATATGTCAGTGCCATTGTTTTGTCTCAAAATGCACACCAGTAATGTTTGTTTTTTTCTAAGGCACATTTATAAAAGTAACTTTTAATCTTGATTAAACTAAGACCTAATCCTGGCTGGATTTAAGCCCCATCTGTGAAACCAGGCTTGAAACATTGAAGTTTTTTATTTTTTATTATAAAAAAATAAGATTGTTTTTCTGTTTTTGTTTTAATTTTATTGTACAATAACAACACTGATGTGCAGTTTTGATCCTGAACTCTATGCACCACAGTGAGTTGATGGGAGGTGACTAGTTAGAAGTTTTAAGTGAATTGAAGCACAACCTTCTTTTCCAAAAAGGATTCGTCTCATCCACTCTCTCTCTCCTTTTACTAAGACACCTGATTGGATCATTTATTTTTTCGTATGTCCACCCCTCCGAAATAAATAGCAGGCAGTTCCCAGTTTTTAATACTGGGCTGTTTTCTGTGACCTTCCTCTTTAAAGCTTCATGCAGCAACAAATGGATGTATTCTGGATTTCTAGGAAGAAAGAATGAGGGATATTTTTCTCAGGCTCATGCGTTTGGATTAGTAGCTCTTCGGAGAGCTCTTCGGACTAGCATTCATTATGTGGAAATATTGATTCATTTTTTGTAACTTATTTTGTAAAAAAAAAATATATATATATATTATTTTGAATTTAAATTCATTTCTATGTTTATTTTTAAATTAATTTATAATTTTATTAGATTTTTTTAAACATTGTTTTATTCTATTCTGTTTTTTTTTTAGTTAGTTTTATTTTGCTGTGGATAAGTCATTATCAAGAAAGGGATTTAATTGACTTTTGTTCAAACTACTTACCTCTCAAGTTCCATATTGTATAATAAAATGATAAGCCGAGACAATTCTGTAACCACGTGAGATGCAGTAAAAGCTCTATTCACTTGTGTGTTCTCACTGAGTCAGACTTCACTAGCTCCGCCCTCACTTGCTCTCCTCCTCCTCTCTCGTCCCTAAGAGGCGTGAGTTTCTCCCAGAGTCAGAACAGACACACTCTCTGCAGAGTTTCAACGGGACACAGCAACCGTAGGAGCCTTCGCTAACCCAAACTCTCTCTGCTTTACCAGGTCAGTGATTCAGGCATTTTGACTTGCAGTTCTGCTGATTGTGAATGGACCCAAATACTGTATATATCATTTGTGTTTTTTCATAGCTTTTTTAATAGCATTGAACAGTAAAATACCTAAGTGTGTTGAGGGGGAGTGTCACATGTGCTGTCTAAGCACATTGTAATGTTTGGAATTACTACCTCCGTCCAAAACAAACATGTGCTCAGAGCTCCTGTGAATGGGACTTTGATATGCGTTTCTGTGCAAGTCGTCTTTAAAGTGTGTCAAAGAGTGTGTCTGGATAGTTTGCCCAAGATAAGTTACAGTGAATGCAGTCTTAACCCGTCTGAGGTTTAGATCTAAACCAGATTAGACTGTGGTTGAGATTTGAACTAAATGTTTATTCTGGGAAGTTTGAGCTGAACATATTTGGATGTGATCAGAGGTTGGGGCGTGGCGGAAACTGTAATGCACAAAGTGAGGGAGAAGGATGGTGGGTAGGGAGGGGGGGAACATGAGAGGGATGGAGTTAATAATTTTCTTTTACAACTTTTTTTTATATCTATAAATAAATTGCAGTATCAGTTTCAGACTGTCATACTGTGACTATAAGAGATGACTGAACGTATCACCTCTGAATTATGTCTCTCCTCATTCTATTCTATTCTATTCTATTCTATTCTATTCTATTCTATTCTATTCTATTCTATTCTATTCTATTCTACTTCCTGTACAGTTTCAGGCTAACAGCAGTAGTTTCAATCAGCTATGGAGACTCCAAGTCAGAAACGAAGCAGCCGTGGAGGGGTGACCAACGTCCTGTCCCCCACCCGCATCTCTCGGCTACAGGAGAAAGATGATCTGTGCAACCTGAACGACCGTCTGGCAATCTACATCGATAAGGTGCGCTCTCTGGAGACGGAGAACGCAGGTCTGCGTATGCGCATCACCGAGTCTGAGACGGAGATCAGTCGGGAGCTGGGCGGCATGAAAGCGGCGTACGAGGCCGAGCTGGCGGATGCCAGGAAGACTCTGGACTCGGTGGCCAAAGAACGAGCCAGACTGCAACTGGAGCTCAGCAAGGTGCGCGAGGACTACAAGGAGCTGAAGGCCAGGTATGTGTGCAGATTATGGTTCATACGTCATGCATGTCGTACCAAATCCATGTGAGTTCATCCGCCTTAAAGTTTAAAAGCACCCTTCTTTTTTGAGTGAGCAAGTCCTTTAATCCTGGAAACTAGTGCTATTCCAGCGAGTAACTCTTGAGTTTGGTGTTATAGCAGTAGCAATTACTATGACTCATTCCATCCAGAAACTTGCAGTAATTCCACCAGGTTTAGTTTCTGAACAGTGCGGTTTACAGTCCATAAAACTGTGACACCAAAGAGCTGCAGACACTGGCTAATGCAGTCGGTTTGGCTTGCCCTCATGGCATTCCATGTTTTCCTCTCTGAAATCTTTCATACATCCAGGAGATAAGTTTAACCCTGAAGAGCAGAACGTGGCCGACCCCTGGGCTCTCAGCCTAGTCCTCAGCTAAATTTAGCTGAACCATGACGGCAGTTTTCTCCACTGAACATCTGCTTATTGCTCCTGTCACTAATGCTGTGTTTGATGTATTTTTAAACTGAATTAAATTTAAACTGAATTAAAGAAAACAAATCAATAGTATAATGCTGTAGAGTACACAAGACTTTTATGCTCACTAAAGCTGTTTATTTAATCAAAACTACTGCAAAAAAAGGAAAGAAATAAGCTGAAATATTGTTACTATTTAAAATAGCTGTTTTCTATTTTAATATATTTTAAAATGTAATTTATTTATGTTATGGCAAAGCTGAATTTTGAGTATGCAGTCTTCTTTAGTGTCACATGATCCTTTAGAAATTATTCCAATATGCTGATTTGGTGCTCAAGAAACATTTCTTTTTATTATTAATGTTGAAAACAGTTGTGCTGCCTAATATTTTTATGGGAACCGTGATGCATTTTTTTTTTAGGATTCTTTTGTCAAGTCAAGTCAAGTCACCTTTATTTATATAGCGCTTTTTACTATACAGATTGTATCAAAGCAGCTTCACAGTGATAACATGAAAATAATACAGCAAAGTTTGTTTCCAGAATAAAATTGCGTCATCGTCCACCTTAAGTAAGGCAAATCAATAATATCGTTGAATATTAAATGTCCCCAACTAAGCAAGCCAAAAGCCAAGGCAACAGAGTGAGCAGAAAGATCAAAAGAACAGCATTTTTATTTTATTTTTTATAAATGTAATATATCCTTGCTTAACAAAAGTATTAATTTCCTTAAAAATGTTTTACTAACTTTTGAATGGCGGTGGACACAACCACACACCGTCTCTGGCTCAGTGTGTACAAAGTGTGCTGCCTGCAGCTCAGGTATGTGAGGTGTAAATGGTATGTGAGGTGTAAATGTGGCTGTGTTGTGCTGTTGGATTGGCCACCACTCCCTTACAACAAGTTTAGCGTGACGGTTTCTAGTTGATTTGTGATTTCACATGTTTATCATTCCTGTGTCTTCCGTGGAATTGCTTTAAAGTTTTACAGTAATTAAAGAAGATAGATAACATCTTTGCAATCATGTATATGTTTAACCAATAAGTATGTAAAAGATACACTGCCGTTCAAAAGTTTGGGATCGGTCATCAGCATATTAGAATGATTTCTGAAGGATCATGTGACACTGAAGTCTGGAGTAATGATGCTGAAAATTCAGCTTTGCCATCACAGGAATAAATTACATTTTAAAATATTAAAATAGAAAACAGTTATTTTGAAATTTAATAATATTTCACAATATTACTGTTTTTATTGTGTTTTGGATTTGAAAAAAATGCAGCCTTGGTGAGCATAAGAGACTTTTTTTTTAAAACATAAAAAAATCTTAATGATCCCAAACTTTTGAATGGCTATATATATATATATATATATATATATATATATATATATATTAGAGCCATTATATATAGAATAATGGTCAGAATTAGGGATGCATGATAAGACAATAATTATTTTAATGTTATGGCTGATAACCGATAAATGGCTTATACTAAAATTCTATACTATTTTGTTTAAATAAAAAAAAAATAAGACAACTAAAATTCATAAAATCAATCATTTTAATGCTACAAGTGAATTTAGGCATCGTAACATTATAATGTATATAATGAAAATGATAAAATTGTGATTATTATTATTATTATTATTGCATTTTGATTCAAATTTATATTTTTATATTAGCTAAACATTACATTCAAAGTTACTATTTATTATTATTAAATTATTAGTGTTTTTCAAGATTAACTTGAGTGTTAGATGATGGCAAAAGTAATCTAAATATAAAAGCAGGACAAATGAGCATGAACAATTAAACACAGTATTAGTCGATACCAGTAAATAAAAAAAAAATCTTGAATATTGGATGATAACAAATATGGTATCTATATATTGTGCATCTCTACAGACAATTATAGTTTTCAACGTGAAATCTATAAATATATACTGCCCATCATAAAATCATCATGCATCCTTGCATTTGTCCTTTGTACTTGATCTGTCTGATATCACTGTACTTTAAATATATCCAAACTAAACAGAGAAACCATTTCACACCACTCAATACCACTGATTAAAGTTTATGATCCTTATAATTTATTTAGAAGCAATGTAGTATTTGTCATCCAGTCACAGTGATTGTTATTATAATCTATTGTTTATCTTGCTGTCTCTATGGTAGTAGACTTATTCAATGCCCTGGTTTAGGCGGGAGGTGTGTTTAGACCCATCAAGGGTGTGGTTCAAAGACAAATAGACATCAGTGCCAAATATTTGCCTTCAGTGATGTTAGGGAAAGGCGTTGTGAGTCATATTCATTCATTTCATAAGCCTTGTGGTTATACTCATGGGGGAAGTCGGCAGAAGGTGATGATCTTATTTCACAGAGTCCCAGGGTTCCAGTAGCCCTCATGAGTTCCTGTAAGCGTCCATCAATGGGTGAATGCAGATGAATGTGACACTCAGTGGAGCTGAGCTGTTTGGAAGTGTTTGGTTTCCACAGCAACCATGCGGCCTTGCCAGGGTGTGTGAGAGGTGCTGACTGGACTGAGTGGTGACTCATGAGCTTTAAGTAACTGTGGGGGAAGCACTGTTTACTCTCACTTTAACCCCTCACCTCAGAAAGAAAGCCATGCTGGAACAGAAGCCTTATTTTATTCCAGTGAGTTTGATAGAGATTTGCATTACACTTATGTGCTTAGCAGATGTTTTCCTAGAACTTAGACTTAGAACTCTCCATTAAGGTTCCAGTTAGAAAACGAATGGGGTTATGTTCTGTAGCTCTATTGCCACAGGAGAAGTTCCACAAATAACTTTTTATTTTATAGTTCTTAATACACTAGTGCTTTAAAAAAACAATAAACTAATATAGTTATGTGATGAACCTAAAACGTAACACTTTAATCTCAAAAGAACCTTTTAACGTTACTCTAAAATGCTATACAACTAAAACTGGTTCTTGATGAGAAGAGTTCTTTGCTTTATTTCTTTACTATATATATATATATGTATATTATTTTGTATATATAAATACACACACATCACATGCATGTATACATTTAAAATAATTTTTTATATTTATATATCAAATTTTTATATTTATATATAATATAAATTATATATAAATATATACAGTATACAGTATATTTACAAAATAATTATACACAATACTCACACATATATTATGTAAACACAAACTTTATTTTGGATGCAATTAATCGCACAGCCCATATATATATATATATATATATATATATATATATATATATATATATATATATATAATAACATAAATGCGCATATATTATATAAATAAAAACTTTTGTTAGATGTAATTAATCACAATTAATCGATTTAACAGCACTAATGTGTATATATATATATATCCTCCCAGAGTTGTTTAAAAGGGCTTGTCTTAAAGTAATCACTCATGTACTTTGACATACAATATTGTTTTATGACATTATTGTTTAGAAAAATGAATGGTCAGTCAAGTTCTTGAATGGGGAGTCATGCCGGGTCATGCAGCAGGTACAGCTGTGTGTGTGCACATGCTGTGAGAGTACATGTGCTTGTGGCTGCTGTTGCGGTTGCAGCATTTGGCTTCTGTGGGCATTATCAGACAGAAGACTGTATTCTGTGTCTGTGTCGCTGTTTGAACTCTTTTGACAGCTGCAGTGTAGGAGTGAATGACTGAAATGTGGAAAGACTACAGCTGGAAACAGTGCAGATGAAATACATCTTTCAATTCATGCTAAAAGAGAAGCATGTCATCACTTACCTTTAATTTAAAATGCTGTAAATCCCCTCAGTATTTGTCTAAATTATTCAAAATACTAACTCTAATCCACTTTTTAGTGACGCATCTTCCGACTCTACATGCATTTTCAGGTGTGCCACCATTCATGCAATGATTTTTCAGGCTTGAGTCAGGACTGTAATCTGGAAATGTATCATCTTGGTCATTCCATTATTGCAGATTCTGGGGAAAAGGAAGTGCATTCTTAAAAAGATCAGATCATTGATCTTGAGAATCTTTATCAGTTTTATCACTGTAAAACATTAACTAGTCTTCAACTTGTGCTCTTTCTCTGAGATGACTGAGATATATTCTCTCCTTTCACTTATACTTCCATAGTGTTAAGTCTTTAGGTGAGGGACACCCTTTCCATTTATATATGGGTGTTTCTTAAGTTGTGGGCATTTCTGGCCATGTGGTCTCTTAAAACACACTGTTCACTCTCTCGCTACTAGTTTATTTAAAGGGGACCTATTATACAAAATTCACTTTTACATGGTGTTTGAATATAAATGTGTGTCAGCAGTGTGAGCAACTCTCTTTTTTTTTTTAAATCACCATAAATCATAAGCAATGTTTCAGAACAAGCCGTTTGCAGATTGCACCTTTTGTGATGTCACATGCTTAAGCCCCGCCCACGACTGCTGACCGCCCTATTAGCATAGACCCCGCCCTGAGTGAGCTGTACACAGTTCGCCATGTTTTTCTCCTCTCCCTAAACCAACAAATGTCATTCATCTCAAATAATGAATTGTGTTAACAGAATTTTGTGATGTGCATGACGTTTTAAACATAAAAAAAAAACAGAACAGCTAATTTAATTGCTAGTGTGTTATGTATCCTAGATTTAAAAAAATAGTAAAAAGTTTGGTCACACTTTAGATTAGGGTCCAATTCTCACTATTAACTATGACTTTTCCTCAATAAGCTCTGAATTACTGCTTATTAATAGTTGGTAGTTGTTAAGTTTAGGTATTGGATAGGATTAAGGGATGTAGAATATGGTCATGCAGAATAAGGCATTAATATGAGCTTTATAAGTACTAATAAATAGCCAATATCCTAGTAATATGCATGCTAATGAGAAACTAGTTCACAGTGAGAATTGAACCCTAAACTAAAGTGTTACCAAAAGTTGTAACTCAATATAACAATATTTGAAAATATTAATAAAAACATTTTAATATGAAAAAAATAAAATAAAATCAACCACTAGGATATTAAAGTGCCGTAGTTAAAGAAACATCAATCAGATTAAATCACTGTCATTTTAGACTATTATCTTTGACCCCAGGCCCTCATACACCTTCTGTAAATGCTTTTTTTTATTAAATCATATTCATATTATTGTTAAGCAGTGAAGTATTCATTACCAGTTTTATCAGTTCAATGCTCACTGGTTTAGTGGTCTGCATTATTTTAAGTTATGGCTCAAGGGCAAACAAAAAGGCATTTGGCAGCTTTCAAACATGAAAAAAAATTTCAGTGAGACATTTCCTGCCACTCCCTCCCTCCCTCCCTCTGTATGTTCCCAATCTTGTCGGTACGTCCAACGTACGTTAAATACGTAACCGAGAGGTTTTCCATTGACTGGCTTACACAGTGCATATATTATCATTATGGTTACGAATATGCAACAAAGACACTCCACCATGCTAACAGCTTTCAAACATGGTTGTTTGTGCTGTGGGGTTTTACGAACATTCTGCCTTAGAAAGCATAATTATAACTCATGATCATTTAAATGATTTAATGCACTAACTAAAAAGTACTACACGCACAGTATGTACTATCACGCAAATACCATGGTTCATGAATGTGGTAATTGCAACCTTATTTAAGGTTACTTTACTAGTGTTGTCTGTCAAGTTTATGCAAAGTATTTTCAGTTACTAATGTGAAGTTTCCCCCTCATCCTCTGGCTTTTCCATTATCAGAGTAAAACACATGGCAATAAACAGTTATCATATGCTTCTAATAAGTTTCCTGCACAAGTCACTCATCATGTTTAAAATTAACAATCACCCTGTGGTTATGTAACTCTGAATTTAATAGTGTCTATCTACCATTAAAATGACACCTAATAAGTGTATTTTTGAGTGTCATTCTTCAGGCGACAGTTGACAGTGAAGAAAAGCTTGATCTTACAGACATTAGTGTTTTGTTGTTTAGTTCAGGGCTGTCCTTTTTTCTAAAAAGGAATACAATGGGATTTTCCTATATTTGGCTATTCTTCGCCTTCCTTCATTTTAACTTTCTAAGATCTCTATAGTATATCATCTTCAGCGGGCACCGGTGTGTTCAAACGGCTCCGGACAGATCGAATAGCTGTATGTTCAGCACACCAAATGCATCTGAATAGAGCCATCTCTCCTTTCCCATTGAGTATCTCTTTCATTCTGAGAGGAGCAGGCTCATTTTCTCTCTTTCCCTCTCTGTTCTTTTCTTTTTTTGTGATGTGATCACTGCCGTAGGACAGTTCTGTTCCCCTGCTATCCTGACATCACCTCTCATTACTGCCTCATGTTACAGTAAATAGGGGAATGCAGTGAGGATATTTTAACATCATATTAACATCATGTTTTAAAAAAACATCTAGGGACATCAATTTTCGTTTCTCTTGCATGTATCAAAGCCTTCAAACATTCACTATTTGTGAACGTTATACTGGTAAAAAATACAAAAACACATTTGAACATTTTTAGTTAGAGTATAATGCTGCTAGCAAGGGTCCACAAATGTTTTAGATTAGGGATATTCCATTAAACTGGTCCAGTCCAGCAATCTTATGTTGTAAATAATAAGACACAATAAATGTAATAGTCAAAGTAGTTTCTCTAAAAAGAAAAATGTGCAGTTTTTCTCTTAAGAAGCTATTTCTAATGCATTAAATAATGCAGAATTTCTTTGCAAGGACTAAAAATAAATGAAAAAAGCTGGTAGAAGATGGTTGAGGGTTTGATTCCCAGGGAACACACATACTTATCAAAAACACGTTAAGTTGCTTTGAAAAAAGTGCTTGCCAAATGTGTTAAATGTCAGTTGGGATTCTGAAGCATGTTTGCTTGCACTGCACACAGCTTTGTTGATTCTGCTGGAAGCGATCTAGTTTTGTGACTTGCCTCTTGCTTCCAGTGACATGTGGCTTTCCATTGTCGTGACAATTAGCACAGCTTGTTTTCCTCCTGCTGTGTGTTTGGTTATAATTACATTCATTTATGAGAAATTATTCTCAGTCCGGATCCGGATCTCTGGATTTTTTTTTTCTTTAATCTAGACATATGCACATTCTGGAAAATATCTTTTATCTTATTTGATGTCATGACAATAAATAACAAAATTGTGTGAGGAGCGATTCAAGATGTTTTCAAATTATTTCAGCTATTGCTTTCTCAGACATTGAGTAGTATGTGTGTCCGGTCTTGTTACTGCGTATTTTAAATACTTTTAAAGAGGTGATTTGAATGGGGGGGATGTTGAAGCTTCTACATTGATCTGAGTAGATTTAGTTGTGATGATGGTCATGAATAAAGGTTTTTAACCTAAAGAGCTGGTCCATGCTAATATACTGGAGTGTGTGTGTGTATGTATGTGTTTGAAGAGCTTTGAGTCATAAATTATAAATCATTTTAAAATAATGGGCATATAATGTTTTTTTACATACTCGCCTAGATACGCATACATATTTGGGTAGACACACACCCAATTTTGATGGCATTTTCAGCTCTATATTACAGTCCTTTTGTTCTTAAAATGTCAAATGTAAAATGCACTCACACGCTACACTTCATCCCCAACTCCCAGGCAGTGGTGCTTCATTTGGTTGTGGTTGGATCTGGAAAGGCTTTGGACTGACTGACTCATTCGGTTAGTTATGTAATCCCCATCCACAGACTCTAAACTAAAGATCAAACATGTTTTTCATTTGCAAGTGATTTGTTGAGAATTCAGAGTGAGCTTGTGTGCCGAGATTCTTCCATTGAAACGCGACACAGCGTAGCTCTGTTCAGACACCAAACCGTTACTGAAAAGACAAATTTACTTTAGCGTTCATTTATAAACAAAACCACATACACGTTTTTGATTCTTCTTAACAGTGTGAATGCGGATAAGAGATGTTAAAGATACTCTCAGTTTGTTACCTTTTAAAAAAACATTGTACACTTAAAGAAATGAGTTTTTTAGTGATGTAAAATGATGTACACTCATATGACTCCAGTCATATCAGCTTAATAAAAGCTATTTTATTTGTTTTTAGCTGTCAAATACCACTTATACTTGGATTACACCTTTAATTAATATGTTTGACATATTTTACATATTAAGTGTTACTGAAATTACCTGATCGTGTTTTTTTACAACAGTGTTTTAGTGTTTTTTGCCTAAAATGCCCAGTAATATTTTCTGCGTAAAACTGTTCAAAGATTCAATGTGGTTATGAAAGAGTTGGGATTGTCACGTGGCACTGTCATGTGACTCATAGCTTAAGGTGATGTTTGCCTTTTGCCAAATCATTAATAACGGGGAACACTGGCAGAGTAGTACAACACACACACACACACACACACACACACACACACACACACACACACACACACACCATCCCATTCTTAACCAAAGGCAGCTGCAAACAGGCAAACGTTGTATTAGGAGTACCGGAGATGACATTGGAATCTCGTTATGTTTATTCCATGGAAAAATCAGTGGAAAACTGTTTAGATTGTAATGCTGGAGACCCTCCGATGCAGATTATGTTAGAATGGGCTTGTATAAGGAGGGAGGAGAGAGGGTTACTGTAATTGGTGTTCTGGTGGCGTGTATGAGCCATGGGCGTAAGGGAGAGAGTGAGTCATCATCGGCTCCCAAATGCAGAGCTGCCACGCTGGCAGAGCCACAGCCTATCCTCCCTTTTGCGAAGTATGAAAGAAAACGCAAATTTATGCATATTTCTTATTAGTAGGCATTTGTATGTGATCCTAACTCCAATATAAGAGTGTACACACATTTGTCCATGCAAAAATGAAAGAGTAGGCCTAGCTATGCTGCAATTCAGGCCTCCATGATTGTCCCTTCCCAGAATTCCTGAAGAATCCCTACAAATACGCTGTTTCTATTTGAATTTACATTAAAGTTTGTGATAATTTGTGCCAGACTAGACAGAGGGATCAGATAAATCATGGAACAGTATTTTACTTTGGGGAAATTGCTTTTAGCATCTGTCATGTGCTAATGAATCAGAGCAGGAATAATGTTGTCTTTGTGTTGAGTCCTCAACTTCAGTCAGTTACAGGAGCTCGTCTGATTGTAGGACCACACCCTTCACAACCACCATCAGGATCATACATTTTCATAATAATCATTTTCCTGAGACTATATAACATTACCATGTCTGTTGACTTCGAACAAAAACATAAATTTTCTCAATCAATGTTTTTGTCTGTTTTAGTTTAATTATTTTCTTTAATTCAAGATATATGCTTTAAAAAAATGTATTATATGAACTGTTTTTTAATGATTTATGCTTAAAACATAAAAAATTAAATGAAAGGATTAATATAACTGATAATCATTGGAGATATGAAGATAACCTTAAAACATGATACATTTATCTTGCTTTAAAAACATTTATGTAAAATATTTTTTACAGAAAATCTAGAAAAAAAAAACTGATTGGAAAATGATTGTTTGCAATGTCAGTGTTGTGAGTTGAACAACAAATGCTGAAAATGTGGACATGCTTATTCATTTAGATTCAACTTTTTATTGTAATGTTAATGAAATGAGCATACATTTAGATTATTAAAGACATATGAGATAAGCACATATAGCCTAGACAAGGCATTATCATTCTTTAAAACGAACAAGCCTCTGGGTATCTGCATCAATCTGCTCACCCTTTGATGTTTTAGATATGATTTGAATTTAAAATTTCTCAACCATCTGGAACAGAAAGTCCTTTAACAGATCTGTTACTTGTATAAAATAACAGGTAGTGTTAGAGGAAAACTTAGACTTAGACTCTTCGGAAAAAAATAAAATAAATAAATGTTGTAAAGATGAATGCCTATACTAGGTCATGCTTAGTCAAGTCTTTCCCAGCTGGTGTAAGTTTGTGTGTAAAGATTTATGTCTTTAGAAGATTTTAATGTTATTCTCAAATTTCAAACCATTACAATGGGCCAATTCTGATTCTGGAATGGTCTATTTTTAGTCTATGTTTATGTTAAGAGCATATTTTACAACCCTATCACCATCTTTTTCCTTCTGACCATACGTTTTTCCTTCTGACCATACGTTTTTCCTTCTGTGTGTTTTATTCTGTCTCCATGGAGACTTCATGGTGGACCTGCAGCAGACGAGAGTGAGTCAGAATCGCCTCAACAATTAAAAAGGAAACGTTTATTCATAGTACAGTAGGAAAATGGGGAACCCCTGTTTGAAACATTTCTGTTTTAAGATTGACTCACTTGTGCGCTTCACCCATTAAATGGAAAGTTGACGTCAAAAGCAGTGAATCGGTGTATTGTGGAGCTGAATGGAGGATAAGGAGGCAGAGCTTGGGCTTTTGTGATAAGGAGTTGAATGGCAGCAATTTGTTTTTACTCTGCATTTCAACCTAGAAAAACTTTGTTCATTCAGCTTATCTGCTTTTCAACATGCTGAAATAAAGTTGTTGTTGTCAAGTTAGGAAGAAAGTTACTTTTAATATTGAGACGTTAAACATATTCCCTAACAAATTCCTTGATGTTCTACTTGCACAGATAAACTTTGTCCAGTTATAAAACCATAAAATGGTAATAAAACGTAGGGATGGCTGACGCGAAACAGTCGTTCCGAAGCTTTGCGAGATCCCGAAGCGTGTTTCATCAGGTGTGGTCCGCCAAATCAGCGTTTGATTGACACGGTCGGGAACAGACCACACAAATTGCACATCTGTATAAAAGTGAAATCAACGCATATTGACCTCGTGGGTTTTTGTGAGAGGAGTTTGATTTTGAGATAGCGGACTTTTGGTGATATAGTGACAGTGCGATTTGATTAGTTATAGGCTATTTAGGCTTACATTTAAATTTACACAACACATTGACTGATAGGCTAGAGACAGACAAAGTATACATATAGTGACAAATTAATAGATACATAGATATAAATATATATAGACAGCTAGATTAATAGATGGGTACATATATAGATAGATTATATACATAGATAGATTATAGATAGATACAGATACATAGATTATATCTAGATACATATCTAGATACATATTTAGAGACATAGATATATTATAGATACATATCTAGATACATAGATAGATTCATATAGATAGATACATAGATTTGGATAGATAGATAAAATGGATGCTCCCCAGAAGAGATGCTGTACATCTGTGGTGTGGGAGCATTTCCGTTTAGAAACCCCAAATAAAGTGAGATGTGTGTATTGTGATCGGCAGCTAGCCTACTGCAACAATACATCATCCATGATGCGCCATTTGAGGAGAATTTGAAATTTGCGTATTTGCCCAGAACTCATGATCCACTAACTTACTGGAAAGAGAGAGCAGTAATCTTTCCTCATTTGTATGTCCTAGCTAAAAATATATATTTGCACATCAGCAACAAGAGTCCCTTGTGAGAGGATTTTTTCAAAGGCTGAAGAAATTATCTGTAAAAAAAGAAGTAGGCTAAGTCCTTCCACAGCAGAGAAATTAATATTTTTAAATAAAAATCTCTAAAAAAGTGAGACATTGTGGCTTGATTTCTTTTATTAATATTCATTTTCCAGGACCAAAATAACATTATGCACAGTGAGGAGCCAACAGGTTACAAGCTTCACATATTAGAAAAATACAATAATAAAAAACAAACAAATTTTTTTAATGGCTCGTCAAGGTTGTTTCAGATCAACACCTGCAAGTGACCACTAGGTGTCACCGTTGAGACGGGTGTCGGATTGATTCGAAGCCTCGAAACAATATGGCCCATTTGGTTCAACTGTTTCATTGCTTCACGAAGCCTCGATCTGCCCACCACTATTAAAACGCCTGACTGAAGATACATACTATGTATTTGCATACCTAAACATTGCTGGTATTCTGTGCAAAAATATTGAACCTAGCTTATATAGATTGTAGTAAATGTTTTTGTTTGAGCTAAAAAAAAAATAAAAAAAATAGATTTGACAAGCCCTCCGGCCTTTTATCACATTGATGAAGTGTTGTGTCAGACTGCGGTTTTACTATGTACTTTTTATGGTTTTACAAGTGCTTTGATGAACGCCTATGGTAATTTTTCCTCTCAAAACCTCCAGCTGTTGCAGGTGAAGGCTGTCTATTATATGTTGCTTTTTGTGAGATTCGTCAAGTTGTAGTTTTTGAAGTAAATATAGGTTTAAAGAGACACTTCAATGACCAAAATTCAGAGAATGTCCTTGTAGACTTTCAGTCAGTGATTTACTTTTAGTCAGGTGATTTAGTCAGGGCATTTACTTTGCCCTGAGAGTGTTTGTGTTGTGTGCGTGCAAGTCCACAGCTAAGTTGTGTGGTTTTGGACTCATACGTACACTATAAGGAATTTCTATCAGTTTGATTAATTCTTATTCTGTGGAAAATGTGTATCTGCGTTTGATTGTAAGCTTTCAAATTGAGGGTTTTGGTTTTTTGAGTATACCCTGTTCGTGGTCAACATTTTCTCAAAGATGGCCACATGTGCCATATTTCCACACCACTTCGCCATGGTAACACTACAGCAAACATTTAGAGGGCTTTTTTTGTGGGTTTCTTTTTCGTCACAAAAGAGGACAAAGATAGCTGTTATAGAGGATAGAGGAGCTGGTACATTCCTCTCCTCCCCTCTCTCTCTCCCTCAACTGGCTCTTATTGTGCCTGAAATGTTTCCACTGTTTCCAAGATGCCAAGCCAAACCCTTTTTCCTTTTGTCTCACACACACATAGTACAACCCGGCACACAAAATACACACTTTTTAATGAAAACTTACTGGAATTGATGCTTTTATTGAAGTGGTCTGTTCTCCAGTTTTCCAACTGCCATAGTTTTATAGTATTTTTCTCAACATATTAGCTGTACTACACTTTATTTTGCAGTTGTTTTTCTTTAGCTGCCATTCATTCAAATTTGACCATTTGCAGTGCAACCTTTGATCAGGTTGGTCCAGTCAACAAGGACAATGTGACATTTCACAGAGGTGACTAACTCATGTTCTTCTATTGTCTGCTTTTAAAAGCGTCTGGTTGGTTGGGCTTCCTGTGGACAGTTCCTGGAGATGTTAGGAACAAAAACAGAAAACAAATACAGTGGTAGCAAAAAATTACATAAAATATAAAAGATAATAGAAAAAATATAAAAGATAATAGAATAAATAACAAACATAATATTACACCACAGGAGGCTCTTAAACCTTGTTTCCTCCAAATGTGGCGTGCTCCGCTGTGAATGTGAACAAAACAGGACATTTAGCGTGCTGACAGGAACGGGCTGGTTTTTAATTGGCAAATATCCTAAACCATAGAGGTTATGTTTCTGGATGTGCCCACCCACTGCTTACACACCTTTACTGTAACCCACAGAGTCAGACACATTCTATCCTCTCTCTGTTTCTATTAAACATTTTAATGAGCAGTTTTAGGCTATTTTATCCCCCACATAAACACCATATCCCGCTGAGGAACAATGATTGTTTTGATTTCTGTAGAGTGAACAGCTAAAATACAAAGAGTTGTGAGCTTTTTTTTCAGTTTCAGTGACACAATTCCTCAAAAATAGTGATGAATGTGGCCTCAAAAGCCTCTCTGACAAACATCTCGCATAAATCTTCCCTTCTATATATATTTGCATAAAATATCAGTGGTGTAACTACAATTTCAGTAACTGGTTTTTCAAAAATATTTTTTATTGAACTATTATTACGTGAAAGTACATTGCTTTTCATGTTCATTATTGAATAATCATTAAGTAGTAATGAAGAATAGGCCTCAAGAGGCTTTTATCTCAGTCAGGGCAGTTGACTCAAATACATTTAAAGTTATTTCATGTTCCCAGGCTCATGAACCGTTTGTTGAAAATGTGTGGCTGTAAAGTGGAGAATGTGACCTAACAAAACCTCTGTTGTTGTGAATGGGAAGTTGTTTTAACGTTTCTCAGGAAGGAGGTGCGATGGAATGCCCCATAGAGTCGAAGAGAACAGAATACAAACTCTAGAAGTTAGTAACTTTAGTAGGTTGCATTTTAGTCTTGTTGTAGTCTGAGTGTACAAAATGAAGTTTTGAAGAAGTTGTGTGTTTGGGAAAGGTGCTTTAGGGACTGAAGTGTGGTAGAGTTTTAATTGTTTCAAGCCCTGTTTGGTCATCAATCACATGACTAAATTTGGAACAGCTATTTTACAGGCCTTGTGAAATCTGATCTGGGAATGCGCAGAGAAGAACTCTAAACTTAAACACTTGTTTTTAGAGAGATCATTTTCTGGCATTATTATCCTTCTGTGTTTTAAAACTGCAAACCTAAACCTCACTTTGCCTTAATTCAGTTCATACCATAATAAAATGACCAGTCATCTTTTATTTATTGAAGTGTTTACCATTCTGATCCTATTAAGGTTTTTTTGTGGTTCCTTTCTGAAACTTCGAAATGAACAACCCTGCAATCGTGCACATATGGTTTAAATTCACTGTTGGAGTCCCAACTCCTGCTCTGATTCAGAGAGGGTTTTTAAGGTTATTGTTTACAGATTTTAAAGGGTCCTTGCTTTAGGTACAAAATCCCAGGCAAAAGTTGTAGGCTGATGTTCATTTGCCTTGAACTGATTATTCCAGCCTTGCTACTTTGCAAACATATTCAGTCAAGTTTATGGATATAAATCAGATTCACATTTTACAGTCTTAGATCCTGTCTGACAGCCGACAAGATCCGATCCTCTCCTGAGATGCTTTACTCAGGCCATGGTGCCACGCTAGTGAAGTTACTTCCAATTTTCTGAAATAAGAGACTTTCCACTCATCCCGCAACATGCATGAATGCATATAATAATCCAGCTATACTGAATCTAATTGAGGTAATTGTATTCCTCTGTGTGTCTACATGAAAAAATGCTTTAATGTTGTCTTTGTATTTTTATGACTGTAGGAACAGTAAGAAAGAGGCAGATCTGGAATCGGCTCTGGCCAGGCTGAAGGATCTGGAAGCTCTGCTTAACTCCAAGGATGCGACTCTCTCCACAGCACTGGGGGAGAAGAGATCACTGGAGGTTGAAGTCAGAGACCTGAAAGCCCAGCTGGCCAAGGTGATGACTACATCAAAGCTTTATCTAAGGGTTTGGGTGGTGTGGAGCTGTGGTCAAAGATCTGGGTTATTCACCAAAAGGTTGCGAGTTTAAATCACAAAGATCAATTCATTATTAGGCGCTTGAGCAGTTTACTTTTAGCCCAGGTTGCTATAGAGGGATTATCTATCTAATACATACACTAAAATATGTTTTTAAAGCATCTAAAGGAATACTTGCTTGCTTAAAGGAATATTATTTAAAGTTCTGTTTCACATATATTTAGAGGGAAAAATCACATTAAAAACAGGCATATTCATTTAATTAATCATTATTTTGAATCATTTTCCGGTAAATAAAGTGTAATTAAATATAATATTTATGGGCTTAAATAAAAAAAATATATAGTTTAAAATAAATAAATATACATTAGTATTTCTTAGAACAAGACAAGTTACATGAGAAGCAAATTGTATTGTGTAATATATTAAGAATTGTTCTCTGAGAATATATCTTGATTTAAGTGTATATTTCATACCTTATTTTCAATTCTTTTTGATTTTGTTTTAAGCATAAACATCACTAAATCATGGTAGATTTGTGCTTTAAAAAGGAGAAAATACTTTGTCAAATTTGAATTAATATATATTTTCTCAAAACAATTTTTGTTTTGTCTGAAGTAAATTCATTTTGTTTAGATCAAGGGACCGGGGCCAATAGGGGGGCCTCGACAAACTTCTTGGGGGCCCCAGTAAGTCTTAAAATTTAGTTAAATTAGCAATAAAAAACAAACAAACCTAATAATAAAAAAGATGTACATAATTAAACTGACACTATATTTTTGAATTCCATTTTATCTATGGTTTTATTAGAATAGAAGTATATATCAGCTTAGATTAGGAGGGTCTTCGAATATTTTCTTAGACAAAAGGAGTCAAAAGACCTACTGCATTAGATGTTGGTTAAATGTTTAGATATTTTTATATGACAAGACAAACATGGTAACAGGTTTTCAGTTAGTATTTTACATAGTGCATTGCTTTTTATATAGAAGTTAGTAAAGTGAATATGTGTATTGCAGTTGGAGGGCAGTCATAGTGATGCTAAGAAGCAGCTACAGGATGAAATGCTACGACGTGTGGATGCTGAGAACCGAATCCAGACCCTGAAAGAGGAGCTGGAATTCCAGAAGAACATCTACTCTGAGGTCTCACAAACAAATCTACTTACGCTGAGCTCTCCTATGAAAATAATTACACTGTCTCACACACATTTTTACTCACAACGTCTTAGAATTCACTACTAACATATCTACTAGTTCTAAAACTATCAAAGACCTTCAGGACTTTCTGTACTCTAACCTGATGTCTTTCTACAGGAGCTTCGCGAGTCTAAGCGCAGGTATGAGTCGCGTGTGGTGGAAATCGACAGTGGCCGGCAGCAGGATTTTGAGAGTAAACTGTCTGAAGCCTTGACTGAACTTCGTCGACAACACGAAGAGCAGCTTCGCATCTACAAGGAGGACATTGAGAAGACCTACAACTCCAAGGTAATAGAAAAATCAAAGAGAGAACCGCCAAATGACTTTAGTATGAGGATCTGTATCTGCCCAGGGGCACCTTGTTAAACCTTTGAACTGGCCCGCCCTGCATACATATTTGCTGACTGATCCGTTGCCAGTTGAATTTGTTGAGATATTTTTATGTATAAAGACATACAGCATATCTGTCAGTTAAATGTCATCCTGTGCTATATATTTGTAGCTAGAGAACGCTCGTCACTCGGCTGATAGGAACAGCAGTTTGGTGGGAGCTGCCCATGAGGAACTGCAGCAGACACGTTTGAGGATTGAGGGTTTGTCCTCTCAGCTCACTCAACTGCAGAAACAGGTACACACACACACACACCCACACACACACACACACACACCACACACATACATACATTTTAAAGTCGGCATGAAATGGAAGTTGCAATAGTCTTTTCTTCCCTATTGTGATGTATATCCGAGTGAAATGACTTCTCGAAAAAGATAAAAGTAGGGTGGGACTATTTTTTCCATCTAAAATTTATTGGATCATTGGATTGTTGTAGTTTGCCATTGAAGTGATCTCACGTGAGTAACAGGTTGTCCCGCCCGCGTGCCGCGGATGCCAGTAAACGCCATCATCAGAGAAAAGATGTTGTTGCAGGAGGGAGGGGAAGCTAGTTTAATTAAAGATTACGAGCATACATGAATTGTGCATGGATAAATTATTTATAATAAATACTGCAATATTCCATAAAAAATAACAGTTGTCAATTTTGCTTTCATAGTGTCTTAATTAAAGTGCTGGCAATTCCTCACACCTGAGGACAGTAACGCTCTAACAATAGAACTACCTGCAAATCATTTTTTAATGGAGAATAACTCCACCCTCTGAAATGATGTTGCTTACACACAGTAACTTGACGTTCATCCACCTAGCATGTAGTCCCACTGCAAATAAAGGACAACTTAACAGATCAAATAAAAACCTAAAAAACCTCAAATGTGTACATTCTAAATTTACATGATTTAAATTGCCCGGTCCATTAGTTGGCTGCTCGTGAGGCGAAGATCCGTGAGTTGGAGGAGTCTCTATCCAGAGAGAAGGACATCATGCGGCGGCGTATGGAGGAGAAGGATAAAGAGATGGCTGAGATGAGGCAGCGCATGCAGCAACAGTTGGACGAGTACCAGGAGCTGCTGGACATTAAGCTCGCACTCGACATGGAGATCAGCGCCTACCGGAAGCTTCTGGAGGGCGAGGAGGAGAGGTGAGAGATGGGATATTGCTTACTGCGCACATGCAGAAAGCCTTTTCTTCTTTTTTTACAGTTGCTACTAGTAAATAAGAGCTATAGATCTTTAGTAAAAGAATGTACATTTCATGATATTATTATTATTAATTAATAAAATGAAGTACTGAATAAATATTGAAAAGTTGATTAAATAATTGTTCATATAATTTATTCACAAATAGATTTTTCAGATTTTTTTTGTATAATGTTTTTTATATTACATTTAGATAAAACCATTTTAATATTTTTATCTTACTTTAAGAAATTATCAATATTAATAAAATAGTATACTGATTAATCTAATTGATTGCATATAACCGTATTTGCTGAGTAAATATTGTAAATAAGATAATTCAGTAATTTATTTCATATTTATTTTATATATTTTTTAATAATGACTTTTTGCTGGATTGATTTTTCAGCTGTCTTGTTAATGTTTTTAATAGTTAGATATAATACAATATGTTTATTTGAAAATATTAATAGAACCATTTTTTATCTATTTTAATCTATTTCTTTGATCTAACTTTGATAAAAAAAAAAATAATAAATACTATTTTTAGTTTTCATATTTTTTACATTTAAGACTAAAAGCATTAATAATATTCTGATTAATTAATCAAAGTAATTGCATGTATCAATATTTGCAGAGTAAAGCCCTCAAATGAAATAATAGGACTTGTTGTGAATGACCGCCTCATGGAATAACTCTCAACCCATCCCGCTCTCTCTGTTAAAGGCTGCGTCTCTCCCCGAGTCCCCCTCCTGTCCGTGGGGTGACTGTGACCCGCTCTTCTGGTTCTGGCTCTCACGCACGTGTGGTCCAAAGCAGCACCAGTCGCACCTCTTCCGGCAGCGCTAAAAAACGGCGCTTGAATGATAATGACAGCGACGCCTCCAGCGTGGTCGGTGGAACTGTCACTCGCACACGCGTCTCCCAGCAGGCCTCTGCTAGTGGCCGCGTGACCGTGGACGAAGTTGACATGGAGGGCAAATACGTACGGCTCAGTAACAAGTCCGACCAGGTGAGAAGGAGCTTTGGCTCTCAATAAAGAGGAATTAAGTATGATTTACTTTTTATTAAATGAATCTTCTTCCTCCTCCCAGGATCAAACTCTGGGTCACTGGCAGGTAAAGAGGCAGATTGGTTCCGGCACTCCCATCATCTACAAGTTCCCACCAAAATTTAACCTGAAGGCGGGACAGACCGTCACAGTACGTATCGATTTTCAACGTAATAGTCACCTTTAGCTTGCATTTAAATTCCTGACTCACTTTAGTATCTCTCTGTTGTCAGATTTGGGCCTCAGGAGCTGGAGGAACCCACAACCCTCCTTCTGATCTGGTGTGGAAGACCCAGAACTCATGGGGCAGTGGAGATCTGTTCCAGACTACCCTCGTCAGCGCCAGTGGGGAGGTGGGATCATGTTAAACACACCAACCAGCTTTCTGTATTTGATTAGAGGTCGCTAAGTGACTAATTTGCTTTTTCTCTTTTTTTCTCGTTTTTCCAGGAAATGGCCATGAGGAAGGTCACACGCACTCTTTTCCAGGATGAGGAAGATGAAGAAATGGTACATAGTCACTAGCACATCTCAATTGATATAGTAATCTCATTTTTTTTTTTGCATAATTTTAGTTTTGCCAGGTTTAAAGGAAAACATGAGTACTTAGGAAAATCTAAGTGTGCAACAGAGACCATTTGTCGCAATTGACTCTTATACATATTGGACAAAGTCTACAAGTCAGACTAAAGTTCACAAAGTCAGACTAAAGCTTTAACATGACTTTTTGCCTTAGCCTGACTGAAATCAAACTTTTAAAAGTGCATGTAAACGCATCTTTCTCACAACATGTGGTGTATATTGTTCACACTTTTGGTAATGGGTTGTTTGGGTGTAGCCTTCCTGCAGTGAATCATAGCACTAAAATGAACTGAGAGAGCAGCCATACTTCATCTATAATAAGATCCAGTCTCAGTGTCCTCTGATAATCTCCGCTCACTGTCTCCACCTGCAGGCCGCCCATAGCACATGCGGGGATAGTGAGTACAACCTCCGCAGCCGTACGGTGCTCTGTGGCTCGTGCGGGCAGCCGTCGGATAGAAACAACACCTGTGTGTCGGCCAGCTCTGGAGTGTCCAGTGCGTCCCGCTCGTTCAGCAGTGGAGGGGGGCTGCCCGAAGCTTTTGTGTCACCCTCACACTTCATCGTGAGCAATGACAAACCCAGACAGGTTTGTGTTTTTTCTTCTTTAGTTGCAACAGTATTTTATTTTATTTTCTCTCTTTCTGTCTGTCTTATTTTAGATAATTTTTTTTATTTTTTTTGTTAATGCTTTAGTCTTACAATCATCAAATTATCATTTAATGTTTTGTGATGAATTTCATTATTAATATACTGCTGTAATTCATTTAACATTAATGTAAAACAAAAGCATAAGAAATTGTTTACACTATAGCCGTCTTATTATATTTACATTCATTTCCTTCCTTCCTTCCTTCCCCTCTCTCTCTCTCTCTCTCTCTCTCTCTCTCTCAGGCTGGACCCAAACTTGACAACTGCTCCATTATGTAGAAGAGCTGAGCTGTTTGAAACCATGAGGAATTCATCCCACAGCTAGTTTCTTTTTGGATTACGTGTCTTATTACATTATATATTTTGTACTTCAGTCTTTCTTGTTTTGTATTTCATAATCTGCAGGATAGATTTTTGGCTTTTGAATGGCATAAGGCTTTATATGCTGGCAGCTTGTAGGCTGTAGTTTGCGATTATTATTATTATTATTATGTACAGTGTGTTTACTCTAATGTATTTGCATGGTGGCCCGGCAGCAGCTTCAGATTCAGAATAATCGTACTGTACTCAGGGAGAGAGGCGAACAGAGCACTTCACACTCACACCATGAGCTCTCCACGAGAATGCTGTCAGAACGCAACACGCACAGTCAAGAAACCCTCTCGATCATGTGGCAAAACTCTCATGTAGAGTACTGGGCTATAGCTGTACTGCAGGCTGGTTCTTTAGCTCACATTCAAGGACGAGTAAACGTACAGTGAGCGTGAGTTAATGTAAGATCAGGAAATGAGAGATTTCATTTTTGCATTGTCCCAAAAGTTATTTGTCAGTAGGTGTTATGGTATTTTTCATGCTACCTCTCGCAGTCAGATGGTCAAAATTATGTGCACCTACAAAAGGGAAAAGACAGTCAGAAATTCTATGCAGTTTTGTTACAGTGAGACTCTAGGATATCAAAAAAGATGCTCTGAATGTAAAACTGCTTTCTACCTTGATACAATTGCTTGCACAATTAATAGGTACATTGTGTCTTTTGGCAGTGCACTTACAAGCTCGGACTAGACTGCAGTATGTTGTGTCTTGTGTAATAAGTGTTTATGGGATGTTTCTGAAAGACTTGAAGCAACTGTAAAACTAATCCAAAGAAAATCACCTTAGCAGTTTGCATTTGCCAAGACGTTGTCAACATTTTAAACAAAAGCTGATTAATTGCTTTAGAAGGAAAACTTTTGAAGTTTACTTTGCCGAGAAAGACATATCTGATGTATTATGTTACCAGAGAATCATGTTGTGTTTAAAGTAATGAGTACTAAATGATTGCAGCATTTGAAGAGATGTATTTTTGTTTTCAGCCTTAGAGGCAGAATGTTTAAAATATGCAAAATGACCACTGTCATTCCAAGCTTTAATGTCCTTTTTTTACAGTGGTACTTGAAATGTTTGAGTTATATCATGTACACCAAAACATTTGTAGTTCTCTATGGAACTGAGTGTTGATTTGCTCTTGTCACTGCTCTCTTACAGTAGATGATCCAGTTCCTCACCTGGACAGCTGTAAGGCTCCAGTAATCTGAGCAGTCTTTTCTTTCACTGCACAGATGTCCAGTCCATTTAGGGCAATCTGAAAACAAAAGACCTGAAACAAAAATTGGTTTCAGAAAGCTGGAATAGCTTTCATCATAGGAAATTAGAAACATAACCGAGCCAACGTACAGCTCTCCAGAAAGAGGACTGGATATTGCTGATATTAAACTTTAATTTTATTGCTTAGCAAAGCTTTGGGTTTCTAAAAGAACATTTTGGGATAGAATATCTATTTTTTCTATATATATATATTCATTTACTTACAAATTGTGGTTTTCTATTGCTTAAACAGCCATTAGCGTTATTGTAACAAGCCATATCTTTTGATTTTTTGAAACTGATGATGGATTGAGGGATTTCAATGGACAGTGTTTCCTTATGAAAAGAAAAACACTTATTGATAATTCAATTCTAGAGTTTTCTTTTAGTATACATTTGTATCATCAGACAAAAAGATTATTAAAAAAATCTTTTTCTTTATTTTGAATTTGTTTTGTTTTTTAGTTAGTTGGCTAATTTCATGAAGGTTTTGTAAAAAAAAAAAAAAAAAAAGAATAAAAAAAAGTTTAAACAGACTGCAGGGCAATGCAGGGAATGTTTTGTTGATTTTTTTTTGGTCTTTATAAATATAATTTACTGTTTTGTGAGGATTTACCCAATTGTTGTAATACCCGAGAGCCTTGTTATAAATGGTGCCTTGAAATGTTTCAGTTTAAACAAATAAAACCATTCTAAAGCCATTTTCTGACTTGTTTTTATTACCATAAAAGTTAAACATGGATAGAATTTTAATAAGTCTGACTGAATATATTGGTTGAGGGTTACATTTTAGGCCATTATCTACCACATATGTCTTGAATTAAAGTCTGGCAAGTGTTGATGGGATACTACTCACCAAAGACTTAGTTAGATGATACCCAGAAACGAAAATTCTACTCATCCTTCCTAGTCCAGTCCTTCTGAGGCTTGTATGTCCTCAGCAATTAAACGCTAGAGTCCAGTAAGTGCTCTACGGTCCCGCCCCCACGGTCACGGCACGGAAAAACGATTAAAACTTAATTTTGAAAAAATACTTTGTATAATAAAATATTTTTATATTAACTGGCTTTCTATTAATGCAATACACTGAATGACAGCCGTCTGAGGTCTCCCAGTGGTTTGCATTAGGCAGTTTAGTGTTAGTGATAAATTTACACTGTAAATCTTACAGCAAAACAAAAGATAACATGCTTTCATGTCAGAAAACATTATTTTTGTCTTACATTTCATAATAAACTCACACAAGCTCAGTACCAACTAATTTTCCATCAGTTTATTTTCGTGAATTGGAATGTGTGCAAAGGATTGTGGGTGATTTAAGGCCGTGAAAGATTTATTTTACGGTCTATGGAAAGATACAATGCATCCTTCAAAATATGCCGAATGATGGACGAAGAAACGAAGCCTGCCTTCCAAGGATCCTTCAAATTGAGATGGCCTTCAGCGACATGACGTGGCAGCCGAGATTTGCAGCCCTTCGTAGGATGCAGCCTTCCGTTTGAGAAACATGGGTTTAGGGGTCAGTGTTTGGTGTAGGCAATCAGTACTGTGATTGACATGACCAATAAAATCATAAGAATTTGCTGAACTGGAGTCGGTTGCATAAACCTAAGACTAGTCTTACAAGATAGACATTTGTTCTTTAAGACTGTTCATAGCTTTTTTTTAATCAGTTACATAAAAACGTAGATTTGCCTAATTTGATGCCGAAAACTAAGACTGACTGCCCTTGACTAACTGCTAGTGGGTCATACATACTAGAACTTAAAGGGATACTTCAGGATTTAGCATTAAGCTTTGTATAAGTAGAAAACCTGTAGTATTTTCGAATTACCGTGCTTTCCACCCTCATATCCCCCTGAGATGAGAGATTTATGTATTTTTTGTCTGGAAAAAATCCTGCGATGACGCAAAAATTGTCATTTTGCGTCATCTGAGGATTTTCTGTCCAGAGGCTAAAGACTACAGCCAGTAGGAGGGGCTGTCCCGCATGTTCTCAACCCGCCCATAGAGGGTGGGATCTCGCTCACAGAATGTACACATAGTACCAGCCGTCTTTCTTTGGAAGTTAAGCTAGCAGGCTCTTGTTCTGTGGAGAAAGCTGAGTAGTAGGGGTTACCATCCTTTTTCCCGGACATGTCCAGCCGTCAAGATCGTCCAAAATGTGCGGGATTCGGCTTTTGCTTTCTGCAGTCGCCATTCATTGTTTACATGCACACCTTTTGTTTCAATCTAACTGAATTCATTCCGATTGGTGAATCTGAATGTAGTGTTTACATGAACAAGTGATCGGTTGATGTGCGTTTTAACATTGCTAAGAAAATTCCCGCTCCTCCGTGAGAGATAGCCTACATAGGCCCTATGAGATCGGTGCGTCTCAGTAATGACGCCACCGGCCTCGCGCCGTTCTCCCGCGCCCCTCAGTCTCGTCCTGCTCGCCACAGTAAACATAATGAATGGCGACTGTAGAACGCAAAAGCCGAATCCCGGACATTTTGGGCGATCTCGATATCCCGGGCAAACTCGTCACGGAGACTCACTAGTAGCCTAACCTTGTTGTTTTCAACTGCGCTCTCTAACCGGGAGGCGTGGCTTGGGAGTGGCCTCCTAGAGCAGCGAAGCAAGTGCATTCTGGGACTTGTTGTCTTTCATCCACATAAGCCAAAAATACATTTTCTGGCTTTTCTCAGTCTAGAAAGCTCCAAATTCAAAAATGTCTTCATATTTCTTCTACATAAATGACCTATTTTAAATACACATTCATCTTTCCAGAGGTGAAGTATCCCTTTAAGACACTGTCTTAACATAATGGCTATTTATGCAACCGGCCACTGGGGGGATCACATGAGAACAGTCCAGAACAGTCACTTCTCTTGTATGGCAAGCCGTTTTAACATTTAATCCTTAAAACCTACTAGTATCTATTTTCATGCTACTAGTAGCCTACTTATTTTTTAGATACTAGTATCTTTTCCATTAAGTACTAGTACTTATTCATTAGCTACTAATAGAGACTAGTAGGTTTTAAGGATTAAATGTTAAAACGGCTTGCCATATCTCTTGGGAGTTCACAATGATCAGCTTCATGACGTGCTGAGTCTGCTGAATAGCCTTCGACAATTGGTCGGAACGGAAGTGATGGTTTAGTGTTTGAAATGCTTGAAATATGAGTATTTTTTCCCTCACACACCTATCGTTTAGCTTCAGAAGATATATTATTCATCAACTGGGGTCGTATGGATTACCGTCGTATCCTTTTTGCGTGGTTTTTGAAGCGTCAACTTTGAAGGACCCTATGCACAACAGACTCCCAGAGATGGATTATTTTGTGTTTTGTGTTCCACAGAAGAAAGAAAGTCATAAACATACATCTGGGACAGCACGAGGGTGAGTAAATGAGAGAATTTTCTGTTTTTGGTTGAGATTTCACAGATAGGTCTAATAAATTACATGACAAGTTGTGCATGGAATCTTTGATTTTATTTACACTATTTACAGTTCTTGTGGTTGAATTCAACTGACATTCATAGCAAATGTTCCTAACACTGTATATTACAAACTTATGTAAAGCTTGTTCTGTAGCTGTTCAAAATTATATTGTCATTTACACCCTGACTTCCAGATTAGATAAGACACATGAATAGCATTTAAAACAGATATTGATATTGAGCATTGAACCTATTAATGTCCAGATATTTACTAGAAAGTGTTTATGTGCACATCTTTTTATATGAGCATATGTGTAGTTCTTTTGCAGTTTTTTCACATAAGACGGGCACAAATCTTTATATAGAAATTCTACGAGTCACCATATGGCATCCAGCAAGTTGTCAAAATCTCTTTCTAATGTTGTCTATTTGTATGCCAGTAGTTTAGCCACTGGAAATATTGTCAGATGAAAAAAGAGTGAAACAGTCTTTGGCAACATTGTTTTTCTACAGGCTTGAATGGGTTCAAAGGGTTCAGAATGTTCTCCATGAACATTCAGTGGTTGTTAGTGTTGTCCAGTGGATGGCACTGTTGCACAGTTTTGGTCACATCCATCCATCCATTCATCTGTGGTGGGCAGTTTTTGTATTTCATTAGCCAGCTTGTAAAGCAGATATTAAGCTGAATCTGTCTTTGGCAGTGATTTTAGAGAAACAAAGTCTTCAAGTTATTTTCAAGGCGATCAACGGGGCGATCAACGGGGCAGTCTCCGTGGCGATGGGGAGGGTGGTCTTCGCACTGGTGGCAGATCATAATGCCCGGGAATGTGGCTGTTGATGGGCAGATCATAATGATTCTGAGGTTCCTGCTCCACAACGTTGCCAAGGGAACAATGTTCTGTAATGCAGTGAACAAACACATTTCACACCAGATGTGATACATGACACATCAAGAAAAAAAAGCCACGTTCTCGTGTACCCATATGGCAAAATATGCAAAGATTTCGAAACAATATTGTTAATATATATTTAAAAATATATTTGCATATAATTTGAGACATTTTAGTTACCTGTATTTCCTCACATATTTTGACCATCTGCTATAAATTTTCAATTTAGACAGTCCAATTTATATTTTTAAAAATACATTTTGCATTTAGCCAAAATATATTTTAAGACTGGAAATGTATTTTCTTGTAGTTTAAACAAAATATATCTTCAATTTAAAAAATAAATAAAATTGTGCTGTCTACAGCATATATTAGAATATCAAATTGGAATATCGTAACATCATAATGTATATTATAATGTTACGATGCCTAAATTCACTTGTAGCATTAAAATGATTGATTTTATGAGTTTTTTATTTAATTTTAATTTTATTTAAACAAAATAGTATAGGGTTTTCGTATAAGCCATTTATCGGTTATCAGCCATAACATTAACATAATTCTTGTCTTATCATGCATCCCTAATTCTGACCATATACTGTATATATATATATATATATATATATATATATATATATATATATATATATATATATATATATATATATATATTTTTCCCCGGTATCGGTTCTGTTAAAGGAGAACTCCGGTAAAATTTGGAGTGCTGTCAGTACAGAGAACAACGACAAAAATCGGTGTTGCCTACACCGTGTTATCCTCTTTTTAAAATTTGCACCCTGTTGACTTAAATGGGGCAAGTTTTAAACCTGCTTTTAGCCTCTTAACATCTTGTGTCATTACAAGTGCACAGCCATGTGAGTGATTCCTTCAGAGTGAACACGGTGAATCTGACTGCAGTAGATGTGAAAGATATGAATAAAAGTGATGTTAATTCAGCCAGCGCACATACCTGTATTTACTTCCTGTTTTCGGTCGAAGTCCACAGTAGTCGATTGTCGAGTTCACGCGCGTGATCATAGGTAACTAAGCAACAGTGGAGACTCAGACAATCGACTACTGTGGACTTCGACCGAAAACAGGAAGTAAATACAGGTATGTGCGCTGGCTGAATTAACATTCAAAGCAAATTTTATAAAGAGGATAACACGGTGTAGGCAACACCGATTTTTGTCGTTGTTCTCTGTACTGACAGCACTCCAAAAAAAAAAAAAAATTAGCTCAATGTTAAAATTGACCGGAGTTCTCCTTTAACACTCTCAAATCCTTCAGAACAGATAGAGTGATATCCAGTTTCTTTTAATAAAAATAAATAGGCCTACCTCTGCATGACAGAGTGGAGGGAGCCATGACGGGTGGACTGATTTCAGTGTAGGATCTTTCACGAGACACTGCAGACTTCATCTCCATGTAGCTGCTCTCTGGAGGACATGGTGGCAGGCCGGGCAGATCTTTGATGGTGGCATACGGGTTCTCACTGTTCAGAGAGCTGCTGCTCACTGCCACACAGGAATCTTTCAGCTCTGCAACCACAACAAGGTGTTAGACACAATTAAACAAGATATGAAGAGTTCAGATGCAAAAGCCTCTAAGTGCCATCTGAAATTTTCTTCTAGAATGATCATTTTTATCAAGCTCGTATATTTAAGTTCAGTAATTTCACTTAAATAGCAATGCAAGTTACCTATTAATTGTCATTTAAGTGAAATTACTGAACTGAAATATACAAGCTTTATAAAAATGATCATTCTAGAAGAAAATTTCAGATGGCACTTAGAGGCTTTTGCATCTGAACTCTTCATATATAGAAGAAGAATATCTGAGTGAATTTGACCTTTGTTGTAGTGCTTCCCAAGTGTAGCACTATAGCTGTAACTTCTATCAATCCCAAAAGCCCCTGCAAACACAATAAGACCACATCCAATTTACTCAGACAACTGCACAACACAAAACAAACTCAAGAATACGGGGAAATTGTTTCGCAGTATCCATTACCTGGATCTTTAGGTGGCTCCTGGTGTTTCCAGCCTGGAGGAAGAGTAGCATTAGTCTCAGCCGCAAACAGACCTCTCCTCTCCCTCTCCATGTTCTTCAGACTGCAGAACAGCTGGTTGTTGGTGTTCTGTCAAAGCATGAAACACAAATGAAGGTCATTCCTGTTATATGTTCAAAATCCAGCTTTCATATACTGTACTTCATATAATAAAACATATTATTTTGCTTTGCTCCAAAAACAGACAATGATTGCTAACACTTTCTGTTAAACATGTAATCAATTAATATACATACTGCGCTACAGCACACTACTGCAGACATAATTATGGCATAATTATTACTTTTAATCTCATTATGACTGTCATAACTTTGACTTTTTATCTCATAATTTCGACTTTTTATCTCATGATGATGATTATTTATCCTATCATTATCATTTACCAAAGCATGATTTTTTCTTGCGGAAATGGGCTTCCATGAATTCTGTTTAAAAAATTTGTACAAATGTACACCAGTTCTGGTTCATTCATCACTTGCAAATCAAGTGGACTGCATTCTGAGATACAGCATTGTATACTGAACATTTTAGTGTAACGCTTATGTATTAGGCCTATTTTAGCAGACTTACAAATTAAAAACATAACAGGCAATTTGTCACAGAGCCAGCAATATTCATAGTATAGTATAGATAGTATATTCAGAACATAGCCATAGTATTACCTTGATGGCTCTGTCCTGGTTGTTGGGCAGGTGTGGCAGTGGAGGTCTGTTCTGAGACAGTGTGTGGTAACTCGGGTTTGAGTAATAGTGATGGTAGCTGTGCGGAACATCTACAAGAAAAATGCAAATATCTCATTTAATATTTGAATATGCTGTTTCTAAACTGTAACATATAAACCATATTTAATCTGATGTAAATGAAAACAAAGCTGCGAGGAAGAAAATAGAATAGGAAGAGCTTTACTCTTTTAAAGAATCCATGTCAGTTTGCAAATATTGGCTTATTGCTTAGGCTGACAAACAAATGGCTATTGTCTATTTAGAAAAAGGCGACAAGCACCTCAACATATGCACTTCCACAATTTTTTCCTGGAAATAAATTAATACTTTTATTCAGCAAGGATGCTTTAAATTGATCAAAAGGGACAGTAAGATTTGTATTTCAAATAAATGCTGTTCTTTTTACTGAAAAGTTTAACGGTTGTCACAAAAATACTGATCAGTACAACTGTTTTCAACATTGATAATACTGTTTCTTGAGCAGCAAATCAGCATTTGAATGATTTCTGAAGGATCATGTGACACTGAAGACTGGAGTAATGGCTTCTGATCAGGGGCAGCTTTGCCATCGCAGGAATATATATATATTTTTAAATATATTAAAAACACTTATTTTAAAGGGATAGTTCACTTTGAAATAATTTTTTGGTATGTTTTAGCTTACCTCAAGGGCATCCAAGATGTAGGTGTCTTTTTTTCCGCAGTAGTTTCAATTTTTATATTTTTAGGTCAAACCGTTCTTGTCTGTCAGTCATATAATGCAGGTCTATGGTCATTATCTCAAAACACAAGCACAGAGTCCAAATTAAAACAATTCCCCGTCGTCCAAATGAAACAATTCCCCATCGTAAGTACACATTGATGGCCTAAGACACGAAACGAGCGGTTGTGTGAGAAAACGAACAGTATTTATATCGTTTTTACCTCTTGAACACAGCCGCGTCCAAATGTTCTGATCTGACGTGTGCGCAGACTGGTGCATAGATATATACACACTAGATGTCGCCTTGTCTACGGCAGTTCATTGGAACGAATGTCTTTAAGGCGACATCTAGTGTATATATCTATGCACCAGTCTGCGCACACGTCAGATCAGATCACTTCGACATGGCTGCGTATAAGAGGTAAAAACTATATAAATACTGTTCGTTTTCTCACACAAACCGCTCGTTTCGTGTCTTAGGCCATCAATGTGTACTTACGATGGGGAATTGTTTAATTTGGACGACGGGGAATTGTTTTAATTTGGACTCTGTGCTTGTGTTTTGAGATAATGACCATAGACCTGCATTATATGACTGACAGACAAGAACGGTTTGACCTAAAAATATAAAAATTGAAACTACTGCGGAAAAAAAGACACCTACATCTTGGATGCCCTTGAGGTAAGCTAAAACATACCAAAAATGTATTTCAAAGTGAACTATCCCTTTAAATTGTAATAATTTTTCACTACCATTTTGATTAAATGCAGCCTTGGTGAGCGTAACAGACTTTTAAAAAATCCTTTTCAATGGTAGTGTATAAATATATTAGTTATTCAGTACAACAATTCTTTGTAGCTCTGGTGTCAAATTAAATTTGATGGCACTACTGAAAGTATCAGAAACTCCTGTGGCTCACCTGGCACAGCGTACTCTGAACTGACTGTGCGGGTTGAGGAGAAAGACACAACGGGTGTATTTGTTTGTTTGTCCTGCTGTCTGCGCCGATATAATAGCAGAACAGCCAACAGGAGCACAACCAGAATCACCAGCACCACAATGCCTGTGATCGCACCCCACGAGTCCCTTTCCACTGGAGAAACAGGCACCATCATACTCAGCTCCTTCTCTGAAAAACACACAACCGTTTCCATTGACAATGTCAACATAACCAAAACAAATAAATGTGTGTTACTAAACACAAATGGTTTCTAGGCTGCTTTTAATACCTGGTTTGCAGTCCTCGCCTGGTCCAGGTACACATATACAGTCTCCAGTGTGAGGGTCGCAGGAATGGTTTGGGGGACACGAGCAGGTCTGAGCACAGTTAGTGCCGAACTTCCCAGTCTGACACACTACAAAGAAAAACATTTGGCAAATGTTTGATGAACTTGTAGAGTGTGAGAGACATTTAGAGCCTGGTCCAGGAACAAAATGAGTTATTTCTTCCGAAAGCACATCCAGGAAATCTGGCAAATAGTCGTTTCGAGGAGAATCGACTCTAATATTCAACTTCAGCGTAATCATTTTAATACGTTGCACAAAGTCATTTTCTTATTCAGTATTTTTGTTTTGTTTCCAGCAAAAAATATCTAAACATTCTTAAATCAAGATATATTTACTTGAGGAGCAAAAAAGTTGTATTTTCTGAGAACAGTTTTAAACATAGCCTAAGTAAGATTTATGCTTAAAACAAGAAAAAATACCGCCAATGGGGTAAGAACGATCAACTTAATTCAAAGAGAAAACAGAGAAAAGGTTTCCTTAATTTTGATAAACTTTTAGAAAAAAAAAAATATCTTATGTTATTTTGCATCTGATCTGGACATCAAAAATCCAGTGAAATCAAATAGTTTATAATAGAGAAAGTCTGTTGTCCAGAAACTCACATAAAGAGCAGTCCGGTCCAGTCCATCCAGTGGGACAGAGGCACAAACCATCCTGGTGGTGACATGTTGCATTGTTGGTGCACCTGCACACATTGCTACAATGGCTTCCATACCGACCAATGGGGCAGGCTAGAAATAAGACAAAAACAGAAATGAAAATGATGTACACAAGCCTTAAATAAGAGGGCTGTACTGAGTCTGCTGCTATGGGAGATATAGCAGGTTTAAAGGGATAGCTCACTCACAAATGAAAATTCAGAAATTATTTACTCACCCTCATGTCATTTCAAACATTTATGCTGTTATTTTATCAATAATTATTATGACCGCCGCTAGCGTAGCTAGCCGGTCATATAGGGATTGTCAAAGTTTTTTTTTCTTTTTTTTTTTCGTCACCTTACTGAATTTTTCCTAAATAACTACCTGAACCGTGGCACCGAGGATGAAGACATTTTTATGGTATGTTGGTCTACTAGACTTTTACGGAAAAATTTCGTTTGGTCCGCGGGGGCCACTTCCCCCCCCGCGCTGGGGCCCCCGTAAATTTTTCGTCAACGATACCAGGGACACCGAAACACCGGGGAACATGAAATTTGCTGGGCATGTAGCCCCACTAGACTTCTAAGGAAAAATTTCGTTTGGTCCCCGGGGGCCACTCCACCCCCGCGCTGGGCCCCCCCCCCAAACCCAAAAAAATGCAGTTTTTCCTAAATAACTACCTGAACCGTGGCACCGAGGATGAAGAAATTTTTATGGTATGTTGGTCTACTAGACTTTTACGGAAAAATTTCGTTTGGTCCCCGGGGGCCACTTCCCCCCCTCGCGCTGGGGCCCCCTTAAATTTTTCGTCAACGATACCAGGGACACCGAAACACCGGGGAACATGAAATTTGGTGGGCATGTAGCCCCACTAGACTTCTAAGGAAAAATTTCGTTTGGTCCCCGGGGGCCACTCCCCCCCCGCGCTGGGCCCCCCCAAACCCCCAAAAATGCAGTTTTTCCTAAATAACTACCTGAACCGTGGCACCGAGGATGAAGTAATTTTTATGGTATGTTGGTCTACTAGACTTTTACGGAAAAATTTCGTTTGGTCCGCGGGGGCCACTTCCCCCCCCGCGCTGGGGCCCCCGTAAATTTTCCGATACCAGGGACACCGAAGCACCGGGGAACATGAAATTTGGTGGGCATGTAGCCCCACTAGACTTCTACGGAAAAATTTCGTTTGGTCCACCCCCCCCCCCCCCCCTCGCTGGGCCCCCCCAAACCCAAAAAAATGCAGTTTTTCCTAAATAACTACCTGAACCGTGGCACCGAGGATGAATAAATTTTTATGGCACATCAACCTAGCCCATAATCACTCATTTGTGATTTGCGCCCCTCCCATAAAAAATGAAAATGCAATATTATTCTGCTTTAATCGCCCCTATCTTCAGTGGAGATGTTCAGAACTGCACCATATTTCATGTGTATGATTAACTTGACAACCTCTGGGGGTATCCTCTGCTAAGTTTTGTAGAATTTCATCCATGGGGGGGTATAAAATAAATTCATTTATGTGCACATTTAGTGACTGTACACTCATCGGCCTGTAGATGGTGCTGTTGAGCGAAGGGTTGCTGGTTTAGGATGATACTGTCACACACACACATGCAGGAATACAAACAAACGCAAGCATGCACACACACTGACATCCACACGCACAGACACACACCCATACACACACATACAAATCCACATGCACAGACACACACACACACACAAACACACACGCGCACACATGTACGCACACATACATACACGCACAGACACACACACACACACAGACACACACATACACAAATACACACACATACACATACACACACACACACACACACACACACACACACACACACACACACACACACACACACACACACACACACACACACACACACACACACAGACAGACATGCACATACTATTACTTTTTTTAGGTATATACATAAACACGCAATACAGCCAAATTACTCCACGTCATTTATTTTTGTGGAAAGCCAGTGCAGGCCTGAGCGGCGGTCATATTTTGTACCGCGATGCGGTACATCTAGTTTTATTTATTTTTGGTGAATAATGACTTACATGGCCAAAAAACTATAACCATAAAAGTTGTCCGTTTTTGGAGCTTGACAGAGAAGGTCACTATGAACTGTAATTGTATGAAAAAGTATTGCGTTACAATTCAAGTCAATATTTTTTGTTAGAAATTACATAGGGTTGTTGAGCAAATAAAGACAAAATTTTGATTTTTACATGACATCCCTTTGAGTGTGCATCTGTATATCTAACCTTGATCACACAGTTGTCCGATATATCCAGGCAGACACAGACAATCGCCTGTAATGTGATGGCAGGACATGGCATGTACACATGTTGGGCATTGACGACTGCACCTCTCTCCGAATAGACCAGCACTACACACTACAGAGAAAAGAAGGGAGCACTCTCTTAACCAGCTCTAATGTGACCTGAGCTCTCAGAGACTCAAGGATGACTGTGTGCTTACTGTGTTGACACTGAGCTCCCCAGAATCCGGGTTTGCACAGGCAGATTCCGGTATGTGCCTGACAGGTGGCGCTGTTGAGGCAGGAGCAGGTCAGGTTGCACTGAAGGCCCCACGTTCCCTCTGGACACTGCTGTGTACAGCGCAGACCTGAAGAAAAATAACAAACTCTTTTGTGCTGTTTAAGGTGTAATGCTCTATTTTAATAGCTTGGGAAAAAAGTTTCATCAGTTTCACACTTGATCCTAATTTTCTGAGAACTGATTATATACACAAGACTGATGACATACTTCAACCATTTTCTATAAAAACGGTCACTTATTACTTATGTTTGGGGTCTCAGATATATTTTTATGAATCTCTGACAAGTGTAGAGATTTGTGGAAATGTTATATACAGATTTGCTGATAAATACAAAGCCCTGCACGACATGCAGACAAAAATATATATACTGTATTGTGGCCACGAATTAAGTAGGCCTATTCATTCTCTCGTTTTAGTTAAATCGTGGCCAAGAATGAAGAGTTTCTTCACATGACTTAATTTGTTTTCTCGTTTTAGTCAATCGTAGCCACATTGAACTCGTCCCTCGTTTAAGCTAAATTAAAAAAAGGGAACAAATTATTTTACTGTGCGCATGATTTACTTAAAACAAGGGAACGAATTAAAAAGTGCTGATGTATTAGTAAGTCATGGAAACAAATTCATGGCCACGATATACATTTTTCCCAGCATGTCATGCGGGGCTCCGTAGATATTGAATAGCACATACTGCACACAATACTCCATTCAATAATGCAATGCGCTCGGCTTGTCCTTCCATTTCCAGAGTGACGGATTATCAATCGTGATTGTTATTTTCTGCTTGACATGTTATTTGATCAACCAAAAGCTGCTATTGATTTAAACCTGCATCACTGCTTACTGTATACTGTTTTGTGTACTATTTTTTAGGCCATAATTATAAATGTGATCGAAGTCCTACCTGTCCAACCAGGTAAACACAGACACTGGCCAGTAACACTCTCACATCCTTCATCATGCAGACAGTCACATTGGTGACGACAGCCTGGGCCGAACATCCCGCTCTGTTCAAACCAGAATGGAAATACTGATTCAGAACGATCAAGTAACTCTGACTCTGCCCAGTGAGATTACTCGGCTCTAACAAAATTGCTACTTTAATTTAAATGATGGCCATGCAACATATATTCATAAGAGTGTTATGCATTTGCCATCCGGTTAATAACTTATGCTGATGGTGTAAAAATGACTGCCGCTGATCTAGGAGACAGATATGCTGAACCGACAACAACACAGATGTCAAATTCAGTTCATGGGAGGAAAAAGTGTGACAAGCTGAATTGCCTGCATCTTCTGAACTGGTTAATGTAAATGAAATACATGTGCACTGTATGCTACAGCAGATATTTGAGTTACCGGACAGGTCTCGTCACAGGAAGCTCCTCTCCAGCCTGCGGTGCACTTGCAAGAACCATCGGCAGGGTGGCAGGATGCTCCATTTGCACACTGGCAGGTGAAGTTGCAGCCGGGACCCCATGTGCCCTCTGAACATGCGATGGAACAGTCATGTCCTCTCCACCCTTAACACACACAATTAGGGTGACATTTTTCTCACTTCTCCAATCAGACAGTCAATATTACTTAAGAGGAGAGGCTACAGAAGGAAAAAATATTTTTAATATGTTTTTTATTGTAATAAATTTGAAAATGTAATTGATGGCAAAGCTGAATTTTCATCAGCCATTACTCCAAGCTTCAGTGTCACATGATCCTTCAGAAATCATTCTGCTAAACTGATTTGATACTCAAGAAACATTTATTATTATCAAAGCTGAATATTTTTGATAAAAAAGGAAAAAGTTCAAAAGCATTTAGTTCAAACAGCAAAAGTTCAAAGAATTTATTTGAAATAGAAATCTTTTGTGACATTTATAAATGTTTTTTTCACTTTTGATCAGTTTAATGTTTTGTTTTTTTTGCAGAGTGAAAGTATTAATTTCTGAAGTGCATATATAACCATAAATAATATGATAAAGATCAAGAGGGCATCTGTAAACAGTATTTCACAGCATTGTTCCCTTCATTGTATCTTTTCATTAATTACTGACTCTCTAATGCTCTAAATTCATTAACCAAGTGTTTTGTTTACAATTGAATTAGTTAATTCTTACTTTTAATGTGTAGTGTACCAAAACTCACCTTCCTTACAGAAACATGTTCCATCGATGGGAGAGCAGGCTATAGAGTTTACACAGATACAAGGAGACAAGCAGCCCTTCCCATAGAAACCATCCTCACAGAGCTTCTCGCAGTGCAATCCCTACCCACACACACACACACACACACACACACACATACATAGGCATATTAAACACCTGAGATGGCATTAGTTACCTGTATTGTGAGTTATTGCAGAAGTTTTGTTTGTGACCGTGTCTGTCCCACTCACCGTATATCCGGGCGCACAGTGGCACTGGCCGGTCACCGTGTCACACACCCCTCCATTCACACAGAGGCAGGGCTCCAGACAACCGTTACCATAGTAACCATTTGCACAGGTTTCATTACAGTACAGCCCCGCCCACCCAGGCTGACAGGTACACTCCCCCTTCAGAGGGTGACAGCTGTAACATCCACAACACAATCAAAACATATGACATATGGGAAAATTGCTGAAGCTAGTAATTTTTTGTTATCAAAACAGCATTTGGTTAATAGAATGATCAGTTGATTGATAGAACTGATTGGTCAAATAGTGAGTCTTTGTTCTCAGCAGTTTTGTTATTGTTAACTAAACTAAGAATTCAATTTGTTAATTGAAATAAATCTGAAATAAAATAAAAAATATTAGATTAAAACTCTAAACTAATTATTCTAAAATAAAATTGAACAAAGATGGATGTAGTTTTCTAGTAGTAGTTGTGCACTGGCAAATCAAAGCTAGTGATCGTCAGTAAGAGACATGGAAGCACAAAGCACACCTGAGAGTGTTTTGTGAGTTGCAGAGGCAGCGGTTTTCGCAGTGCATGCCGTAGGCCCCATCGGGACACATCCTGTGATCACAGCGCGGACCCTTAAACCCCGACTCACACAGACACCCACCGTGGATGTTATAGCAGCGGGCTCCATTAGCACAGTCACACACACCCTTACAGTCCTCGCCGTACGTACCCACTGCACACTCCTCGTTACACCTTCACAGGAGACACAGGAGAACCATGCTCAAATAACTAGCAGTGGATATCAGACTTTTACAGCTTTTCTAGATTACTAAATATTTTGAATGGCCAAATACAATCAATAATATACACAATCAACTGCATTGTTTATATTATTTATTTGATACTACAATTTTATTGATGATATTTTTATTTTGTATTATATTAATATTAGTTTTGACATTATTTTTATTCATGTAAAATCTTGTCACAGGGAGAAACTGTGTTCAAGAACACTTAAAGGAATAGTTCACTTAAAAATGAAAATGTTGTAATTATTTACTCAACCTCAAGTTGTTGCAAACCTGTAGGAATTTCTTTCTTCTGCTGAACACAAAGGAAGATATTTTGAAGAATGTCGGTAACAGTTGATGTGCCCCATTGACTTCCATAGTAGGAAAAGAAATACTATGGAAGTCAATGGGGCACATCAACTGTTTGGTTACCGACATTCTTCAAAATATCTTCTTTTGTGTTCAGCAGAAGAAAGAAATTCATACAGGTTTGAAACGACTAGAGGGTGAATAAATGATGACAGAATTTTCATTTTTAAGTGAACTATTCCTTTAAGACACTTTTCCACCATCGGGCCGAACAGTTCTAAGAATGATAAGGAGCGGTTCCGGTTATATTTCCACTTGAGCTTGGTTCGGCACAGCACGATTACAAACCGTTCTCTGCCCAGAATTCTCAGCACAGTTGGCTAAATAAGGTGTGTGGCAAGATTCGTGTAGTGATGTCGCCACTCAGGATTGGTTGCTTGTCTTTTGCCTGGCTGAGAGTTTCTCTGTAGCTGGCCAAGCGTGCTATTTGAGTGAAGTTAATGGAAGTTAATAATAAAATTAAAAGAAATATCTGATCATCCTGTACAACGCGGTTTCTATTTACCTCATATCATCTGTAAACTGTTGCCTTACCAAGGCAACGACTGACGCATTTGTATTACATTCCATAGAGCCGTTATCAGCCCCACAGGGAAAATTAAACCATATCCGTATCGGCTGAGCTGGATCGGCACAGATTTCAACGGTTAAACAATGAGAACGGTTTGTCCCGACAGTGGAAAAGTGGCTTTACAGTATGGCTTGATACATATGAGCCTCAAGGGATCTGTAAACTGTATTTTTTTAAGCTATAAAAGCTATCACCTGTGCTGGAATAATACATTTTCTTAGTATAATCTGAGTGTACATTATACAGACCTTTCTCCAGTAAAGCCTGCATCACACTGACATTGGCCTTTTTCTGGATCACAGTGACCTCCATTATGGCACAAACATTCTTTAGCACAGTTTGAACCAAAACGGCCCGGTGGACACCGCTCAGTACACACTGCACCCTGAAACAGAGAGAGAGAGGAGAGAGGCTGAAAATGCATGACCACCAAAGAATAAAACAAAACAAAACAAAACCAAGACAGATTTCTCACCATCCAGCCGGGTGGACACAAACACACCCCTCTCCCCTGGCAGATGCCTCCATTCTGACATGGGCAGCGTGCAGGACAGCGGGTCGGCCTTATACACGGCTCCTCGCACCTGAGAGGCAGAGACACCATTCAAAAATGGTTTTAGGATTGTAAAACAAGAAAGAAAGAATTCAATTGCACACTTTCTTGGCCACTGACCACCAGATGAGAAAATTTGTGACAGATCAGAACGTAATGCTTCCATTCAAGGAAATACTAAGAAATAATTACGAAATTCAAGTTAGTTTTTCAATTCTACTTTTCATTCCATTCAAATTGTTATGCACAATTTGTAGAGGTAAATATAATACATAAAACAGCACAGGTGTGCATGGCATTATATTTTCCACTCAAACACTCAACTGAAATTGCAGAAAAGACCAAGGGCCAGATTTACTAAACAGGGCAAATTAGCGTGGGAGCGCAAATAAAAAAAAGAGCAGATGAGAGAGGAAAGTTCTGCGTGTGATTTACTGATGACGTGCAAATTAAAGAAAACAAACATAACCCGATCATTACTATAATGACCAATGCAATCTACCAAGAGCAGCGCAAATTAGCTTCTGGTTTAAGACATTGGCTGCATCCAAAATCGCAAACTTCCCTGCAATATACTAGGCAAAAAACGTTATACGAAAAAAGATGTATGTCCGAATTCACAGTACTTTAAAAAGAGTAGGCAAAAAGTATCCAGATGACCTACTTCTTCCGGCGAGATTCTGAAGTGTGCATACGATGGACATTTTACTATCCCATGAGCCCACGGGAGAGGATTTATGAATGGCAGTGAAGCGACGCACCTAATGCTGGTAGGTCACATGGTAATGACAATATGGCGAATGTAGTATGTGCAGATTACATTCATACTACACACACTCATACAGAACGTACTTTTTTAGCGGGCATGAAGTAATCACTAAATATGTACCTATTCAAGGGACTATGCGATTTCAGACGCATCCCAGTTTTTTTGCCCAAACCTTAGTAAATCACCTAGCGTGATTCATTTAAATACTCTCCTTCCATAAATTTTGAGTCTGAAAGGTAAACTCCAACAAATGCATTTGCAATAAGGTCAGCTGCAAAAATAACTGTGTCCATGCCTTTTGCGCTGGCGCAAAGCTGTAAGTTGTAAATCTGGCCTCAGGAATACAAATGTACAGTATATGATACAATGCTCTGATACTGTATGTGCTCACAAACACACATGTAAAGTCTGCAAAATGGTTTAATATGAAAATAATGTGAATAGAAATATGCATAGACTTATGTGACTAAATTAAGCATTTGAAATCCCTCCATAATATACAGAGAGCAGAAAGAAAGCACATTATTATTCTAAAGTGCGTCCTGTACTTACAGAGTTCCAGTAAATCCATCTCTGCACACACACTCTCCAGTGGTTTTATTGCAGAATCCTCCTGTTCCACACTGGCACTGCTGCAGACAGCCCTGACCAAATGACTTTGCAGGACAGGGGTCCTGACAGGAAGAAAATGTGTTTAATTAAAATGATTCGACTTTTAATATAATGTATGTAACTTTAGCTTTTTGCATCATATATATCTTCTCCCAAATAACACAGTAAAAATGGAAAATGTGCAGTTGTAACTATTTTCATATTAATATGGTATTCAATAATATATTTGACTTGAATAAAACCAGTTTATTATTTACATGTTACCATCTCAAGATCAATAAAGAGGCTGTCTGTGTGGCCATACCTGGCAGCGTTCACCAGTGTATCCGGCAGGGCACTGACAGGTTCCAGTAAGAACGTTACACTCTCCCCCGTTCTGGCACTCACAGAGTCGCCTGCAGCTTGTACCCCAATGCTGGGCATCACATGCTAAACATAAGCACAAATTCAGCTAAATCTGAGATATCAGCAAACATAATTATACAGTCTGTTCAAATGCATTAAGGTGGTTTTCTTATTGTCTTAAGGTGGTCTGACTGTGTTTGGTCATTTGAGGAAATCAGGCTTCCTAAATACTTTCGAGATTCTCTTGAGCATCCCTGGCATTTAGAGCATAACAAATTGATAGTGTGATTGACTGGAGAATTTGTACGGAGCTCAACAAAAGGAATGAGTTTCAAATGGGAAATTTAACAGATGGAGTTTGGCCGGACCTCAGAGAGAGCTCAGGCCAGCGCTCACACAGGGATTGGATTTCGGTCATGACACAACCTAAACTGATGACATGTACCCTTTACGGGTCAAGAAGAGGAATCCATCACAGGCACACACACACACGCGCACACACACACACACACACACACACACACACACACACGCGCGCGCGCGCACACACACACACACACACACACACACACACACACACACACACACACACACACACACACACACACACACACACACACACACACACACACACACACACACACACACACACACACACACACACACACACACACACACACACACACACACACACACAAGCTGCATTTATTTATGTCAAACATACAGTAAAAAAAAGGAATACTGCTAAATATTATTATAATCTAAAATAACTGTTTTCTATTTTAAAATATAATTTATTCCTGTGATGGCAAAGCTGAATTTTCAGTCACGTGATCCTTCAGAAATCATTCTAAAATCAAGAAACATTTATTATCACATTTATTATCATGGTCAAGAAACATTTATCATTACAGTTGAAAACAGTTGGGCTGCTTTTTTTGTGAAAACCATGATACATATTTTTTCAGGATTCTTTGATGAATAGAAAATTCAAGAACATTAATTTGAAATAGAAATCTTGTAGTCTTTAACTTTGATCGATTTAATGTGTCCTTGCTGAATATATATATATATATATATATAAAATCTTACTGACCTCAGACTTTATACTTTTTTACTATACTTTTTATATATTCTGCAGGCTGTTTGAGAAAGGTTTATTCTGTCTTTCCATCTCAAGGCAGAGATTTAGACTCCTCTGACTGACACTCTAACAACAGGGGACGTGAATGATTCCAACACCCCACGTTCACATTTCAGGCTTTAGGAACTGGAGCTCACCAGCTGTCTCAATTAAAACACTGAGCTGACGTCCAACCAGTTCTCAAAGCAAATGCATACCACTTTAAAAAGACAAGAGGAAGCCTCAGAACTTGATTGATTTTCAGCTCAAAGCAGTTTCCTTGACCATGACACTTAATTGAGCTACACTACAAGTCCCAAACTCTTTTTGTTCCCAAGCTCCCATGCCCTAAAGTCCCTCAGGATAAATCGGCATCATCTGAAATGACAAACTTGTGATGGAATATTATAAACAATTAATATGAAGCAGATCATTTTCACTGTCTTTGTCCATGTTTAAACTAGCATTTGTTTGTTGATGTTGCTTTTATTACTTGATCTATGTATTGCTTATTTTGTGTACAGCGCTTTGAGAAGCTGCTTTTGAAGGCGCTTTATAAATTATAGTTTATTATTATTATTATTATTATTATTATCACATGTTTATAATGTGCGAAGATGAAGACTCAAATAAGAATAGTTTTATCCAGTAGATATGGAATGACTTTTTGAGATGTGGGAAAATTCCTCTCTAGTCCACGAGGGAAAAATTGTTGTTGGGTTAAAGGTCTTCTCTTGAAGGGCACTTTCCCAGAAGCCCCTACTTAAATAGTTAGCGTGAATTTCTTTCTAATGCGAAAATGCAGAACATTATGAATATTCCACTCTTGTAGCATGCATTTAGCCTTTTAGTGTATCTACTATAGGCTGTTATGTATATTATTAATGATCTCTTTTGCATGATTTTAAACAGCCAAGAAGTCGTATAGCAGTTTGATGGAGTTTAGCCTTTGGTCTCTCAGGACAGAGTGAGAGAAATGTGTATTTAAAACCTCAAACCTCTCTAATTTCCCACAAAGCTCCCAACACACAGGCATTCAGGAAGTGTCAAGCCTTCTCTTGCCAATGCGAGCTAATAATGGGGTTTCACAGTCCAACCAAACAAAGAGCAGGACAAAATTAGAGAGAAAAGTCTTCTGCCTAGAACCAGAGTCTTGAGTTTCCATTTCATTTATGTAAACTCCACTCAGGAGCCTATACGGCATTGTACTCCACTGAAACCACAGTTTTTCAAATCAAATCAGTATTACAGACTAAGATACTACAACACCCAATGGCATCACTGACGTATACAAGGACGGTCATGTACTTCACAGTCAGTGCGACACTACAAAATTACTTAAACTAAAATGAAGTAAAGCTATTTCAAAATAAATAAAATAACACAGGGCTGCATTCATTGTATTAAGTTGTAATAAATTACTTTGGAGAAATGTGCCAAATCAGATGAGAAAAACTGTAGATGCACCACAAAATTTAGCTGTGAAAACTCTTATTTTATTTTCATTTTGATGATGCACAAACATACTAAAAGAAAATAAAGGAGAAGAGTTGAGAAGAGAACAGATGCAGAGAGAGGAGAGGAGAGGGGAAAAAAACAAGAGGAAAAAGAAAAAGGTGGAAATGGGGCCCAATAAAAACATGCACAGCAACACTAACAGATGACCACATGTTTGAAAACGAAGTCAGAACACTCACTAGTGAAAAGTCTCTCCTTATTAAACCCTGTGCATGACTATGTGTGATACAATAGAAGGAAAAAGAGTGTCCCTTCGAGTCGGTCTCTCGACATTGCGATCCCTTTAGAGTCGGTCTCTCGACATTGCGTTATCACGCTATGGGGGTTATCCCCTTTCTTCCACAAATACTGAAGCCTGATTGCATCGCACTGGTGAAATAAACCGGCCAATGACGCGTGAGCGCACAAGCTAGGGGCGGAGCATTTCGCTATATAGCTCGACGCTCACAGTCATTGAGTCAGAATCTTCTCCTTCCCGAAGCAAGCATCAAAGCATCAAATTACTTCTTGCCTTTAAGAGAACGACACTCTCAACCTGTTCCCTTCTGCAATCCGGGCATGCGAAGAACCGATCAAGCTCCTAACAAAAGTATATGCTGTTGCTTACTCCCGCTTCACTATAATCTGGATGGCGCTTATTTGTCTTGATATATTTTCCTCTAGGTGCTCTAGTGGATGTGCATGGTCAACGGGCTCAACTCATTTGAGTTTGGCTCATATACTTCTCTTGTTATGATTGGTTATAACGCAGCGGGATTGTATGCGATCCCCATAGCATGGTAACGCAATGTCGAAAGACTGACTCGAAAGGGAACATATCCGGTTACTCGCGTAACCTTGGTTCCCTGAGAGGAGGGAACGAGACATTGCGCACGCTGCTGTGTTATAACTCTCAGAGTCTCTGTAGCACAACTGTTCGTTCAGTCGGAGATTCTGACTCAATGACGGTGAGCTCCGAGCTATACAGTGGAAGGCTCCGCCCCTAACTTGTGCGCTTGCACGTCATTGGCTGGTTTATTTTACCGGTACGCTACAATCAGGCTTCAGTATTTGTGAAAGGAAGTGGGATAACCCCCATCCCTCGTCTCAGGGAACCAAGGTTATGTGAGTAACCAGAGAAGTTTTCAGTATTGGATGAATTATATGTTTATTTATAATCCAGATTGCTCTTCCTCTGTTCACCATCTTGGATAAAAACATGTTTTAACATAGCTTGTTGCAAAGCATTAAGGGAGTGTTGCCTTAGAATTGAAAATTAACAAATGTAAAAAAAATAATTTAAACTACTTTCACACTGAGAATGCCTTTAAATGCTGCACTTTTTGGTTGTTTTTGTGTGTCAGAAATGAGGAGAGAAAGTGTGACGCATAACTCACAGCTGGAACAGTCGTCTCCCCGCCAGCCACTCTCACACTGGCAACGATCAGGTGCTACACAGCGGCCATGGACACACTCCTTAGTGCAGCGTGCTACACACACATAGAGCAGGAAGGGAAAAATAAACACAGAGAGATGAAAAATACAAAAACAAACCGTTCAAAAGGTAAAACGTCAATTTAATACTCACGAACACATTTATTTCTGCTCTCATAGAAGCCAGGACAGCACTGATACCTCCTACGATAGTCCATTTTCACCACCTGCCTATAAAGTGTTTTATAGGTGATCCTGGAGAGTGAATAAGAGAAACAGTTTAATAACCACTGGAAAATTTACAGGCTAAATGCAAGACCACACAATATTCATTATTTCATTATCACAGATCAGCTGTAGTTGGAATATAAAGTCCCTCAGTAAGACTTCTTATTCAGTAGTTGTCTTGGATAAAATGTTGGCACCTTTTATACCTAAACGTACAATATTTAGAAATGTATTAAACATTCAGTGCCCTTCCCATTCGCCTTAGTTCAGATTAAACTTAAAAAGGCTTTTGGGAACCGCCGTAAGACCGGCAGGGAGAATGAGTTCCATGCCTGCATTATAATAAAGGGAGCATGCGTGCACGCCAGCATCACAATTACTTGGATTCGAGACAATTTTAAGCCTCCACTGCCAAACCAAACAATCCCTCCAATGACCTAAGCTGAAGACCAAAAACCTCTGCAGCGAAGTAGGATGAAAGAATTCATGCTGCGTTTAGTCTAAGTCAGCCCAGTGTAACTGTGAGTAAATGCTTGAATGCATGTGTGTTTGTCAATGTATGTCACCTGTGCCGGGTGCATTTGTTAGCGGTCCAGGGATCAGAGCAGGTCTCTTCATTCACTTGGTCGAAAGGCTGAGCATATGATTCCTTCACTGAAGTGGTGAAGCTAAAAAGGAGCAAAGATTTTGTCATGCTTACCAGTCACTTGTCATTTTGCATCATTCAACTGCTCGATGTACAACACACCAACTGCAGGAAATGTCACTGTACTAGAGTGTCTTTCTCAAGGAGATTATAGAGCTGTTCAGTTTGTAGTGATAAAACCAAGAAGAGAATTAGCTTATTTTCGAGCGATGGGATCCCTAAGGAATTTATAATGCATTTTTAGAATGACAGTTTTGGATTTATGAGTAAAAAAAGGTCTGTGGTCAGGATAAGGCTCTCACATTTTGTTCCTACACCATAAATGGATCTTTCGGTAACACTTTAGTTTATGGTCCAATTCTCACTATTCTCAAACCTATCAGTTTCTTATTAGCTTATTATTACTAGGATATTGGCTGTTTATTAGTACTTATAAAGCACATATTAATGCCTTATTCTGCATGACCATATTCTACATATTCTAAACAATACATAAACTTAACAACGACCTTACTAACTATTAATAAGCAGTAATTCTGAGCTTATTGAGGCCATGTAGTTAGACAGTCGTAGTTAATAGTTAGTTAATAGTGAGAATTGGACCATAATCTAAAGTGTGACCAGTCTTTCTTAAAAATGTTTTTTCCCATTAAAAATTATTTAGAAAATTACCATTCATCCATTCTCCAAACAGCTTGTCCTACTGTATGTAGGGGCGAAAGCATTTTAAAATTATTGACATTTTTATTTGATTTTATTTAGAATTTTGTTGCTATAAGACCTTAAAGTCCCTATATTTTGACGGAATACGGAATACGGAATAAAAAAATGCGAAAGATAGTTGCAACTCTTTTTCTCACAATTGCGAATTTACAAGTCAGAATTGTGAGATAAAAAGTCGCAATTAGTCGATTTTTTTTTTTTTTTTTTTCAGTGTCAGAAACAAGCTTCCAAATGATATACTTAATGCGAAAACAAAGAATGAACTGGTGTGACGTCATTTCAAACAAAATCGGGCCAAAACAAAGTTTAGTTGAAGTTCATTTTAGGAGTTTGAAACAGCTTGCCAAATTAAATTTCCGGAAAATTTACTCTGGCTGGTAAACACCTTCGAACTTCCATTGTTCCATGGCGATTACGCAACAGGTAGGTGTGCCTTCTTTGAAATGAAAATCATCTTCTGTTCACGTCGAAGTCAGACGTCCGTGAACACAGTGGAGAGCCGCTTTATCGTACAAAATGAAGTTGTAATTCTAATTGAAAGAGACACTGACCTTTATGGACTACATGTAAGTTTATGCTTGATGCATTGGAAATCGAAAAACCACTAGGCATCAGTATAAAGCCACAGTCAAAATTCCCGCACCGCAATGAACAGGATATTATGTAATGCTCTTATGTTTTTTATAAATAATAAATAATAATGCATTCGAAATATGAAGATATACCACATACTCGACTTTCCCGCGACTTCCTCCCATGTCTCCGCCATTTAGTAATAGCCATCTGTATATTATGCTCACATTCTGTTTATAGTAACACCCATCTGTATATATATATTCATAGTACATATCTATCTGTAAAATTCTGTTTATAGTAATAGCCATCTGTATATTATGCTCACATTCTGTTTATAGTAACACCCATCTGTATATATATTCAGTACATATCTATCTGTAAAAATACTGTTTATAGTAATAGCCATCTGTATATTAGCCATCTGTATATACATCTGTATATTATATTCAGTACATATCTAGCTGTAAATTCTGTTCACAGTAATAGTTATCTGTATATTATATTCATAGGACAAATCTATCTGTAAATTTTTGTTTATAATAGTATTCAACTCTATATTTATTCAGTACATATCCATGTTCTGCACTTATGGAACCACTGTATATCCTGCACTTGCTGCTATTGCACTTCTGGTTAGACCTAAACTGCATTTCGTTGCCTTGTACCTGTACTTGTGTAATGACAATAAAGTTGAATCTAATCTAATCTAATCTAATTTGCATGCGTATAAATGGAAGGAAGTGGAGGAGCCTAAGAATAGTGCGATCGCTAGTTTCGACTTTCTTACTTTCTACTTTCTTGAACTTGTGATGTCCAAAAATGTCTAACCACCTTAAAATCTTTCCAAATAATATTATTGTGGTAGAAATTATTACCAATAAAGGGTGAGTGGTGACATCTATTTAAATAAACTAAAAGGTCACAGAAATACAATAGAATAGAACAAGACATAGACAGACTAATATTCTTACACTTACAGTATTGAAGACATTCTCATTACTCTTAAAGTACATTGTCTGATGCAGTTTTGCTACATGGGTAACTTTATCCCATTTGAACAATATTTAGATGATTTAGTTTGTGTTTAACTAAGGAAACAAGGCATATATTGACTGGGAACTGGATTTTTGCAGTGTTGTTGTTGTTTGACTTGCAAAAAATTATTTACAACCGCAGTTTTTTTTGCCAGAATGCAGTGGAGCAGATCGGGTGTATTGGCATTGACTTTCTGAGCTCTGTATTGGACATGATGCTTACCTTTCCCATAAGCTGCAGACATTTGGATCCCGGGGGTCCAAAGACAATGACAGTTCACACACACAGCCCAAGACAAACAGGACCACACAGATCTCAGCCATCTTCATCCTGCTGTAAGGAGAAAAACAGTCAACTGCCTTATAAAACATTACAACTCTGCCCCTCAGAACTGTTGATGTTACACTGCAAGGCCAGTGCAAAACTCGCCTTCCATTTCAAGACATATTGAAGCCATCTGGTTTTATTTATGAGGATGCTTTAGGCACGCTGTAGGAAAGGGACAGACAAGTCTCCCATGGTGAAGATTTCAGAGACTAACACCAGCTTTATGAGCATATGCTCTCTCACAACACACACACACACACACACACACACACACACACACACACACACACACACACACACACACACACACACACACACACACACACACACACACACACACACACACACACACACACACACACACACACAAACACACAGAACACACATACAGTCTTCGTTATACTATTCTCAGTATACAGTGTATATATATATATATATATATATATATATATATAGTTCTAAATTAAAGATTTTTGGATATCATGAGATTTATATTATTATTTTTAAAGAAAGTTAGTATTTCCCAGATAATGTTTTTAATCACAAGTGAAATATAAATTAAAATATATGGCTGCCTTTATATTTTAGGAGAGGGGTTTCTTCCAAGGGGACCATCATATTTGGGGGTCCATGGCATCAATTTTTTTTTTACAACCCCTATTAGCCCTATTAGTGGAGGGAACTCTTTAAAATTATATTGAATCATAAATCAGCACTGTCAATTTTGGTTTGAGAACAAATAAAAAGTTAAATAAAACGAAAAAGTCAAATGAAGTGGCAGTTCATCCTTACACAAGTCCTACATAAAACTAGACACAAACAGAAAGAAAGAGACCAGAACATTCTGGGTAGATTACATGTTTTCATTAAAGAGCTATAGGATTTTATAGGTTCCCTTACTGGGGTGGAGTATATTATCCCTATTCTTTTTGTTTTTTCACTCTTTTTTTCCTTTAAGGGCTTCATTAGAAAAAGAGTTTGAGGCCACATTAGGATTCCTGTGAGCTGAGAAACTAGGAGCGTGTTTAATGAGCAGTGCACTGCGACAGAGCGTCTGTGACAAACAAGTGGTTTAAATCTACTCTGAACCTGAGGCTGCGTTAATTACATTTACTTCTAAGTAAACAACAGTTTTATGCAGGACCAGATGAATGTTTTGGAAAATGCATACTTGTCTCCAGCAGGGTATTTGGCTTGTGTAAGGATGCTGACTGTTCAAATGCTACATCAATACAAAATCCACCACATAAGCTCATGACACAAGCAACGTTAATATAAAAAAATATTCTTCTTAGCTCAGAAAGCAGGTGTTACATCTCCATAGGAGGTCAAAAAAAAAAAAAAGTGAACTCAAAAACAACATTTTTGAGAAAAGTTCTCAAGGTGAACGCATAGCTTGACGCAAACCATGCTGATGACCTGGGTCTGTGGTGGAGTAGTGAGTTTGATGTGTCAATTAAACTCGAGGTTTTGCCAGATGAGAAGTTTATTCTATGTATCATATTTTTACTACTTTAATTCATTTTACTCTAATTCATTTTATAACTGTATCATTTATCTCTTTTTAAAAAAGAGAAAAAACAAAAAATTTCTTTAAAAAAGCACCTTTTATAACTGTTTTAATTTCCCTTGCTTTTATTTTGTGCTTATTTTCTATGCAAAGCACTTTGAATTGCCATAGTGTGATTATTTGAATTCCTTTCTATGTAAAGCATTTTGAATAACTGTCTTAATTTTCCTTGCTTTTATTTTTTGTGATTATTTTTATTCCTTTCTATATGTAAAGCACTTTGAATTGCCATAGTGTATAAAATGTGCTATATAAATAAACTTGCCTTGCCTTGCTCTTACTCCCAGAATAAGTTTCCTTTGATTCAACATTACAATTAAACTTCATTACAGTAAACAATAAACATTTGTATGTTAATGTTTAGAATACTACCACACGGTTCCTGACATAAACAAAAAATTACTCTCGATTCAGTAATGAAGTCAGTTGTGAACTCATTATGATTCACTAACTGATTCAAGCCACTAACTTACGTGTGTTTTGTCAACCTTTTTTTGAGTGATTCATTAAAAAGAACTGGTTCATAAGAGTCATTTGTGCACAAATTGGACTTTGCGAATTGTGTTGTGTTCGTTCGTTGCTGTTTGCAGGAAAACAAGTTTAACCGATTGTCATCAATGCCAAGTAGATTTTAAATTACTGTCGTGAATGTTTATTTTTTTGTAGCATTGGCCATTTGAGTGGCAGCATGGAGCCCTGATGACCCAAGTTTGATCGTTCTTGCTAAACTGTTGCAGGGCTGCAGAGCTTTAAAAGGTGCAGTATTAAACCATGAGCTGATTTTAATGAGCCGAACAGATGCTGTGCCCATACTCGACTGCTTTCATGTGGACAAATTATGGGGAGGACGCATACACGACACAAACAGGAAAGGAGAGAGAGTGAGGGATTTCTTTCATCAACATTTTACATTTACATTTACATTTATTCATTTAGCTGACGCTTTTATACAAAGCGACTTACAATTGCTATATATGTCAGAGGTCGCACGCCTATGGAGCAACTAGGGGTTAAGTGTCTTGCTCAGGGACACATTGGTGTCTCACAGTGGATTCGAACCCGGGTCTCTCACACCAAAGGCATGTGTCTTATCCACTGCGCCACTACCACCCCATTTTGTTTGCATCTGACACAGAGGATTGGTGCCACATTAAAAATGAGTACCATACGGCAGGATATTTTTAGGGGACACAGAGCTCACAAATGTCAAACGCTCCACATCTGAGTAGTAGCATGGGTGCTCTGAAGGCCCAAATCAAAGATGGTCTGTCATTTAAAAGCCCCACAACGCTGTTCCTCGGCGAAGATAAGAGCATAATGGAAAATGAAAGAAAACATGTAGTCATCTGCCACTGGCTGGGTAAAACACGCTGTCCTTGTGTTTGGGAAGAGTACTTAAGTGAATATGAAAGCAAATCATTCACACAGATATGAGCTTTTCATGCTGGATATTGTAATTGCATGGTTTGATTCTGTACAACAATAATTTAAAACCTATTCAATTGGGAAAGCTTTATGTGTGTTCACAACAATTGGGAAAACTTTGTGTGAGTTCACACCAGTGTACTAAAAATTAAACTAAAAATTTGTGAAAAATGTCTCGAAAAATGGTTATTTTTTAATGAGTTAGTCAAAAAGATTCACAAAACAGTCTTGAACCGATAAGATTAATAGATAATTAATGGTTTGGCATAATAATTAATAATTAATGGTTTGAATTATTCACTCAGTTAATGAATCATACAGATTTCACAACTGACTACCTCAATGAACCACGAGTCCTTTGGAACCACGGGAACTTTCTGGATCTATATTTTAGGTTTGTCAGAATTACATCAGTCTATTTCTGATTTTGTGAATAGCATACCTATTACGATTTCTACTTAATTTATATAATGTTTCTTTAACTTAATTTTCTATTTTCTATCTATAGGCTGTTTTTTGTCCACACAGACAAATATTCTTACAAAACAAAGTGTATTTATGTGCTACAAATAGGCTATGGTATCAAATTAGAACAAATACAAGAACAACAGTTTATATAAAACAACCTTCAATATAGCACATTGCAGTGTTTGTTGTAAAATAAAATAAAATTAATAAAAACTCTATGCATTCACTCACTGTAAAAAAAAATTACATCCCCAAGTCAAAAATTTCTAGTGACTGATAACATCTAAATTTTTCAATTAGTCTGACGTATTATTTCTCATTGAGCCAATGTTAACAGACTATTGCAACAAGAATTGCACTTGGGCCAATTAAAAAATTTAGATGTGACCAGTCACTAGAAAATTTTTACTTGGAGAGGTTAGACATTTTTTACAGTGCTGAATTGAAGCACTTCTGAACGAACAACCATCTTTATCGAGGGATTCTGTTATTTCTCAACTAAAAAGTAAAGTGTCCTATGTTTAATTTTAGGAGCTTATGGCTCTAGTAATTTTTTTATTAAATTTTTTGTCTGGAGCCCTGGTTTGGCGGTAGTGTTGCATCTCATGTTGTTTTTTTAAACATCTCACCATGTGCGTTGTGGTTTTAAGACACTGTGTCAAGTTAAAAATAGTATTTTGCTCTGGTCTATTTAGCATATTATGTAATCAGCCCCCTGAAACTTGGCCGATTGAGGTCAGATGAACCTTAAACCTTTTTTTCAAACTACATTTGGAACACAAAGAAATGTTAAAAAAAAAGGGGAAAAAAGAACCAAAAAACGAACATGCAGCACAGTTTTTCATAAGTCTATTTCAGCTCTGATTAAAGAGAATTAAAGTTGGATTTACAACTGGCACATAGGGGTATCATACACACAGGACAGGACACATGGCATTGATCAAATTTCCTTCTTTCCTTTCCTGACCCTCTCCACAACCGCTTGGGGCCGCATGCTTATTTAAGGAGAAAATATTAGTCATTATTTGGAACGGAGGGACACAGGAAAAGAAAAAGAAAAAGAAAATGAGCCATCAAATAAAGACAGCCAGAAAGAGAGGGAAACAAAAAAGGAGAGAGAGCGAGAAAGAGAGAGAAAGGTTGCATAATAGCTCTGGACCCTATGGACCCACATGCATAAATAGTCTTTCATATAACAACTCATAATAATCATTCCAGTTCTCCTCCAATTCCACAGACCACTGACAAATGTAGCAAAGAGCAGATATCCTGGCAGGATCCAACGAACACGTGCTCATTCAAGCAAAGAAACACATATACTGATTGCCAAACCTGCAATGAAGAATATTGGGGAAAGACTGGAAAATGAGAAAAATAAGCTCTTAAACATTCAACATGTCTTTCTAAATCGACTGTTGTAGAAGTCCTCTTCAATAAAGAATGAGATTTGTGTATTTTTGTTAAAATAACACATAAACCTCTTTGCCCCTCCAGAGAGCATCCAAAGCTGACATCAGTACTTGGAAGAATTAGGACTGAACACAAATTCATGACCATTCGCATCGGAAAATGAGCGAACTACAGCTGGAAAGCCGGTGTATTCAGCCCTTCTGTTTTAAGAAATATAGTGGTGGGAACACAGTAACCAGATCTTCGGCCAATGGTGCTTATCTCTGAGTGAGGTCATGCGTCTGCTCCTCAAATTGTCTGTTAAAACACACAATTTGCTGTTGCAGTTCATATGAAATTGCAATTTTTAGATTTCGTTCGATCTCAATAGTTTGTTGCACACAAAAGAGAACAGTTTACTGCCCTCTGTGCTTGATTATGATTGGTTAATTGCAGCATTGAGTAGTCAACTACTTTTTGTATGATAATGATACTTCATTGTCCATGGCAAAATACTTTTTATCATTTTTTTTTTTTTTTTTTTTTTACAATTTAATAAAGAATTATGCATGCTACGGGTTACGTTTACTGGTATAAAGTATAGTATTACTGGCAGTCTCTTCACTTTCCCAATCAAATTTAGAATATCTCATTACAATTGTACCATCTTTTGACTTGATAAGGATAATTATTTGGTAAATAGCTAGAATATACTGTATGTTAACTAACTAGTCTATATAATAGTAACTTGGATTGCAGATATATAATTAATACTGTAATGTTGTGGCTAGGCCAGTTGTTGCTATTTTTCAAAGCTGAGGCTTTAAGCTAATCACCAAGTAAAGTAATAAAATAAAGTCAAACCAATATTTTTTTGGCAATAAATAATAACTAGAATAATGTACAGTCAGTCTGTCATTAAAAATAAAGCCCGATTCACCTTGAGTTTATTTTGCATAATACCATGATCTGTCTGAATACTCGATTCTGATTGGCTGGAAGGTGCGCCTTAACATCATTTAATGCAGACGTATTTCCAGTCAGTTTAATCACTTTTATAAATTAATGTGTTACAAATCACAATCACATGCACACACATGGACAATTATGAATGATAAGAAACATACAGGGGCACATAAACATGTTAAAATAAGATTGCTTCTCCACCAATAAGCTTATATTTCTGAGCATGAAGTGGTAACGGTGGTGTTTTTTAAGTAAAGCAACTGTATTTTACATTAAATAACTGTATTTTACTGCATAATCCTAAATCTAACGACCTGTAAATAAAATAAATGTTGAAAATAAACTGTTATTCTAATCAGTCCAGTCAAATTTTGTGCTGCAAACATCAACTTGAACTTGTCCATGCTGGCAAGTGACCATATAGGCAGGATAATCAACTTTAATACACACCTAACTTCGCGTCAGGTGGTTCTTTGCCTCTATGAGTGCATTCAAATTGTTAGCTGTGAATTATCCCTTACATAATCACCAGACTGTATATTATTGTTTCAGCTAAACATTGCATTAATCTTCAAAGCCAGAAAGAGACAGAGCTCATGACTACAGTAACCACTCAAACCAAAGTCAAACTCAGTTTCATCCACATTCAACCTCAGCAAAAACAACCTCATCAGAACATCTCAACAGACTGAGAGTGAGCGAGCGAAGGATTACAAGACTATTATAATGATGCTGCCGCTGCCCCAGCTCCTGTTCTGGCAAAACGCTTGTATGTTATTTGCCACACTGTTGTTTACCTTGCCAGAAACAGACAGAGAGATGAGGTCAAGGAATAATGAAGAGCTGACTGTCATTTGACCAAAACCCCAGTCCTGGCTCAGACACACTAACTCCAGTTAAACTGGTAAATCTCAGTTACGGTAAACTGGCATAAAAGCCCCATAATATAAAACATCTGGGGCTGAATTTCAAAACACTCTCTCAACCTCCACACCACAGAGTGTTTAGCTGGCTGTGGTCTGATGGGTTCAGTGTAGCACCACATAGTGTGTGTCTTTAAGTGTGGGGGTGGGGGTGGGGGTAGTGAACCCCCTCATCAATAAACCAGAGGTTAGTGAGTCAGTGTAATACTGTACCCCACCCGTTTTTCCATGTTTAATGCTTCAGCAATCTCAAAGACTGTGGAGATGTGTATTTCTACGGTAAAGGCTTGGGTTTGGCAAACCCACTGTCTTTTTTGTATTGTTGATTCATACTGTAAAATAATTGTCTATGTCTCTACTAGAAAAATAATTAGCATGCCAAACGCTTCACGATTTTTGCTGGCTGGTTTTATGCAGCTTGGTGCAATTTTGTTTACGTACATTACCTACCTCATAAAAAACATTGCAGCCACAGTTTGGTGGGATTTTGGGAAGGCGTCATATAGGGGCTGGGTCTGAACCGCCAGAATATCCACTTACGAGCCATACAAGCCATAATTACACTGGAAAAATACATAAACTGGCAGCTAGAGACTGTTCTGATGCATCTCAAGTGACAATGGATAAGTTTCAGTTGGAATGTGACTTTGTGAAGACAGCAATTTGTAGGTCATTTTAGGTTAAAAACAAGTTTAAAAAAAAAAAGTTATTCACCATAACCTACAGGCCAGTTGAGTTAAACTATTCAATTTGAATTCATAGGTCATTGTTATTATGACATCCTTTATTTTTATTTTTAATAAGTGTATAATTCATAGAATTACATATAGTAATTCAAATGTATCTCTTTGCCTGGGATTCTGTTATTGTATTTGTCTGTTTATAAATTCTCAAAGTACATTGAATATTTTATGTACTATTTTACATTATTGATGTCCTTGAATTTTTTTGTTTTTTAAATGTTACAATTTAGCAGTAAATACCCCCCAACATCTAGTAAGGGAACAACAGAATAATCTCCACATATGATGTATAGCAATATCTGGAATGTTGAACTCTGACCTTTGAGGCCTTATTAGAAGCTGTACAATTTTCACATACACTAATTTCTATCCAAGCTTTATCTCTATGCTTTAGACTGTCTGTTTTACATTGCTGTTAGGTTATGATATACTGTAAAAAAAAATATATATATATATTCTGCAAACAGCAACACGTTTCTGTTTTTACATTTAACAGAAAGACAAAACACAGAACTTTGAGAGGAATGGCCGTTCACAGCACAGATGGATTTGTAATACTGTTCTTTACAGTATGAGTAACAGAGGTCTCAAACCCAAACACTCTTAGCAGATGAAGTGACATGTTGGCTGCTGTCTGCCAACCCTTAAGCTAAAACACCCCTATACCCAGCTCTCACATGCTGTTGCACACGTAATTGTGATGGAAACCATATAAACACTCCTGGAAAGAACTGCATGAGAAAGAAAATCATGCCTCCTAAAATAACCATCAAGTCTCTTTTTAAGACTAGAATTCTAAGTTGGGTATATTTGTGAATGCTGGTCAATCAATCTGAATGATTTGTTAATAAATTATACTTGTACAATGCTTTATGGTGTTTTTATGTTCTTTTAGAAAGCTCCCACTGTAATTGGAAAAGCGCAAATTTCCTCCTTTTGTGCTTCACAGAAGAAAGTGAGTAAATGAGCATCCGTTCAGTTAATTCTCTGCTTCAGATCTAGCTGTAGGATTTAGTGAGACTGACAGTGTCTGCACTCGTTGGGTTTGGCAAAGAAATAGAAGCTTATGTCATGCTCTGCTCTGTGGCCGGTCTGTAGCTTCTCTAAAAAGAGAAAAACAGGATATGTGGGGGCCCTTCCTTCTTTATCGCTGTCTCTCTTAACACTTGCCATCTCTCTGGGGTCAGACACCACTCTTCCACAATCGCAAAGACCGACCTGACCGCTCGGCACACACCAAAGAGCCTAATTCCAGATATCCAACAGAGACCACAAACTTGACCTTGTGTGTTTGTGTTGGTGAGCGGCAACTGATTCTAGTCCTGAGGGTAGTGTCCAGCTGGCTTATGTCACACCCGCTATATCTGCATGACCTCACGCCTGGACTACAGTCCCATAGACACTACGATATGCCTGCTGTCATCGCAACAGTTGTGTTGTGTTCATGCTGATGTATATTTTTAAGAGTCAGAAAAGACGACAGTCCTCTATAAACAGAAAAAAGGATCTCATCAGGGTGTGTTTTGTGATAAAATCCGAGACCGGTCAGTACAACCAAAAATGGACAGATGAAGCTTTATTTTTGGCTTTGTCTGTTGTGATATATCAGCCTGAGTGTTTTAAGTGGTGTTAAGTTTTCTGCCATTTAAAGGCATGGAGCTGAGAGCTCCTGAGGCCTTGTGGGGGACCTCACAGTTTGACAGCTGGTTCCTGCTAGACATTGTAGACCATGTAACCACAGAATACATGACTGTGGCTTCACTGGGGCCTAAGACACGTGGTGGCCAAACAAACAAAACACATTTGAATAAAAATACAGGGTTTATATATATATGCGCATACTGTTTTTTTCACGTGTAGGTGCACACAACCCAACCACACAAAATCAAATTATATTCACATAAAAGCACACACTCGCGTTCACAAACCATGGTGAGAGTCGCAATGCTAAACCAAACCCTCAGAAGAAGAGATGGGCACTTCTGAGGTTTGCACTCTTTAAAAAGACATGACCGAGCACTACCATAATTACATGGGCCATAATTTATATGGCCCAGAACATGTAGAGGCAAAAACCAAAGCAGAAAAAAACAATTTTTGTTTTAAATTTAATTTTAATGTTAATTTTGTATTTGAAAGACATTTAATTAACCATAACTGTTATTATTGCCTGTAGATTTCTTGTAAAAAAACAAAGGTGTAAAGTGAAACATCCACCTCCATGACTCAAAACTATGACATCTGGACTATTTACTCGTGTTATGAATGCTTCTTCCGAACAGGAATTTGACAATAATGTCATTGGAATGTAAAATTAACACTGCAGCATGACTCTTTACATCCTTATCTCACCGGAAATATTTCCTAGCTTACCTCTTCCTCCTACTCACTTCTTCCTCTACTCCTCCTCTTCCCCTCTGCCTCCAGTGTGTGGTCAGAGATGTCCACCCACAAATATCAAAACAGATGCGCTAATTATATTTGCCCACAATGAGTGAGTCATTTAACCTGTTCATAACTGCAGAATCATTGTTCCAGACCCACTTCAGGAGCTCATTATTACTTGACATTAGTTTCAAAAGATGGTCTTGAGAGGAAATGTTCAACCCTAAAACCAAAGAGTAGGTTTATACAGTATGATTTGAACCTTAGAAAAAGACTATTATTTTCTTATTGCTTCCTATAGTCTAGCTTTAAACCTGACATTGTAAACTATGGATATTGTTGTGAGCATTTCTTTTATTTTACCCTATTGTAAGTCGAATTTGTAAGTCAGATAAAAGTGTCTGCTAAATGCATAAATGTAAATATTCTCCTTTCACATATAATCCCTTAACTAAAACCAATGCAAAATGGGCTTATTTGTTAGTTCTCCATCAAAACACCATGAACGCCAAGGTTTTAAATATTAAGATATGTGAGCAATTCTCAATCTAAACACACTGAGGGCATGAGAAACTCATATATTAAATGAGATCACAGAGGATTTTAAGTTCTGTAGAGGCTTTGAGACAAATTACAAGGATGTTTTTCAGTTTTTGTTTCTCCCTACGGGACAGATGAGGTTACCCTCTTAATTTCAGCCACATAGCCAAACATGACATCATGACCATTGCTTCAACAGGATTTATCTTCCTTGTTTCTCCAAAAACACACAGCATAAACAAGCATGTGATAAAAGGAAAACTGGATACTCTAAAAATCTCATAATCCTTAGCTTATTGCAGTTGGGACTGTGACCCAGTTTAGTTAATTGCTCTCTGAAATTTCTGTCACAATGATTTGTTAGGCCGAAAGACTGATAGGAAGAAGATTGAAATTAATTTTAGCTCCAGCTGTGCTGCAGACATGTCAATCACATCTTCATGAATGATTGGCCGGTAGACTGCAGGACAGAGATGAGCTACGTTTCTCCTGTCAGTACAACAAAGCATGCGGGATGTCATCCATAGAGAGGAAATGCTGAACAAATGTGTGTGTGTGTAAAGAAACAGCCAAGCCAATCATCACAAGCACACATGAGCATACTCGATCTCCACGTGCACATATGCCTATACACAGCTCTCTTAAAATGGGGGGTCTCTACTGTGACGCCCCCTCCTCTGCTGGCTAAATTGATTGCAGATTTCCATGAGTGCAGAGCTGGCTTGTGTATGTGTGTGAGGCCTTCAGGAGTCTGGGCGTACTGTCAGAACACATGTGAGAGAGAGAGAAAGGAGGAGAAAAAGAGTGCCGCGGTCCCAATAGGACCCAAAGGAACATCACTCCAGGCTGGAGACCCAGAATCACAGCTGTGGAGTCAGCTGAGCAACCTCTCAGTGAGGGACATTTTCCTGAAACAACTTCTGTCAGCACCGTCAACGTAACAACTGTGGAATTGTGCAGTGAAATAATACCATAAGAAATATGAGCTCAAATCTAGACTTTTAAAGTGACATCAAACATCAAAACGTGAAATTTACAATAGAAAACATGAATACAGGTGATTGGTCCTTCAGAAAGAGTTCCCAAAAATGACTCATTCTCAGTAATTATTTTATAGAGATTTTTGTTATAATTATTATTTTAGTCATCTCTATAATTTTATTTGAATTTCATCTTGAACCCTTTCAAATTCCACTCCAAAATGGTCCATCTAACAACACTGTAAAAAAAAAATCCTCCTATTTCAATTTTAAAAATTGACTTAAGAGGAAACACTTTAGAATACTGTTACTCACACATCCGCTGTTGTACGCGCACCGTCCTCGCAAAAATTGGGCTGCATGCAGATGAGGTGTGCGGACGTCCAAGGACCCTCCTGATGACGGAAATTACGTCACACGGACGGTGCACGAATGCAGACAGTGTGCGGATGGCTAAAGTAGCCTATACTTTGGGCTTTAGTAGTCCTCTGAGAGGTATGAACATATTTTTTGTTATTGATTAGCTAATAGTGAACTACCACATTCGACTAAGCACTATTACTTACTAATTCGTTAATCAGAGTTTCTTGTTTGTTAAAGGGATAACTTTTCACAAACAAAGCTCAAAGTCCACTCCAAAGGGTGACATTTTATTTAACGGAATTCACTTTCCAAGAACTACAACAAACGATTCATTTGGACTACAATGCTTTTTTCCAGGGCTTTGTGAAGTCACAATGTTACTCATTTAAATAGCCCATGGAATACGCAGGACTGGTAGAGCTGCTGCTTTGTCAAAAATACTATTTTTTTCCGCAAAACTCATTTGTTTTGGCTGACAAACTTAGAGTGGTTAACATTTATTTTAAACACTGTTCCTGAACATTATAACCCCAACGTTTATCGGTGTGCTGCACATTTTATGGAGAACAGCTTCCAGAACCTATGAGAGTACAATGCAGGCTATGCACAAAAGCTTCTCCTGAAACGGAGCTGTTCTGTTAGCATTACTCATTTTAGTGTAAAGTGTTACCAGATAAGTTGCTGCCTTAAAGGGGCCATAGAATGAGAATTCAAATGTTCCTTGATCCTTTGACAGTTAAGAGTTTGTTATACTACAAAAATACCCTGCAAGTTTCAAAACTCAAAACTTTCTTGTTATTCCAAAAACTGCTTTTATTGAAACCAAGGCCAGCAAACGACAGGATCTAACAAGTAATTTCAACTTAAATTATATTAAACTGTCTTTCAAAGTTTAACTGAATCTTGTATAACTTATAAAAAAGTTGATATTGCTTTAATTATTTTGATGAGTTAATGCAAACACATATGTTGCCATGACTTATTTTCACACAATATTTTACTGTGAACGTAATTAGTCTTTTAGACAAGACAAGTGTCCACACAGCTTCACTATTCAGAAAAAAAGTAGCTTATTTAAGTACAGTTCGTTCAATTTATTTAATTACAATTAGCTGTTTGCTGCTTTGTTAACAGCTGCTCAGACAGTCTTTGTCATCTCCGTGAGAGAGGAGGCATCATATAACAGCAGTACCACTAAAGTCCTCTCACTATGTTTTGAGGATCACCATTTCGTTTGCCTTGGTTTGGTTAATGAACTGCCACACGAGTGAAGTGAGATAACAGACTCCAACCTCCCCTGCATCTGGTCTAAATCAACACGCTGTTGGCTGGCAAATTTATTTGCAAACACTAATATGGTGCTCAAAGCTCACTCTGCGCGGTTAAGGAACTTTTCATATGTGTGCTTTTTCCCCTTCTCTGAATTGTACGAGTCTGGGCAGTACTGCATGTCCTGGGTATAGTAAAGCTGTCCCTCACAGGAATTTACCTTAAGAGGCCCATTTATTTATGAGACAGAATAGCAAACATTTGGATCAGAATGAGCTGGCCGCTATATGCCAGAGCAGACAGATGGACAAACTGCAGCAGGTTGTAATGATGATAAAGCTATCATGACGCTGTGATGAATGAATTCATGTCCTTATTTTTACATGTATATTTATTAAGATTTTTTCCCAATTTCATTTATTGCATTTTCAGAGATTTGGACCAGGCCTGGGTCCATTCAATCGAGTGTGACATACAACGCCAAGCCTCCCCTAAGTGCAGAGACGAGTGCAGCAAAAAGCATTAGGACAGAATCCAGGTGTGTGATGAAACCAAAGCCGTTATTTTTCCAACAAAATATCTTTGCAAAGCAATGCTAAAATATTTTTCTGTTTGCCAGCTTAAAGATCTGCTGTTTCTCTCTTAGCTTTTGACAGAATGTATGGGGATAATGCTGGGATACTGTTTGAATGAGGGAATTCAGGGATTTGGTACCACGCAATATCACTCCATCACCCATTTGCCATCACTCATCTCCCTAGAGGAAGTCCACTCGCTGCCAGTACATTCCTGCTAAAGCTTTCTGATTTACTCAACTGGCCATCGCTGAAGAACCCTTCTGCAGAGTGAGGAGGAAACCTGCTCCTTATTAAAACCATCTTTTTATCGCCTTTTTTACAGCTGAAAAAAATAACCAGATGTTTCTGAATCTGAGCATTTGAGAGTAAAAAGGTTTTCACCAGAGGAAAAGAAACGTATCAGTCTCTGTCTGCCCCTAAAATGACTCCATGGATTGCATGCTTCTAGATTCTCCTCCTCCTCTCACTCCCATCACAATGAAGATAATATTTGAACCCCAATCTAGAGGTTTCTCAAATGTTAAATAGTCCCGTTAAATAGACAGATTGGCCGAATGCATTTTCAAAACTCTGTATGGGATGTCAACTTTAAAGGTGTGCGTAATGCAGGCCTATTAAATAAGTAAGTCATACAGTAAAAATAAATATATTGTGAAATATTATTTTTATTATTATTTTAATACATTTTAAAAACGAATTTGTTCGTCTGATGGCAAAGCTGCATTTTCAGCAATTACTCCAGTCTTCAGAGTCACATGATCCTTCAGAAATCATTGTGATTTGATGCTCAAGAAAGACTATTATTGTCAATGTTGAAAACAGTTGTGCTACTTAATATTTTTGTGAAAACAGTGATACACATTTTTTTTAAATGATTCTTTGATTAATAGAAAGTTCAAAAGAGCAGCATTTATTTGAAACAGATATCTTTAGTAACATCATAACGTCACTTTTGATGAGTTCAATCGCATCCTTGCTGAATAAAAGTAATAATGCATTTAAAATGCATCTGAAGACTATGAACTTATTGATATGTGTAGGTCGTGTATGTATTTGACAACAAGGCAGAAATAACAGGATGAGAGTTAGAAGGAGAGACAGAGAAAGAGGGCAGGTATTTGCCAGATGCTGGACTCAGGATGTCCTGGGCACAAGAGAAGAAAAGAGGAAACAGAGGGGTAATTTCCTGTGCTGCCAACAAAATCTGCGTCAAAACTAAATTAAAGCTTTTTTTCCATCTAAATATTTCTTTCATTTGCATCGGATGTGCTTGTGTTTGAGGATCCATGATTTAATGTACATTGTGTTTACAATTCATTGTCTGTAAGCTAAATAACAATGTCCGAGTCCTCAGGTCTCTACTGTCTCCTCCTCTCATTCAGCAGAACTCCAGGGAGTTTACCAGAAACAAACAAAAGGAAACATCTTGAGAGAAAATACAGGTCTGTCAACCAGTGACCTCTCTGGTCTCTCAACCAGAATCTCTCTCACAATACACATGCATAGTCAAATCTATCTCTTTCTGTCTCTTACAGACATAAAAGACAGTGTGTCCTGACCTCATATTTTACCACAATGAATTTTCCGATTGGATCTCATGGGACAAACTTCAGCACAGTGCCAATATGCCTTTTCCATAATGCTAAAGCAAAAGGAAAAGATGAGGAGGGACGGTTATTATTTTTCCCCGTCGTCTACCTGATTTAAAATACAACTCGGAGACGGCAAGAGGACAGCGGTAGAATTGATCGGTTCAAATATCAGTCCCAAATATGAAGGAGTGAATTTTTAACAAGCTGGTTGTGTCATTATCATTTTTCAAGAGTTCTCCACTTATACACTTGTATAAGATTTACAAACACAGCTATGTTTTTATATTTCACCCTAGATGGGTTGTTTGTCTTTTCTTCCGTGCAAATGGGCCCTGCAAAACAACATCACTTTCCCCTCTCCTAATGACTACCAGCAGCCAGCACTGCAGCTCTGCTTCAAGCCTCTCCAAGACCGACAGACTTTCAGATCAGAGATCTTCTCACTGACTCTACAACTCTGTGGTGGTTCTGCAGTGAAAATAAACAGGGATGTGCAAAGAAAAATGCGAAATGAGTTAACAAAAATGCTCCATCCATTAGAAAAATAACAACACTTTATACACTCTTATAAAGGTTCCAAAGTAAACAGTTCTTAAAAGATCCAATTTCTTAGTGTGAAGACCATTTGATATATCTAAACAACCTTTTGTTAAATTAAAAGGTTCAGTAGATATTAAAGGTTCTTCATGGAACCATCGATGCCAATAAATAACCTTTTTTTTTTTTTTTAAGTGTACTGTATAAAGGGATGGTAACAGCTTTAAGCAGAACCCTGCAGATCCAAAGCCCTCCTCTGGCCTCTGTCTGCAAAAAGCATGAGTTAGAGAGGCTTATGTAAGCATGTGGTGGAAATATTACCCATCGTCTTCATCCGTTAACACAACACCCCCATCTCATCACCACTGACCTCCGTATGTTCTTTTCTCCGTGCTTTTTTATTTTGCCCTGAACTCATATAAAGTCACTTTAAAGACACTTTAGAGATTTACCCAACCCAAACATTAAATTCTCTTTTTTGAATTCCTTTACAGAATTTTTTTTTTGTTTATTAGCTGCTAATTTATCATTAATTTCATGACATAAATTACCTAATAACACAAGCAGCTACTGAACCAAGAGGCTAATCCGAAGAATTTCAGTTAAAGTGTAAGTGCCAACCCAGTGCACATGACCCAACAGAGAAATCATATCAACAGCAGATGTTTTTTTTTATGAGCACCTCAGCATGCTGCTGTCAAGGTGAAAAGTTTCTCCTGTGGAAATCAATTAGAGTCTCATGCTCTCCAGATGTGGAACCATTGGCAGGTACTAGTAATTCTTCCTGTGCTCCTATTCATAAGTTTGACCTGTTTATAGGGGATATTGTGGTCTGGAACAAAAAGATGGTGAAACAAGTAGTGGACTCATTTTAATTGTCTGGAATCCTCTAGAACCAAGGTCAAGGTCAGCATATCTTGGGTTTATGTGCTTTTGATCAGTTTGGCGATGCTGGGGTTTGCTTGTATCTGTAAGCTATTAACACTCCACAATGTGAGTCAGGTGGAGAATCAACACTCAAATAGGATGCAATGCTGTTGGATTAACGACAAAAGAAAAATTATGACTCTGAGATGACTCAGAGACACAAAAAAGATCAAATGTGTTTAGGATAGTGTGTCATTCCACTACTGTCCTTCACATTACACAGCCATGACTCTGATATTTGTATTATGACAAGCATCAAGCTCAATTCACTCTACACTGTAAAAAATGATTTTTTGGTGAAGTAAATACTACTGAAAAAAAACAATGTAATTTACATGAAAAAGTTAGTTCAGGCAAGAATTAAAAAAACTAAGTAAATTCAATATCAGTACTTAATTCAAGCGAGTAGAAATGAAAGCGTAAATATCAACTCAATAAAATTAAGTAAAATTACTCAACTTTTCTGATACTGGGGTTCCCATCATGCACTGGACCTTGAATAATTAATGAGGTTCATTTTTCACTGGTTTCCAGCTGTATTTACACTGTTTTATCATTGCTTTTGTTGTCAGGATTAGTAACTTGCCATTTTGTGACATTTCGAGTAAATTTTCTGCTCAAAATGACACATTCAAACACAAAAACGATCCATCAAATGTTACCGTCATTGTGTATTGTCTACCAAGTATTGAGGTCTTTGCATTCACAAGATGCTTAACATCTGACAAGATGTAATATAAATTACTTAGATAATCTAAGTAAAGCACATACTATAAATGATTGAATTCAATATTATGGTTTGAGTGAAATGTAATGCAAAGGAAATTACAACTAAATCGATAATAATCAACCTTTAACTAGCCAAGTTAAAATGACTTATTTTCTTTGTTACTTTCACTTAACTAGGTTAAGTAAAGTTAACTTAATTCCATATTCCAAGTAAATTTAACTTAAAGATTTCTAATTAAAGCTACTGATAAATATGTTTAGGTTTTTACTTGGCAAATCTTTGTAAATTTACTAGCATTTTCTGAGTGAAAAAAGTTGGCTAGCTTTTTTTAAGTAAATGTCACTCCAAATTTTTTCCAGTGTATAAATACAAAATGTGTGCAATGTTCAACAAATGTATGCTATTGTATTAAGCAAATCATTGATTTTGTATTGATTTTTGAGGACAAAAACACATGATGGATAAACAATCAGTCTTTCTCCACCTGCTCCAGATGACATCTGTCTAAGATTTGTTGTGAAAGAAGTCAATGGACATTTTTGTTTCAACAGTTTTTGCACCATAATTACAAGAAAACCACTTTTTTTCCTTTTTTTTTTTTTTACAAGAAAAACAATGTGTGAGCTAAACGAAAACTACCAATATAAGTTGATCCTGTTTTGAAGTGTGCATTTACAATAAACACTGATTATACAACTTTGATTTGTATGAATTATATGGATTGTTTGAACTGTAATACATTTAAAAATGAACCCTAAGAAAAAGCAATCACATAATCACATCAAAAGCATAGGCTACTTCAAGAAGTAGGTCAGGACAGAAGATGGAAACTTCAGGACAAAGAAACGAATAAAAGTAGGCTTTACAAAATTGATGAAAGGTCTTAAATTGCATTGCAGTTGTATTGCAGTAGCGTAGAAAACTTTCTTACCTTACTGGAGAAGTGGCATTGGAAGTGAGGTTCTGCGTTCCGAGGACAAATGAAGACTCTTTTAAAGACGAACGTCCTTTTGTATAGGCTACTTTATAAACCTGTTAATAAATTTTAAAGTTGAGTCTTGCTCCCAAAGTGATCGCTAAACCGGTGTTCGCGTAACCATTAGCTGTATATCTCTATCCTATGCGCTGGAGAGCGCGCGACAGTGACAACTGCAAGACAATTGAGTCTCGAGTGCGCGAGGAGTGGGAACGCGCTTACGTCTACTGTATTCTGTCCCTCCCACTGTTTCATTTTCGATTCTAAGTATAGTTTATCGTCTATTTAACAGATTGGTATAGAACTTCCCTTTCTTAAGAAATTAATGTCTTAAATGGATGTACATATTTCATGTTTTTATGACATTCCATACACTGCACAAGGTATTATAAGGCTACACTAACACTAACATGTTTTGTTGAGATGTACTCACTGTTTTTATGTTTGGGATCCCAGAGACCCCAATGATGTGTTAAAATGATGGGAGTAGGCTAATTTTACAAAAAAAAATTTTAATACAGTAGGCTACATTTCTTTGACCTATAATAAAAAGCAGTAGGCAAATATCATTGAAGGTTTTTCCCTCTATTTTACCACACAGTATTCATCCACTTTTCAGAAATGTGACTATATAGTAGGCCTATCCATTCTAGTTGCTTCTGTTTGGGGGTCAAACAATGTTGAACTTTACAATAAAAGAAATCAAAAGAAGAAACTGGCAGGAGTGTATTAGTTGACTCAATTTCATGACATGATTGTTTTAGCATGGTCTGGAAAGTTCAATTAGGGATATAAATGGGGGTGTAAGATGGAAAATTCAGGATCTGGAACATCAACAAAGCAGCCCTCTTCCTAAATTACTATTCAGAATGTCTGTTCAAAAATAGCTGGCCAAAAGAAGGCTAACAAAAATGATTAGTAAGCCACTGCACTGAAGGGTCCGTGAGAATCACTTCCTGCTGGCTTTAATGATAAGTGATGCTCCGGGATGTATTTCCCCATCTGGCATTGTATTAACAGATAACACTCTGTTATTTAGGAAATAATAGAGAATGAAGGAAAACCGTTTTCCGTTTTACTAAGACACTCAGCAAAAGATAGACTGAGTCAGTTTTGGCATCAGCATATCATCATAAGACAGGAACTTCACTTGCACATTGTAGGTCTTGAAATTCCCCAGGTGATCTGTTTCTATTGTTGAAAATCTTTGAATAAGTAGGCCTATAGATTTTTTTTTTTTTCAGATGTAAGATTTATTGCATTTCTAAAAAGGTCTAATGCATCCCAAATATATTATACTATATTTTTACAGCAGTTAATCTCAGTTCTTGACAGTGATAGGCCAGTTTAGTGACCATTTCTGCAGGTTACATCATTACGCCAGTAGATGGGGACAAATTACTGTTTATCATTGACTGTGTCTAAATTCCCCAATATTGACTTTTGTTACATATAGCAATGTCACAGTCAGAACTTCTTGAATATCAGATTATATCTTATTCATAATAACAGCACTCTTGCTTGTGATATATCTTAAATATTATTATATTATATTATTCTGATTTAATATCTGTCCTCAACTGCCAAGTCAAACTCCCAAAAGAGCATCCTTTTGTCAAATAAGCCTCTTCTGATATGATGCATCTAATGGTGACCCCTAGTGCAAAAATAAATCACTGCATACCTTTTCCTTTGTTTGATGTGTGTGTTTTTTTTTTACCTCTAGTGTAAAAAATCCATAGACAGCATGAAAATCCTGTGTGCTGCAGCCGGTCACATGATTTGCCAAGTAAGACTTTTCATTTCATTTGTACTTTTTGCAGTTATAGAACATGAATTCATTTTAATTTCTATATGTTATAAAGTGAAAACAAACAGACAAAACCCAAACGATAATGGCACATTTAGCTTGGTCGTCATTTAAATGCATTGAGCTAAAGTTGGAGGGAACTGCGAACTAGGAACTGGGAATCCCAAACACACACACACACACACACACACACACACACACACACACACACACACACACACACACACACACACACACACACACACACACGAAATTATATGCTATATATTTACATATAATAAACAAACTTTCCGATACATTTTTATTATTAGTATTGCTATTAGTTTGTTATTAGTGTGTTTGTAGGTTTTATTTCATACCAATGTGCTGAATTTATCAAACGCGTTCTACCAGGAGAACAGCTGAGCTTTTATGGGCTTCCAGGCGACCCATACCTACATCTGCTGCTACTCTGAGCAGCATCTCACGCTGCGGGGCTAACTTTATCATTCACGCGTCTCCTAGTTTCCGGCTTCTGACACCAGTAAAAATGCGTTTACCATGGTTTATCATCTGTCTAGTTTTCACTGTGTGGTGTGCGGAGGGCAGCGATGTGCTCGAGCTCGGAGACTCTGACTTTGACCGGAGCGCAGCCTTGCACGAGACTCTGCTAGTGGAGTTCTTCGCACCTTGGTATGTCCCAGTCCCCGGTATTTGTTAAATTCTACGAAAGTATCAATTTAGATGCTTTTTCTAAATGTTAATGTCTGGATCTGTTTAGAGAGTGACAATGGTTGTGTTAATGCACAGTGCATGAATCTAAATTATGATTTATGGTGCATGAAGCTAAACTATGATGCACTTTCACAATTCTCTGATTTAAACAACTATGAATCCCTTTAGATACATTTTAACCTGAGACTGAGAGTTAAAATAGTGCAATGAATTAACAATGTATCATTAACATCCCTCACATGATGTGACCACAGGTGTGGTCATTGTCAGCGTCTCGCTCCAGAATATGAGGCTGCTGCCACAAAGCTGAAAGGGACACTGTCTCTGGCAAAGGTGAGGAGTGATGGACCCATCAGTTCCTGTTACCTAGCTCAATCTTCTTTAATGCTACACAGCGGACTCATTCTGCAAGATTATGCTTCTATATATATTTCTTTAGTGAATGTGTCTCTTTCCTGTTCTTTGATCAGGTTGACTGCACTGGGAACTCTGAGATCTGTGAACGTTTTGGAGTGAATGGATACCCCACCCTTAAAATCTTCCGCAACGGAGAGGATGCTGGATCTTATGATGGGCCCAGAACAGCAGGTTGATACTTTGTGTCCATGCATACAGTACTGTTCAAAAGTTTGGGGTTTGTAAGATTTTGAAACAAAATGTTTTAAAAGAGGTCTCTAAAAATAATAGTTAAACAATTATATTGTGAAATATTACAATTTAAAATAAACAATTTCTATTTTTATATGTTTTAAAATGTAATTTGTTCCTGTGATGGCAAAGCTGAATTTTCAGCAGCTTATTACTCCAATCTTCAGTGTCACATAATCCTTCAGAATGGACAAGTAACATTTATTATTGCTATCGACGTTGAAAATAGTTGTGCTATGCAATATTTTTGTTGAAACCAAAATGCATTTGTTTTTCAGGATTTTTTGATGAATAGAATGTTCAAAAGGACAGCATTTATTTGAAATAGAAATATGTTGTCATAAATGCCTACTGTCACTTTTGAACAGTTCATCCTTGCTGAATAAAAGTATTAATTTCTTTGAAGAAAGTCTTACTGACCCCAAACTTTTGAACGGTATTGTATGTTTTATTTTGTGGTTCCCTTTTTTGGCTGTAACTATTTTAGTTACTTGCATACCTATATCTTGATCTGAAATAGATGGCATTGTGAGCTACATGAAGAAGCAAGCAGGCCCAAGTTCTGTGGCTCTGCACAGTGAGGCAGATTTGGATTATTTTGCCGACAACTATGAGGCCAGTGTGGTGGGTGAGTAGCTGAGTTTGTAATACCTGCCAAAACATGTTGAATCGCTCCTGCAGCAGAAGGTCAAAACAAATCAGATTTAACTTCTGCATTCATCTTTTGGAACTGAAAAAGGCTGAAGTTCTCTCCATTCATATCTTGCCCTCTTGTCTCTGTTCATCTCAGGCTTTTTCTCTGGGGAAGATAGTGCACAGCTTGCAGAGTTTCTGAAGGTCTCCGGTTCCCTGAGGGACAGCTATCGATTTGCTCATTCCACTGATGTGGGAACAGGCTTGAAATATGGCGTAGATGGAGAGTATGTATGACAGAGCATGAAGGAAACATCCATTTGTGAAACTGAGCAAAATATGATCAATATTTCATGTTAAAGTATGTCCTCAACGTCCCTTTTTCCACTTGCTGTCAGAGATTGCGCTGACCAAAAACGTCTCTACCAAAACTTGAAAATATTTAATCTGAAAAATTGCTCAAATACCATACTGTATTTGACAGCACAGACAAAGATAAGTTAAGATACCCAAAGTTAAAATGGTTTAAGAGGTTGTATACAAGTAGGCCATATAATATCCTTTACTTTTAATTATTGGAAATGGTAATATTTGGTATAGTTACAGAATACATTTAGGTACATTTGGTATATGAAGTTGAAATGTACATTTTGGTATTTGAGTACATTTAGGTATATTTCGAAATATCAAGATGAAATGTAGATTTTGAAAAGTGTTTTTTCATCAAGGTCTCAGAGATTTCTAGCTTAAACCACTAAGAACAGCCATCAGCCAGATTGCTTGACATTTGTACAATAAAATTTTAGCTACTGTTTGTTTTTTTTGTTCTAATATTGGCTTCTCTACGTCTCTTGCATTGCAGGTGTGTTCTGCTGTTTCGTCCCCCTCGCTTAAACAGCAAGTTTGAGGACAATGTGGTGAAATACACAGAATCCATTTCGATTTCCTCTCTCCGTACATTCATCAGAAACAATGTGTATGTTTCTTTTATGCTTGAATATTTTGTGGGAAATTGGTCAAAAAGTTGTAACCCCACATACATATGCAATTTGATTATGTGATTTGTTTGCCCATATGTTTATATTTCTGTTATTTTCCTCTTGCTCTGCTTTAGATTTGGTCTATGTCCACATCTGACCACAGAAAATAGGGACATTCTGAAAGGAAGTGACCTGCTTACAGCGTATTACAATGTAGATTATGTACGAAATATCAAAGGCACAAACTACTGGAGGAATAGGTGAGCGCCCAATTATTGGATTCCTTATTGGATCATTCCTTGTCTTTTATATATTTTTTATATTTCTCCCAGAATAATGAAGGTGGCAACACAGTTCCGGGATCAAGGTCTGAGTTTTGCGGTGGCTGATCGACAGGAGTTCCAGGATGAGCTTGAGGAGGAGTTTGGTGTGGGTTCGGTTGAGGGAGGAGACATTCCCCTCGTCACCATCCGGACCAGAGCGGGACATAAGTACTCCATGCAGGAAGAATTCACGTGGGTCTTGCAACTAGTCTCCACATAGTGCTTTTCTGTTGTCACAATCAATATTTTTTTGAAAAATCTATTGGTTTTAGAAAGGTTTAAAAGGGTTTTAGAACTATGTTTGGTTCTGTAGGCGAGATGGCAAGTCCTTGGAGAGGTTCCTGGAGGATTACTTTGCTAAAAGATTGAAACGATATGTGAAGTCTGAACCTGTTCCAGAGTCCAACGATGACCTTGTCAAGGTACATGGACCCACAAAGGTGTTTTTTGTCTTTTATGTTTTAGGATAATAATGTTTTCTGGTATACATCTCACATATGTGGTTCCACAGGTTGTTGTTGCTGACACGTTTGATGAGATTGTGAATGATCCAGAAAAGGATGTGTTGGTTGAATTTTACGCTCCCTGGTGTGGCCATTGCAAGAGCCTGGAGCCCAAGTACAAGGAGCTTGGAGAAAAGGTTTTTTTAACACAATTTGTATACATTATAAATCATTTTTATCAGGCATACACTACCATTCAAAAGTTTGGGTTGGTAAGATTGTTTTATGTTTTTGAAAGATGTCTATTAAGGGCCGCTGGGTCAATATCATTGTTTATTCTAATCGCGCGCTGCAGTTTTGTCGTCTGTCGCTTTAAATACTCTCGCTCTTTAAAGCAAGATGGATTCTGATTGACTGTCAATGTTTTTATTGTTCATCAACTGGAAAAAATTGTTCTGTAAGTGATTCCAATGATATCGTTATAGCTGTGGTGTGAACTCTGCTATTCTTTTATATTTAGAAATATTTTTAGAATGTTTATTGATATTTTTATAGATATTGTTCTTGGTTTGAATGGGCCTTTATGCTTACCATGGTGGCATTTATATGATCAAAAATACAATAAAAACAGAAATGTTGTGAAATATTATTACAATAATTATTATCATCAGCATCATTACTTTAGTCTTCAGTGTCACATGATCCTTCAGAAATCTTTCTAATATGCTGATTTGATACTCAAAGAAGCATTTTGTGTTGTTATCAATGTTGAAAACAATTGTGCTGCTTAATATTTTCATGGAAAACTTTTTTTAGGATTCTTTGATAAATTGAAAGTTCAAAAAACAGCATTCATTTGAAAGATTCATGATTCAGATTTGAAATCTTGTAACTTTAAATATCTTAACACTATTCAATTTAATGCATTCAGCCTTGCTGAATGAAAGTATTAATTTCTTTACAAAAAAAATTGTACTGACCACAATCCTTTGAACTGTAGTACTTCAAGAAATAAAGCCACCGTGGACCTCATGCTCATTATTTGGATTTTGTGTGTGTGTCTTAGCTCTCTGGGGACCCCAACATTGTCATTGCTAAAATGGACGCCACAGCTAATGATGTGCCCACAAATTATGATGTCCAAGGGTAACATTCTGTGTCTCTCTTTATGTCTCGGATCTATTTATAGTCCATTACAACAGACATTCAGTGATATTCAGCCATTTTTTTTCTTGATTCATCAACTATTTTGTCTAAACTGCAGATTTCCAACCATTTACTTTGTGCCCTCTGGACAAAAAGACCAGCCACGGCGATATGAGGTGAATATAATCATGCACACACAGATTGTTATAAGACAATTTGACTACAATGTTGCTTAAGAACTTTTGTCCTGCAGGGTGGTCGTGAGGTTAGTGACTTCATCACCTACCTGAAGAAAGAGGCCACACATCCGCTCATCTTAGATGAATCAAGGGATGAACTGTAAACAGACATAAAGATGCTGAATTTATCAGGTGGAGAAATGCACAGACCCACACTGAACTTCAGCCAGATATGTCACACGCAGCTATTCATCACATCCATTGGGATCATCAAAGCACATGATTAAATTCCTCACTTGTAAAATGTTAGTCAATACACAACTGGACACATAAGGAATGTAATTTACAATAATTATAGTTAAAGGGTTGTTCACCCAAAAATGAAAATTCTGTCATCTTTTACTCACCGTTTTAAACCCGTAAGACTTTCGTTCATCTTCGGAACATAAATTAATATATTTTAAATGAAATCTGATTGATTTCTCTCCCTCCATTGACAGCTACACAACTACCACTTTGACTCTTCAATGAGTTCATAAAGAGATTGTAAAACTAATCCATATGAATTGAAAAATTGAAGAGAGACGATTGCTTTATATGTTGAACAGAATTATTTTAGGCTTTAATTCACATATAAACAATCAACGCACACATCAGTTGTGGTAAACCAAAGCTCATGCATGTTCGCTTGACATTCGAGAACCAATGAGGTTCATTATTGACTTATGCAGAATGCTTGAGCTTCCGCAAGAACCAATGAGGTTTGTTATTGCATGTCAAGCAGATTTGATTGAGCTTCTGTTTATGTTCACTGATCAATGTTATATGTGAATAAAAGTCTAAATTCAATCTGTTCATCTTATAAAATGACCATGTCTCTTCAGAAAACTTGAACTAAACCGCTCAATTCATATGGATTCGTTTTACGATCTCTTTATGAACTTTTTGAAGCATCAAAGTGGTAGTTGTGTAGACTGTCAATGGCGGGACAGAAATCGCTCAGATTAAAAAATAAAAAATAAATAAAAAAAATCTTCATTTGTGTTCTGAAGATGAACGAAAGTCATACGGGTTTGAAACAACATGAGGGAGAGTAAATGATGACAGAATTTTCATTTTTGGGTAAGCTAACCCTTTAAAATGCTGTATTTACATCTGTTATTTAATAATCTGCTGCCAAGTTGCCCTAGTTTTCTTTTATTCTCTGTCTTTTATAACAAAATGCACTGCATATGTGAAATATGCTAATTTCCTGTCTCTTTATTTAAAGAGAGACTGTTTATAGGTCACTTATCACATACATGTTACTGTAGCATCCTAAAGTGTTCAATTGAACACTTAAGAGCATTCACTGCTCACTGCTGGCTTTAGTTTACAAAATGTGTTGGTACTTTAGTTACACAATCTCTTCATAATCCATTCAGATATTACTATAAAACTTTGTTTCAAGTCTATTGGATGTTAGAAATTCTGTAAGCAGTTGACGACTGAAATAACTGTCTGAAAAGGGTTGGGGTGCCTGTACTACCTATCATGTCTGTCTTATCAAATGAAAGTTCTGTAAGGGCTCATTTTGGATCGCATCCTCTATCCACACGTGAGGACATGAGATGTTCCCAGGCTTTTAGAAGTTTGACATTTATTTCTTGAACTGTATGTAATCACAAAGGGGAGTGTTTTGTGTTTGCAGACACAATAAAGAAATGGACTGACACTTTACTCTGTGTATTGTAGCATATTTTTGTTATATCTTTTATAGTAGGCCTACTGTTCTAAAGGTTACACAGCAAGATTAGCTTTTTGTTTCATTTTATGATCCAAAAACAGTTTTATATAAAATGTAATTTTAACTATTTAAAAATGCAAAATAATTTTTTTGCATAAATATTGTCTTGTTAAATATATTTTATTTTGTAAATCAATAGAAGGTAATACTTTTACTTAATGTATCACTATATTAAAAGTAAAATCTAATTTATTAGTTTAATTTTCAGTACATTCATTTATTTTTAATGTTACCTTATAATAGTTGGAGGTTAAATCACCTCCAGCTTGGTTAACCATTTAATAGTGTTTACTGTAATATTTTTTTTGCATTTTCTCCGATTAAAATGACTTACATTTTTTAGTGTAGAGTAGACGTCATAGCATACATTTTGAAATATATTCCTTCGATTTTTTATTTTATTTTATTTTTTTTACTACTTTAGATATCATAAAATAGTATAATTATTTAACTAAATGTAGATTTTGATTTAAAACTTAAATTGTTCTTTTAATGTACAAGTTTACATTTTTAGCTAGGAATTATTAATCTCGACTCTTCTCAGGATTCTTTCGAGAACTTTTCAGTTCTGCTCCAGTCTAGACCCGCCTACAAGCATTGGGGAACTCTCTTTGATTGGTGGAGATAGGTGTATGCCAAACGCGTCTCGTTTACTTATTGGTCCACTGTGTGGCTGAATCCCCAGCCACGCCTCGTGCATCCTCTCCTCTTACCGTTGTGTGCGTTGTCCGGTACCGGTGATCTAAACCACGCCGCAAACATGATGGGTAGACCGGTTCTCGTGCTTAGTAAGTGCTTCCCCCCATTATTCCCTCTGTAAATGTGCAATTGTAGCGTCAGTATGACCCGTCACTGGACTCGGTAACAGTTCAAATAAGAGTTTTATTCACGTGGCAGTGCTAGATGCTAAGCTAACTAGTGTGGCACGGGGGCCTCGCGTGTCTGACAAGCTCATGTCAGTGTTCAGATTAGTCATTGTGTTAGCCTCGTAGCTAACATTGCTTATTAATAGTAATGTTATTTAAGACATTGCACAACACAGTCAATATTAAAACAAACGCTGCTCAATTCGCAGTTATTTGCTAAATTTACCCGGCAGTAGGTTCTGTCTAACGGACGTTTCAAAGTAATGAATAAGCTAGCAGCAGGCTAACTGCGCAGTGTGTGTGCTGACCAGAGCTGCACCCACTTCATGTTTTGAATGATAGCAAGCATTATTGATATTTTCTCAGTTAGCATGGGTCAGGTATTTTTTTTGTGTTCGAAAAGAGATGTTAGAGAAGGAGTGTGTGCTTTTTATTTGTTCTTATTGAAAAAAAGATTAAGATTAAAGCCGAGTTAATGCATACTGGATCTGTTTCTGTTCATAACAGGTCAGAACACCAAGAGGGAATCTGGACGGAAGGTCCAGATAGGAAACATAACTGCGGCAAAAGTGGGTCTTTTATTTTTTATTTTTGCATCAACTTGCTGACGTCAAATAGAACAAAACCGCTAACCTGCTGCTTCATCTTCCCTTTTCAGACCATAGCTGATGTCATCAGGACATGTCTGGGACCAAGGGCTATGATGAAGGTGTGTTTCTGATGTTCAGTTCACATTTATGTCTTGGTGGATTGTGAGATGTGAGACCTGATATTTCTATCTCTAATATATCTCTAATAGCTCTATGTTTGAGGAAATGTTTTGTTCTCTGTGTGCAGATGCTGCTGGATCCCATGGGTGGTATTGTCATGACCAATGATGGCAATGCCATTCTGAGAGAGGTGATCACTCAATGAGCTCTAATTTGTCAACTAAGATGCACGTTTTGTTTTTAATAAATATTAACCTAATGTTCTCTCTGTGGCATTTAGATCCAGGTCCAGCACCCTGCTGCCAAGTCCATGATTGAGATTAGCCGCACACAAGATGAGGAGGTTGGAGATGGGACCACCTCTGTAATTATTCTGGGTGAGGGTCATCTGTGTTCTCACTGATGTGTGTCAGTACAGACAGAGTCTGTGTAACCATGTACAAATACAGAAAGAATTAGGTTTTGGTTTTAATATTTACTTGAATAATTACTTTTCTAATTTAGTAATATTAAAACAATTTATTATTAGATTATTATTATCGAATTATTATTTAAATAATGTAGAAAATAGTTAACATAAATTGTTCATTTTTAAAATCATCTGACATGCTCAAATCCTAACGTAACATTCTGTGTACAGCGGGTGAGATGCTGGCTGTGGCTGAGCAGTTTCTGGAACAGCAGATGCATCCTACCGTGGTGATTAGTGCATACAGACAGGCTCTGGATGACATGTTGAACATACTCAAAGAAATCAGGTAATCACACACAACTAGTTTAATTGTCTGTATGAGCTCTCAATCATTAAGCAGCCAAGTTTATCTGTGAATTGGTATGAAGGATGATTGGCTGTGGTAGGATGAGATGTTCTGGAGTCTGATAGTTTCTCTGCAACCTCCTCTCTCTCACAGCACCCCAGTAGATGTGAATAATCGTGACATGATGTTGAAGATAATAAACTCCGCCATCAATACCAAAGCGCTCAGTCGCTGGTCCATCTTGGCCTGTAACATCGCTCTGGATGCTGTCCGTACTGTTGAGCTAGAGGAAAACGGACGTAAGGAGATCGACATTAAGAAATATGCCAAAGTCGAGAAGGTAGGACATAGCTGAGAGGATTTTCCATTTTTCCTGTTGTTTACTTCTCTTATTTTAAAGCCTACATGAAATTAAAATGCATCATAAGCCCTGTTTCCACCGAAATTACCCGGAACAATTTGTCCCAGGAACTTTTTTCCTCCCAGACCTGTTGCTTTCTGCATTTCCACCGCGGTCTAAAGTACAGTGAAGTTTAGTCAAATCAAGTCCGGTGACGTAGGACTGCATGCACCGTAACAGATTTTTAAAAACTGGTGGTTGAAATGAAATGCTGCATGAAGTCGACCAATCAAAATGCAGCATGAACTCAACCAATCAGCATGTTCAGTGCCCAAGTCCCACCCCCAAATGTTCCTGAACTTTGATAAAGAACTACCTTGCAACTACCTTGACTTTCTGTGGGGAAAATGTTTTACCTGGAACCTCATTTAGACCCTGGTTCCTGCGGTGGCAACACACCGAGTTCCACCCCAAAGTTCCTAGTTCCTGGGGAAAGTTCCTGCGGTGGAAACACAGCTATATACAGTAGTGGCCAAAAGAGATGTCGAGTCTACATCTTCACTAGGGGTGTAAAGATACACTCATGTCACGATTCGATACAAATTGCGATACTGAACTCACAATACTATCGCAGTATTTTAAGCGAGAATAAAGATGAGTTTTTTATTTATTATTTTGTTAAAATTATATTATTATTATTATTTTATTATTATCAGGTTCCACAAATATGCATTATTATACTTTATGTTCAACATTATATATAGTAGTTTAATGTAGTAATGTCACTAAAACTCCGTAAACGTAAAACAAATTCACACAGTACTCGCGCTTTCAATGCAGGCATTGGTTGGATCTCTTACACAGACAAGCCGCACACACACAGACTCTCCTACTGTTAATGCACTATACATATAAGAATAAACGCTAAATAATACCCTAAAACGCTTTGAATAATCATGCTACTAAAACAAATTGTGATATGGTGATTTCAATCATGTTTGCGCTTTCACTTTGAGGAGTGACGTTCCGGCAGCCCGTGTGCTTCAAATGATCAATGCAATTAATCACAGTTCTAACGCAAGAAAGCGTGTCAAAATTAGTGGTCGACCGATATTTGGCCAATACGTTTTTCTGATTGGACGATGTGTTCGAAGCGGGACTTTTATTTTGATGGCGCTCCGGACTTTTATTTTGACGGCTGAGAAGAGAACGGCAGCGCCTGCTCACACAGCGCTCACTCACATTCTCCGTCTTCATTAGTTTACGATCTCTGTCAGTCTAATACTTTGTTAGAAAGAACTGGTAAACAAAGAAAGTAAATGGTATGCGAAAAAGTAAAGTGTTGCTTTTATATTATTTGTTACAGAAAAGGCAAACAATTAGGCTAAAATACTTTATCATTTACTGTCAACATTCAGCAAATGTGCATCTACATCATTTAAAGGTGTCCTGTATTATGCCCCTTTTCACAAGATGTAAAATAAGTCTATGATGTCCCCAGAGTGTGTATGTGAAGTTTCAGCTCAAAATACCCAACAGATCATTTTTTACAGCATGTTTAAATTGTCATTTTTTGGGGCTCAGAAAAACGCGCTGTTTTAGGCCCCGTTTACACGATGGGAAAACGCAGATATTTCCCTGCGTTTTGGCCTGTCATTTACACGAAAACGCCGTTTTTATCCCAGAAAACGATTATTTCTAAAAACTCCGGCCAAAGTGGAGATTTCTGAAAACGCCGGTTATGTGTTGCCGTGTCAACTGGGAGAAACGGGGTTTTAGGTTCTCAAACGTCACATTATGCGCCAGAAAATGCTTACGTCATGTGAGCGCCCTATGTTTAGAGTTTGTTCCATACTGTCTATGAGTTTATTTGGCTACTATTTGATCATGGATGCTGTTAAAGTGGTACTCATTTTTACTTTTGTGAAAACGCTTTTGGCCTGTTTGCATTTGCTTCGCTGTCTGTCCACACGAACGAACCTCGCGCCATGTCTATTGTTTTGAAAGGAACAGGAAGTCGCTCGTGCTATTCGTCGTTGTCGATTTTGAGGATTCTGATTGGCTTGCATGGCTTTATCCTTCTCCTTACACTGCCGCCCCTTTGTATTTATGCGGGTTGATGTAAACGACAACTTTTTTTGAAAACGATATTGTGTGCACGATGTTATTTTTGAAAACGGAGGGGGAGAAATATTCGTTTCTCTAAATACCCGGCTATGTGTAAATGTGGCCTTAGTGTGTGCCCTTTAAATACAAATAAGCTGCTGCTGCTGCACGGCCCAGGGGGCGGAGCTTCATGAGCTCGCGCTCAGTCTCTCAGGACAATTTCATCTCACGGAATGATGATAATATCAGAAACTCAGTAACGGTGTTCATTTCGAGTCGGACAATAATGCCTACAGAGTCAGAGTGCTGTATAGAGATGAAACAGGTATAGTTTAGTAGTTTAATTATGGTTATTATAACGTATTTGTCATCTGCTTGTATGTATCCATTATTTATTAATAGCCTACAAGTCTGCTGTCTGAATGATGATCAAACATATACTGATGAGTTTCATAAAGTTTATTGTACATAACACAAAAGATGAAGCGTCAGTTTTACTTCAGAAAATCACCGTAAGAGCTGAGTAAACCCAGTAAGTTATAAGAAGTGCGCAAGTACATAAACGAATTTCGGTAGAGTTGAGGGAGCATTCCTGTGGGCGGAGGTTAGTCAAAAAACTGTTCTAGTGACGTCATTAAAGAAGGAAGTAGAGGGATGTAGTCCAAACGAGCCGTTCGATGTAGGCGACTTCTGTTAAATAAAATATCTCGCTTGGCATTGAACTTTGAGCTTTATAATTTTACAGATATTATTTATGCTCTAACAGCAACATTACACACTAACTAAAGTTTGAAACATGGGTTCACGAAGAACGGGACCTTTAAACAAATCTCTGAATATCTAATAAACATTTAATTTCACAAACTTTGTGGATTTAATGGAATCCAGCTGTGATATCCTGTGAAGTGTGCATTTGTAGCCGACATAAACATGTTACTGCGAGTGACGGTCGGTCCGTGCGAAGTGAGTGAATGCAAACAGAAGATCAGCTTCACAGCAGACGCGATCGAAAAACTTTAAATCCTTCATTTTAAAATACGCTGTGCTATATCCAGTTGCCCACTGTGTCATATTCATATCGTTTTCACTGTGTGCTGTATGTAATATTAGCGTTACCTTGTCTTTATTTGAAAAAATATGATTACCTGTGCGCACAATATTACCAGATTACTGAGTGCAATGTTAGTGTTTACTTCCTTTTTATTCACATATTCATATATTTTTAAACAATTACTTTATTTTTGAAAAATACTGTAATAGGATTGCAGATTCAAGAAGTTGCCATCTACAGTATAAGCATACTATATTTTAAAGATTTGTTTTCTAATTTATTTAAAATGTATAAAATATTGATTAAAATAAATATAAAGTATATAATAAAAATATAGGCTTTATATCGGCCATCCTGCTCTGTAAGATATCGGCATCGGCCATCAAAAAACCAATATCGGTCGACCACTAGTCAAATTGACTATTCCCAAACTGTAAACTGTTAGTTCGTCCATAATTTGTAATTCTGCGTTTACTCGCTCTTGTTATTTTTGCGCATCACGCAAGCATTTGAATGTCCATGTTTACTACAGTATGTGTGTCGTTGTAAATCTGTTCATCATATAAACCCATCATGTCTCTTCAAAAGATTTGGATTTGGATAAGGGGTGTAACAATACATTGATATGGATCGATGCATCGTATCGTTAGACGTTTCATCGATGCCACACGTAAAATATCGATATAAGGTTATATACTTTATTTTGACATTCTCCACATCCTTACGTCTGTCTAAGAATCTCCGCCAAAGCGTGGATTTTTGTTTACTCGCCATACTGTCTGCTGGTGTGTCTTTGTAAAGTTTATCTCCTCATCTGAAATAGACTCCTGACAAGATTGACTGAAGGTTGTCACAAAAGCCGGTATAGTCCACTGTCAAGGCATCGCGAGTTCGTTTTACAGCAGAAACCGACAAGCACCCTTGTTTGTAAACAACATAAGTCCGTGTTAGCGAATCAGCGCACGGTATTCAGGTCAGGTGACAAGGCTGCTAGTCACTTCGAAAAGACGGGCTAGCTGACAGGAGTTTCGTCAAAGCTGACTTAAAAGTGATCGAGGATGGATAATTTTAATGAACTTGATGAACCTGTGAAATCTTCTTCGGGCGTAAAAGGAAAATAAAAGCGGAAACTTTTCTCTTGCTAAAGCAGCACGTTACAGTGGTGAGGGAAAAGCTCACACTAGTATTGCGTGTAATCACAACAATAAAGTTTGTCAGGCGTCTACGTCAGCAGAGGAGATTAACATTACAAAGATTAACCGAGTGTTTTATTAAATAGCAATTACTTGGTTTTGTTTAACTCTGAAACATGAAATGTGGAGTTATCTGCTTTTGCTAAAAAACTAACTTTTAATATATATTAAAGGGATACTCCACCGAAAAATCATATACTCACTCTCTTGTTGTTTCAAACCTGTATGAATTTCTTTCTTCTGCTGAACAGAAAGGAAGATATTTAGAAGAATGTCAGTAACCAGACAGTTTTAGATACCATTGACTTCCATAGTCAATTTTTTTCCTACTATGGAAGTCAATGGTATCTAAAACTGTCTGGTTACTGACATTCTTCTAAATATCTTCCTTTCTGTTCAGCAGAAGAAAGAAATCCATACAGTTTTGAAACAACATGAGGGTGAGTATATGATGACAGAATTTTCATTTTTCGGTGGAGTATCCCTTTAAAAAAAAAATCAAAAACGTTCATATTATATAATTTGGTTGCATTTGTGAGTTAATAAAAATGTAACTGGATGTTTAAACTTGGCACATAATATCTAAATATCAATCGGTATAGCCCTGAATCGAATCGTAATCGTATCGCAGAATTTTGAGGTATCTGCAAATATCGTATCCCTGGCTAAGATAATCAATATCGTATCGTGATGAACTGTCCGATTTACACCCCTAATTTGGATTAGACCTCTCAATTTATTATTATTAAGATAAAATATTTTCCTCGTATTTTGATGGTTTAATTGTTAAAAACAAAACAAATACCACCAGAAAATTCTGTCATCTTTAATCAAAATATAATCACTTGCTCTTCACCTGATCAACTCTTTTGTGATGACACTTAAGTTGCAGAAGTTCAATGATGTTAACCAATTGTCAGATCTAGCAAAAAAAAAAAAGACCAATAGATGATCCAATTCCCAATGGATAAAATTAAGCCTATTTTTTTAATGGTTTACAAATGGCAATTTACCTTGACTTCAAATTGATCGTTTTAAGTGTTATGTGGTGTCTGTTTACCTAAATGCACTTTTTTGTGTGTGTTTATAGGTGCCTGGTGGCTTCATTGAGGACTCATGTGTGCTGAAGGGGGTAATGGTAAACAAGGATGTAACTCATCCCCGTATGCGAAGACTGATTAAGAACCCCAGAATTGTTCTGCTGGACTGCTCTCTGGAGTACAAGAAGGGTGAGAGTCAGGTGAGGTTTTGTCTAAATCCATAAATCCCCTTTTGAATATATTTGCATATTTAGTAAAAGCTTAACCTTTAACTCTTTTCTTTCCCCCCTCAGACTGATATTGAGATTACTCGTGAGGAAGACTTTTCCCGCATCCTGCAGATGGAGGAAGAGTACATCCAGCAGATCTGTGAAGACATCATTCGTCTCAAACCTGACCTGATCTTCACTGAGAAGGGCATCTCTGGTACATATGAGCTCTCATGCAGTCATGTGGTGGTCCGTTCAGATCACATGTGGGGTAAATTAATTTCTTTGTCATTTCTCTAGATCTGGCTCAGCACTATCTGGTCAAAGCAAACATCACTGCGATCCGTCGTGTCAGAAAGACGGACAACAACCGCATTGCAAGGTGCAGAAATATCGGCTTTTGACAATATATTTTCATTTTTCTTCGGTAGTTTATTACATAAATGGTTGTTTATTTTGCCAAACTTACATGCAAAAAGTGAACAGTTTTCTTTGTTCTAAGGTTTCCGTATGTGTATATGTTTGTTCTAGTGTGCCTTTTTTTTGTGTTTTCTAGTGTTTGTTCTTAGTGTGCATTTTTGTTAGTTTATTTTCTATATAGCTTTTTAGTTTTAGTTCTTAAACTTATTTCAATTAGTTGCCATGGCAACATTTCTGATTTTGAAGTTTTTCATCTGTTTGTTTTATTTTACTTGTTTAGCTTTATCTCAAGTACCCAAAACAATTTTAATAGTTACAACTGATGGTTTGGAATCAAAATGACTGAAAACCCTGAACCAGTAATCAGAAACTACTGGAAAAGTTATGAATGTATGGGTCAAAAAGTGACTCTACCTCTGCTTGTCTCTCTCAGAGCATGTGGTGCGCGTATTGCCAGCAGAACGGACGAGCTCCGTGAAGAGGATGTGGGTACGGGAGCTGGCCTGTTTGAAGTGAAGAAGATCGGTGATGAGTATTTCACCTTTGTGACAGAGTGTAAAGACCCCAAAGCCTGCACCATTCTGCTCAGAGGAGCCAGCAAGGAGATCTTAGCGGTGAGAGATGACAGGAAGAGGGTACTAAAGAGTCTGGGGCCATTGTTAAAGATTCATGACAGTGCAACGCTCAGAGGAAGATTAATGAGAGTGCATTTTAATCATTTTAAAGAGTCTAACAAAGGTCTCTATAGTCAGAGCAGCCCTCAGGAAGAGGTGCTTGGATATTTCAACAGGCCATTTGTTGAATCTTTGATCAGCTCAGCTAGAGTTCTCTGGTACCAGGGGATTTTGCACAGGTTAATTGACTTGTCACCATTTGACTGATGATCTTTCTCTGCTTTCTCAGGAAGTGGAGCGAAACCTACAGGATGCCATGCAGGTCTGTCGTAACGTCCTGTTGGACCCGAATCTGTTGCCAGGCGGTGGAGCAGTGGAGATGGATGTGTCCCGTCGGCTGATGGAGCGTTCGCGAGCGCTGACTGGTGTGGAGCAGTGGCCATACCGCGCTGTGGCTCATGCCCTGGAGGTCATCCCACGCACACTCATCCAGAACTGTGGAGCATCAGCAATACGTGTGCTCACTTCCCTTAGGGTACGTTGATTAAAAAAGCGCATTTAGATTCTTCTATTTTCCTCTCAGCACGTTACTGCCTCTCCTGAGTCACTGACACTCAATTGACGTTTAAGTGGTCTCTGTTTCGGACTCTTTTCCAGGCCAAGCACACTCAGGAGGGCAACACCTCATGGGGTGTCAATGGAGAGACAGGAACTCTTGCTGATATGGAGCAGCTGGGGATCTGCGAACCACTGGCAGTTAAAGCCCAGACCTACAAAACTGCAGTGGAGGTAAAGACACAATTAATTAAATTGAATAATTTTTTTGTGTAATCTTTTTTTTCCCCAGGTCTTAAAAAGCCTTAACTTTGATTTTAAAAACTCTACAGATACATTGATTTAAACTCAGAGGAAGGTTTTCTTATTGCACTGTTAACTAATTTTCTCTTTTTCTTTTCATTTAGACTGCCATCCTGTTACTGCGCATTGATGACATCGTTTCTGGTCACAAGAAGAAGGGAGATAATAACCAGATGGGTGGAGCACCGATGGAGGGCCAGGAGTAGAAGGAACAGGTGATACAGAGGATGAAGGAACCAGAGTACAGAAAGGACAGTAACTCAGCAAATGAAGAGCATATATACACAAGCATTTATCTGTGCAAAGCACCATTCTCCAACACAATGTTCTCATCAGAAAGCCATTTGCTCTGTTGCGTCATTAGGCCAGAAGCTCTTCTCACCTGTTTTTTTTGTTGTTGTCGTTTTGGCAAAAGAAACAACTCTGGATTGGTTTAGGATGTTTGTGCTAGTATCTCTGTGCTTCACTTTGCCTGTATTGTTACTTTGTATTTCCTACCGGTGATAAATTTCAAAATCTAAACATGTTGTTCTGAATTTTTTTGCTTTGAGCTAAAACCCCTACAAATTGTATATAAATTAAGCTATTTATAACACCTTGGTTGGTAACCATGATTCAATGATTTGTAGGGTAATTAAAAAAAAATCAAGACAGCTGCAACCTTTGCAAACATAAAAGTATTTTAGGATTTATTTGACCATTTAAAAAAATTATTTTTTTAAGACCATTTTCTACATGCATTAAAGTGCATGATATATTAATACAAATGCTTAATCTTTTTAGTACATGTAGAAATTAACGTCAACAGCTAACGTTTAAGAACATTGGCAGATACTTCCAATAGATGCTGTAAATCTTGGTCAGTGTATAGTCCATTATTGTAAAGTGTTACCAGTTGTTTCTGCATTAAATATTTAATGCAGATATTTTGTCAACATATTTTGAGGCACCAGACATTAATAGAAACACATATGCTGTTTTGACAACATTTAAGGATCTTTTCTGCTATCAAACACACAGCATTTACAACATGTTAGCGACTGTGGCTATAAAATAATGTACAATAAAAAACAACAACATTGAAATAGTACAGTTAGTTTATACTCTATTTTGATGGTCCACTAGACATTCTACTAACTATAAGTAACCAACTTATTATATGAACCCTAACCTAACAGTCTAATAATACTCTTAGTTAGTTGACATGAAGTTGAAAAGTTATTTATAGTTAGTAGAATGTTTAAAGTGGACCATTGAGTGCATAACTTAGTTCATTCTAAATCATAACCCTTAAAATATAATGTACTAGATTGTACTGTCGTTTTCATGCACTTATAAAGAAACGGACAACACTTGAGTACATTGAAAGTGTTCAGATTCACTTAACTTCAAATCATCCAGAAGGGAAAAGCACCAATAAACAAATAAATGCCATGAAGATTAGTTATTCTGCAAGTCTGGTTGCATGTTGAGTATTTGTCACTGTATGAAACTCAGACCTAATCTGTCATCATCACCACAAGTATTGAATCTGTCTGCAGTGCTTGCCTAGAGACAAAATACATTCAAATTTACAATCAGTCATGGGTTGCAATTCTGCATTCACACGACAGCATGCCACAGATTTATGATCATGAGAGATGGATGAGGATGTCACCCCTGGGCTCGCTCTCCTGTCTCTGGGTCCACTTTACTGTCTAGATCTGACAGAGAAAAAGGAAAAGCATCAAAAATGATCCTTTACAAAATATGTATCAGGCATATGGTGATCACTTTACAGCACTGCCAGAGCCACGGTCTGCTTCTCTTACCCATGATCGTATTGGAGGACAGGCGTTGCTGGTTAATAAGGCTAATGTTGGAAGGTCCCAGATCGTCTGATATTGTGTGACTCGAACCAGTTGGTGGATACATATCTGTGTCCATGGCTGTTCAGATAGAGGGGGAACAATAGCTTTAATAATAATTTAATGGTGAACGTGATTTCACCAAGTACCACATGTTCCTGGATCAACATCGTTGTTGATCCTGGAACAACTTTCCAATCAACCAATCAGATTTGAGGGACAAGTTTACAGTTTATGTCAAGTTTAGGTTTAGACCCAGGGTGAGGTGCTTCAACATCAGTGTTATTCACCTATCGTTTCCCTCTGATTTTAGGGAAAAGTTATGGGTAGGGTTAGGTTTAGGGGTAGGGATAGGGTAAGGACTAACTTTTGGGACAGGAATGTTATTCCAGGATCAACAAAATATTATGATCCAGGATCATGTCTTACTAGGCAAAATCACGGTGACCTAATTTAATACCATGCATGCATAACAATAACAGTGTGCTTTTTGGCTGCTGTAGAATCACACTTTGAAGATCCACTAAAAATCACATTTGGGACCAGTTAGTTAAAAGTCTTAACAGAACAGAATTCTGTGCAATAATTTTTGTATAACAGGCTAGTTCTGAGAAAAAAAGGGACATTTTATCAAGAAATGCAATACAATTGGACAATAAAGAGGTATCTACACTGAATGCATTCAAAGATTAGAAACTGCACTAGTTGCTACATTCACTCTGACCTGAGAACTCTTCGTGCAGATGGGAAGCAGACTGTGGGGGTCTAGAGAAGGTCTTGACTTCGTCTTCGACGGCTCGGTTGATCCCGCAGTTTGAAACGGAAGGTCCTGCTTGAGGCGGGGGTTCGCATGTTCTCCAGTGGCCTCCAGTGGGCACGAGCGTGCTCCTGCAGTCTGTGCATTGTGGTTGATAAAACAAGTGCTAGTACATAACTTATTTTGCAACTTCCGACAGACAGCTGGCACAATGAACAGATAATATTACTCGTAATTCAACAAAACAAAAAATGCACCCAAGGCCGGGTCAAAACTATCGTCGAGGGTAAAAGCAGACGTATGTTACGATAAATGTCTCGCATGCCAAACCATAACTTTTCTCTTCAAAAGAACATTTTTAATTATATTTTTTTCGCCAGATTATTGTTTATACGTTATGGGTTTTAATTGTTTATATGAATTAATTAATAGTTGATAAATCAAGTTCTGTCATCGTTCTTCTTACCACTGCACACGTTTCTCTTCAGCTTTCTAAACGGGCAGTTCTCCCTCATCCGAAACAGACAAGCGCTGTGTTTCCTTCGGCCTTGAGATGACATTCTGACTCAGACTTATACAGTGTGATATGAATATTAAAATGTTGGTGGTCTGCCGTCAACTTTCCATGTACTCGAGCTGTCAAATGACAACAGGTAGTAGGAAATACTTTTTGCCCTCCGACAAAAATTGTACTAGGACTTGTTGAACAGGTTAGAGACGACCACCGTCGCAAGCACTGAACTGCGTATTTGCATTTAATTTATTAACAAAAAGTCACTCGCAGAAATGATAGACAAGATTGATTCTTAAAAAAAAGAAGTGTTTATGAACAAATAACAGGATGGAATTAATTCCCGCATACATTCATTTGCTCTAAACAGGCTTCTTATATCTTTGCAGCTTTGATTTAATTACAAGTATTTAATTACAAGCTGTGATAACTAAAGTTATACCTTTCTATACATTTTCTTTACAAATCTGTTAAAAATGTATGTCTACACTTTGCACAAAGTAAACATCACATTGCACTTATTAGTAAAGAGAGATTAAGGAGTGGCTGTGGAAAAATACAAGTTTGGGCAGGCCACTAACTTCACACACCACACAATATTTTAGACTTGAATAAGCAAACAATGCCTAACCAAAAAAAAAAAAATCAAAAAAAAAATACATGCTTGTGGAATAAATATTTAGAATTTTGCTTTCTTCTTGTTGACATTCACATCTTAAAATAGATGAGTTTCAACCATGGAGCTTTCGATTGGTGAAGAAGCTTATTCTACATTTGCTTTGTTCATGTTTGGCTGTACTAAAGGTAGTTCATTTTAATTAGCAGTTTAGTGTTTAAGGTTTCATTACACAGCTTCTATTTATAAGTTAGTTATAGAAAAAGAAAAAGAAAAAAAACATTCCCCCCTTCGCTCCACCCCTCCTCTCTCTCTCCTTTGACTTGAGTTCTGGCAATTTTGACCCACCTGGTCACTCAGGAAAGCAAAGAACAGGAGTGGAAAATTAAATCACAGTTGGATTAAACATTCTCAGACACAAATGTCCAATTTAAGTTGGCTCTAAGCCTAAAGAGATCTAGTCTTTCATTTGGCAGTAGCAGAGGTGTGGCTTGTTTAGCCCCAGAACCTCTGTTTGGTTTGGGGAACAGGTGTCTCTGGGATGTCTGGGGCGAAGATTGAGCCTGCGGATTCGGAGAGGAAGATGAAGTAGAGGTTGGCCACCAGCATAGCCAACGTGGGCAGAAACGAGAACCCAAAGCCGACACCTCTGAAACTGCTGCCACATGCCGCTGCGACCCAGTATAGCAACCTGTGATAGGCATAAAGACACACAATTACACTTAAAAATATAATACAAATAATGTTAATACACATTGAATATCTGGGATTAAAAATCTAACTGAAACCTATAAATAAACTAAGATATGAAAAAAAAAAAAAAAACTTTAACATAAACATGGCAAAAAGTGAAAAAAGTTAATTAGTCTTTGCCAATCACTAGATATGAGAAATGTCTGAGCAAGTGTTTGCGGCCTTTTCTAAATCAGAGATTCGGTCCTGTACGTTTAAATTGGATTCTGTACCTGCCAAAGGCAAAAACGATGGTGAGAAGAGGAATTAGTTTCAGCAGATCCTGTTTCAGGTAAGCAGCCATGACAGCCAGTTGGAGGAAGTAAAGGAGGAAGAGGGAGATGGAATCCTCCACATAGCGCTGGTGAACTGCCACCTGCTTAACTTCTCTCTCCCCCTCAAACCGTGGCTTCAAGGAGCGATACCACAGACGAGACACACCTAGTACCAACATACCTAAGAACAACAGTTTCAAAACAGCTCTGAATAAACGAACGAATGAATGAACACAAAGATACACTGTATCTATCAATGTTGCGTCATTTCAATAGTCACAACAGTCTGAGTGCCTCATACTTACCAAGGACAATAGGTATGACTGCAAAAACAGAGCAGCGCAGTGTGTAGACCAGCCTTAGGGGGGCGCTGTCAAGCAGAGGGGCATCAAAGGGCAGGAAGACGTACCCGCCCCACACCAACAAGGGGAAGATCAAAGCTGAAGTGAACATGGACACACCCAGTTTAAGAGCATCACGATTAGATCCACCAAAGTTACCTGGGAGGAAGAAAAAAACAAAAAACCTTAGACCTTACAAAAGTATAGTTGCAGTTCAGTCAGAGGTGTGTGGTTCACAATATTGGCCCTTTCTGCTGTTTTGTATGAAGGTACGGTCACATTAACAAAATTTTGGCAGAATTTCACTGTCAAAAATAATGATAAATTTAAATGTAAAAATTATAATGGTTATCCCCTCTTTTTTTTTTTTTTACATTTCATTCAACACTCAAAATAACAAATTAAAAGGTTTTAAAATGGGGTTTTCGCAGCTATAGAAGAACCATTTCTGGTTCCATAAAGACCCTTTCATTGAACAGTTCTTAAAATAACCATTTTCTTCTTAGTGTGATGAACATTTTAATAATCTAAAGAAACTTTTTTTTTCCCACTATAAAGAACCTTTTGTGCAACAGAAAGGTTCCATGGATGTTTATGGTTCACATGGAACAATCAATGCTAATAAAAAAAACTATTTTTAAGAATGAATAATATTCAAGGTATACATTTAACCAGTTCATGCATTCCTGGGAATTGAACCTATGACCTTGCCGTTGCTAGCGCTATGTTGGTGATTTATGATTTAATGATTTAATGATTTAACTTACAGCAGCGTGATTTGGTTGTGACTGGCCAGTCGTGGTAATAGCCTTCTATTGGGGTTCCACGCGTCTCATGTGTCCCGAGGAAGACACGTCTCTCTTCTTCAGCATCTCTCCAGTGGTCTGCAGCCTCCTGCTGGCTGGTGGAGCGCAGGATGGTGATGCTGGGGTTGAAGACTCGGGCTGCGTTCTCTGGCATCATGTTCATCTCCTCCATCTCTATCTCTGAACAGGTGCTTTTCACTCCGTTTCTCAACCCAAAGTCAGAAATGCTCTCTTTCCCTGTCTCCATTTCTCTCCATTCCTCACCTGTCTTCCTCTTCTCTCCCATCCCAAACTCCTCCCTTTCGCTCTCAGTCCGGCTCACTCCACCCCGGACCGAGATACAATCTGATCTCACGCTTACGCTCTCTCCATCCTGGACTGGCAGAATCTGTGGTCCGGGTTTATTCTCAGGCCACTGTAGGGTACTGGGTTCCATATTTGCAGACTTGATCATTTCCTCTTCCTCCTCCTCATTGTTATTCACATTCTTTGTTAGCTTGTCCACATCTGCTACCCATTCAGGTGTTTGGGGCACCGCTGGTCCGGGAGGGCCCGTGTCCATTGTCCCTGGCTCTGAATACAGAAATTCTGACAGTGAAATAAATGGAGAAGCTGGAAACAGTCTGAGTAATTTTGTAAGATGTTTACATTTTCTGAAAGGTCATCTTCTACAGGAACCAATATGTAATGAATTATTGGAAGAATAAATTATGAAATGTATTCATACAGTAAAGAAGAACAATAACTTAGCCGATCAGCTAGTCATTGAGTGTGTCACAGTACCTTAGTCATTTAACATATACCTTAGCTCATGATGCTTTTCAGAAACGTGGCCCTGATAAATACTAGTTTAACCTGGACCTGTATGAATTTATTTGTTCTGCTTAACCCAGAAGAAGATATTTAGAAGAATATTGGTAACCAAAAAGGTGATGGGCCCCATTGGCATCCATAGTATGTTTTTTCCCCATACTATAGAAGTCAATGGGGCCCCTCAACTGTTTAGCTACCCATATTCTTCAAAATATCTTTTGTGTTCAGCAGAATAAATCAATTCAAACAGGTTTGTAATAGATTGACAGTGAGTAAATGATTTGGGTGAACTATCCCTTTAAGCTACTTCCCAGAGTAAAATGCATTTTTGGGCTGTTTTTTTGGCGTTTATCAGAAAGAAACTTGCGCTGACAAATCATAAAATATGTCAGTGCCATTGTTTTGTCTCAAGATGCACAACAGTAAAGTTGTATCTAAAACTATAAATAGGCTATCATAGTCGTAAAAGGAAGTTGAGTTCCCTACTCTATGAAGACAGTGGAATATTTATTTTGCAGGAAATTAGGCCCTGCGCCATTTTAGCCTTAATAATTAGTGTCACTAGCCTACTTGTATTTAGCCCGACTAACTTAGTTCGCAGACGAAAAACAGAGAAGCGATGCGAGGCCTCAAAACAACATGGACACATGATCGCATAAACAGAGCGAGTTCAGAAGAACCACATAATAACTCTAAACGACAACACTTATTCTCAGTCTGTTATTGTCTTAAGGACACATATGATCTTCATTGGGTCCAAAAAGCCTTAATTTAATAAAGAGAAGAAGATGATTCCATAATCAGGCCAAAATGAGTTTAAATCGTACGGCATGTCACAACAGTCGAAACATTAAAAAGCGCTTGTCCCACAAGGCTTGTGGAACATTTATATCACGTGAAGCAAAACTTTCTAATGTGCTCACCCAAATTTCAGCGCAGGATATTTTGCTTTCAGAATAGTTTTTCCTCTATTGAAATGAAACTCCCGAAGTGGAAGTTCAGGTGTGTCCAGGTGAAGTTTGTTAAAGGGACAGACTCTTAAAGGGGACGTTTATCAGTCAGGTTCTTAAGTGTCATCGGTGTTGTTGCGCTATGAGCCTCTTTTCTTTACACATGCATAAACTCATACCTACATATATGTGTGTGTGTGTGTACACATTTATCAGCAGCTTCACTTAATTCTAGAGTTTATGTGTGTAAAGAAAAGAGGCTCATAGTGCAACAGCACCGATGAAACTTTAAGGACCTGACTGACAAACTTCCCCTTTAAGAGTCTTTCCCTTTAACAAACTTTAACAAAAATAGATATATCCCCACATACATTTCCTGCTAAAACCAGTTTCCCAGCTAACAATTTTTGGTTCCCAGAACGTAATTTTTTATGGTTTGTTTTTGGTTAGCCAGGAAAGTTTTCTTAACGTTCCCAGAACGTTAGTTTTCGGTTCCCAGAATGTTTTTTATGGTTTGTTTTTAGTTATCCGGTAAAGTTTTCTTAACGTTCCCCTAACGTTAGTATTTGGTTCCCAAAAAAATAACCAAACGGGAACCAAAAACTAACGTTAGGGGAACACTGTGTTAACTGGGAAGGTTGCTTGTTTGTCTTTTCAGGTCTCCTGGCTGAAAAGTGCCCCCAAATCCCTCTAAAACCTTCAAACAGACCAGCCTTAATCAGCTCTGTCAGATTGGGAGGCTATAACTACCTTAAACTGGAGTCTTAAACTGGTAAGACTACCAGTTTAGTCTTAAACTGGTAAGACTACATTCATTCAAAAGAGTATTTCCTTTAAAGTCCATCTAGCGAATCAAATATGGAAGGTGATGGAGACTTTTAGGCTGATAATTTATTTTAAAATAAATTTAACAGGTCAGTCTTTAGGTAGGCTACTATCATAATATTGGTACATCACAGCTTTGTCGCAGTAGTCCGTGTGTTTTCATCTACAAGCTAAAGAACATGTCACAACAATGCTATACAATCCCAAAGACATTGGTAATCTTTTGGCAAGTGTCGAGAACATACATTTAAATACAAATTATGATACTTCAAAAAACAAATGAGGCAGAACAATATAGCACAAGATTGATTCAGTTCTGCACCGTTACAACGTTGCAATGAGAACATAATGTCAGTGAAAGCCATGACTGTAAATAGCACAACATGCTTGATGAAGTAGCACTCCTCTCGCTACATTACATGTCTCATTACCTTTCCCTCTACAATAGGCCTGATTCATTTTGCATCACAGTACGCTGTTCTGAGCTCAAAGAGCCCCTGTGGGATGTGACGCTGTAAAATGGAGCCGTCACTGCTTTCCTGAGGTTGAGTGAGAGCACATCTGTACATGGTGACATGAGAAGATGAAGACAGATGACTTTGAGATGTTTTCTTGCTGCACACTCCCTCCAGTGAAAGCTGCTGTCAGCATGTGTGCCAGCTGTTAGCATAATGCTAATTAAGGGGTTAAGGCTGTTTGCATGCTGTTCTGGAGGTTCATCTGATGTCTTTCTCAACAGGAGAAAATGTTTTTGGACCAAAAAGAGTCAGAGTGAAGGGATGAGTGTCCCCTGCCATCTGATCAGGCCTTTGAATTGGAACTAGATTTTATGAATAATGCCTAGAAGAATGACATGAATCAGTCGATAATTGCAAAAACCCTTCTCATGCACCAGGGTTGTGCAAAATTCAGAACTGAAGAATGAAGAATGGCTCCCTTTCAATTCCTGACTGAGAATTTGATTTGATTTGGCAACACCCCACAAGAGTTTAATCAGAATTTGAATTGGAATAACATAATTTACTCAATTGTAATTTTATAAAATTCAACAGAAATACATTCTGGAAAATGAAGTGTTCTTCCACCTCACCCACAAAAGTGACATTTTTAAATATGATGAAATGTACACTGCCCGGCCAAATAAAAAGTTGCTGTTTGGATTTAAATAAGGCAACTGCTTAATAGTCTATAATTGGATAATTGTTGCAGTGATTATTATGCTTCTAGCATGTTATATGTTTGGCAACAGCTCTTCTAACCCTAATTAATGGAGTGTGTAGCTTTTCCTTTCTTAAACAAGCACGTAGGAAGAGACATCATGGCCATATTCCAGGATTACAATGTAAAGATTCATCAGGCTCAAATTGCAGAGGTGGACAAAGTACACAACTTCCTTACTTGAGTGAAAGTACAGATAATACTGGTCAAATATTACTCCATTACAAGTAGTAAAGACCGAAGTAAAGACCACTCTGAAGAAGTACTTTAGTATCAAAAGTAAAAAGTAAATGTCAATGCATTGATTTATTATTGTTGCATTGTTGTACGTAATACTTACAGTACCTTATGCCTCTGAATCTATACCTGCCCCTACCCTCATATCAATATCAAATTTATTTCTAGAACACAGTTCCAGTAGTGGGATTGAATAAGTGCACTCAGTAACGTCCATAATGGTTTCGGACACCCAAATGGCTGTTCCCTCAAATAGTGCCCTATTTTAAGTTTTTTGGCTTTTAGTATGAATATGTTAGCCTTACTGTTATCTATAAGCTAGTGTGCTCCAAAACAATGACAAAATTCTCATTTTGAAGACCAAACAAACCCAACAATGAAAATGAAAATCAGGTTGATGTCAGAATCCAACATCAGATTGATGTTAATCTCGAACGTTGGACAGACGTTGTATTGTGGTTGGAAATTAAAGTTGGGTTGACATCAGAACCCGACTGATGTTGGTTTCTGACGATGATTTTCATTTTCAACCCGACGTTGGGTTCTGATGTCAATCCAACGTCGGGTTCTGCCGTCAACCCGACTTTCATTTCCAACCAAAATCCAACGTCTGTCCGACCAAAATCATCCCCTGACTAACGTTACTACTTTCTACTCAAGGACCTTGACAGAAATGTAGTGGAGAAAAAAGAACAATATTTGTCTTTCAAATGTAGAGAAGTTAAAGTAAAAAGTTTCCAGAAAAAATAATACTCAAGTAAAGTACAGACACTCAAAAAGTGTACTTAAGTACAGTACTCAAGTAAATGTACGTTGTTACTGTCCACCTCTGTCAAATTGTGAAAGAATGGTTGGGATGGAGCATGAAGAATCATTTTTCACACATCTGAGACCAGACTTCAGACTTTAAATTCACTGAAAGTCTGCAAATGTGCATTGTCAATACAAGACCTTGACCAAAAACTGATGCACCTCTTGTTGCAATGTTAATGTTGTGATGTAATTTTTGGTCAAGATCTTACATTGACAATGCAAGGGTCAAGCACTTTGAAAAAGTCCAAACAGCGACTTTTTTTGGCCAGGCAGTGTATAAACTAAAAACAAATAAATGTCTATAGGTGACATTTAAAATCTATCAATACGTAAGGTCTATAAACCTTAGAATTTCAAGGTTTTTAAAACTTTTTACGACACCTCAATTCAAATTCAGCAGCTGAATTGGAATTTAAAAGTATGAATAAAAATCCCTGTCATACACACGTTTAATTTTCATTTTAATGTTGTTTTATGTATTAAGACACTCACTAGGTGAGATGTAAACATATCTTTTTTTTATTTATTTGGAAACAAATATAAAAGCACATTAAAATGCAAAAGCCACTTGTAAACTACATGGCACATTTTCAGTTTCAATAAAGTCACCAGCATCTCTCTGCATTTTAAAGGCTCAAATATATTGTACACGCCACTCAGCTAAGACACAATGTGCATCGTGAGAACAGTAGGTCGGTGTCATGGAGAAATAACACCGCTGCAATACTGACTCGAAAGCAATAGCTAAGTTGCACCTAAATGGCAATATTGACCTCCTCTGCACGCAAGACACATATCGCACCTGTTTATTTCAGCTTCATTTCTATTGAACATGTAAGTCAAGCAAATCACAGGTGAACCAGACTTTGAGAAGGAAAAATAACACTGCGCTGATAGCCCGGGCAGAACGGCAAACAAACGTTTGATAGAACAGTCCATTTCAACATCAGCAAATACTGAAGAACAACAGATAGGAAATCCGACTCCTCCTATTAAGAACACTGTAGAGAGAGGCGGGGAAAGGACCTGGCAAATCAAACATTCAATTTGCCCACAGAGGTTGGTAGGTCAGTACATTGATTGACATTTAGCTGAATAACAGCAGAGCCAGTTTCTCTGGCTGTTCTGTAAACACACGGATTTATAAGGCGCAAAGCTCAAGAGTCCCAAACCGAAGAGCTCAGAGAATGTAATCATCCTGGAACCAATGCACTGTGCTTTTATGATAAGTGTGGAATGAGTCATTGAGAAATGGATTAACCTACTTTTTCATTTTCCAATTTCGGAATTATTAATTTGTCTTTCTTTGACAAAAAGAAAATAATTAACCGTATTGTTTGTCTGTAATAAAGCTATTCGCCTGGTTTCCAACATAAAAGATTCATCGCTAAGACTTTTCAGCCATGCTGAACGTGACATCAGTGGTGGAAGCTATGAGTTGAAAAAACCCTGTCAGAACGCATGAGACATGAAAGTGGGTTTAAGTGCAGTTTTCAAATGGAAAATCCAGACCCACAAGTACACAAAACCACCATCACGGAACAACAACACTTGAGGGATACAGTCGGCTCTGAGGTGGAGGAGGTGTGGTGGTGGTTGTGTGTGTCGGCGTGTGTGTGTGCGTGTGAGTGTGTGCGTGTGAGGTAATCATCGCATGTCTCCTAGCCCGAAATCTGGCTAGCAGCTCAGGCAATGCGGTAGTCAAACGTGTCTTTTTCCATATAGTCTGTCCATGTGGAACTCGGCATGCTACTGTACGGATCCAGAAGGATTCGGAAGCAGCGCACGATCAGCAGCCCCAGAAAGATGAAGAGGAGGAGGACGAAGACGAAGGCAGCCTTCTGTTCCAGCGTGAGGAAAGGGATGGGCTGGGTGGCCCCAGACGCAGACAGCGTGCTGCTGTGGAGATGCTCGGCCATCCTCTCCAGTTCCTCGGCACGGGTCAGGGGCACGCGGCCATTTTCGCCACATTCGTGATCAACAGGTCCTTGTTTAGAGCCATTCTGGAAACACACAAGATGATTAGGAAAAATCGCTCCGTTAACAACAAGAAAAGACATTTTGAAACATAACAACATTGCGTTAGTTTCACATTCGCTCAGTTTAAAGACCTAACAACATTTTTGAGAATTCACGACAACAATTTCACAGCCAACGCAGGCCTCCCGTTTAAATGCATATACAACCACTATGTTATATAACATTACTATGTACATGTTTTAAAAGCATTAAATCCTCCAGCTCACATTACTAATGCACATCAGTGAAACGATTCAGCCTTGAGTGAATTATCGCTCTCATTTTAAGGTAATCGAATCTGTTTCTGACTGTGTTTTTGTCATGCCCCCTGATTCATTCTCGGTTTCTGTGGTAGTCGCTGACCCTTTAATGGTTCACTTCTTTGATGCTCACGATCAGCCCTGGCACTCCCTGTAAAGCCTGGCTCAATTTCCCCAAACGTGAAGGTTTCTCTTGAACAGTCGCATGCATCATATGGCAATGTGTTGTTCAAAATCCAACCTCATGAGCATTGGGTACCTATGGTTTGGATTCCAGAAACAAAGTGCCCGACACTAACACGTCTCCATTTATGATTTTATTTACCAGATTTCCATGTAAACATCCAATCGATCCCTCCTTAAAATGGGCTAAATTGCATTCTCACCGCTCTGACAGTTGAACCGGTGACGTCTGTACACACACACACAGGGCTGTGGATGTAATGGAAGCCTTAGTTTCTCACCTGTTGTTACTGAAGAGGATTCATCAGTGGGAGGGTGATGGAGACCCGAAATAAGCAGGGAGAGAGACGTCTTCCATCACGGCTGTCCGCCCAGAGACAGAAGGTTGTCACAACTTTTTCAACCAAGCTCGTCGATTTGTTCAGCAATCAAAATAAAATCCGTGGCTCTCCGCTTCCATTCCTCTCCTCTGTGGTCCAACTCCCTCTTTCCCTCGCCAAGATGAGCATGTAGTGGTGTCACATCACCCATAGCAACCAGTTGCCATAGCAATCCCTCCAAGTGTGTTCAGTAAAGCTGAGCTGGTGAGAGACAAGTGTGATCCAGCCAAAGCGCAGTGTAAATGTGTGTTTCTGTGAAGGCGGAGGATTTAATACAGACCGACTGATGTGTGATAACAACAGCGGCTAAAAATAGTGGCTACTTTTAACTTTGCAGGATTAACAAATTTTAATACGGTCTTTACTACAAGCTGCTTGCGAATGTCAGCCAATCAGCTTAAATGGGGAATGTCGTGCTTTCAGACATGCTGCTGTCATTTGATATGTCTGTGTGTATATACACTCAGTCTCCATATCTTCAGCACTGTCTGTAGAAGCACAGTCTGTAGGAGTTCTATTAACTGGATATGTTAAAACATTACTGATAGATCAGCTGACTGACTGATTTATTTATTATGTGATTGATGGCCGTGGAGAAATAATAATATAATAAATAATATCCAGCCCTGAATGGTGCAGGGAGGCTTCTCCATCATAGTGAATCAGGATTTTAAAAACACACAATGTTTTGGATGCATGTGAGATGGACAAATAATCATAAATAATAGGCAGTGTTTGTGAAGGAATATAGTGTGTAAACCACTAGAGGAGGATAGGGTAGGACTAGTATTGGTGTTATTATTATGAAGATAATAATATAATAATTCATATGCATTTCTTTGACTATGATTCTGCCAAATATATAAGTATGCATTATTTATAATCTGTAAAGGCATCAGAGGACCATAATGTGAATGCTATCAATGAAAATGATACAGATGATTCTGATGATGAACATCATAATACACACACAGTTTGATCACTGTGAAAATTATGGGGGAGGGGGATCAATATGTGATTTGTAATTTGGCAATATTAGTTAATCATATTGGAAAGTCTATTTATTATGAATAACTATAGTTAACTGTTATAGATCTATGCACAAAATGCATTCAATGACGACATTTTTAAATTTAAATGAATTCTCTTCTCACTTAGACACAAACACCACCAAAACTTTATGTACTATACAGGCCAATTTGTTTACACTCTCTTTTCAAAACTGTTAAACTTAAGTTCAAAACCTAGCACAACACAAAAATGAATAAGAAAAAAACAAAAAAAAGAAGAGAAATTTGCAACATTTCTACAGTAATACTATATTGAAATTTATTCTGAATCTAAAAAATTAAATACTATCAAAACAATTAGATGTAACTGAACACCTACACAAGTGTCAGTGTAGTCTTTCAATTTCATCACCAACCATTCAAAAGGGGAAACACTTAGGAATAATTTTGTACTATTGTAAGTAAACATGGACCATGTTACATAGTGCAGTGAATAAAGCAGTAGTGAGTGTCATTCTTGATTTGTAAAGATTTATATATTTATTTTTTTTACAAAGAAAACATTGTATAATGCAGCCTGTTGTTAGTGTTTTTTTAGGTTGTTGTTTTATGAGTGACACAGTGTACTTGTTGGGTGAAAACCTTAGCTAGTGTTATGGAAGAATGAGTTGATTTGAGACATGTATGAAGTGTTTTGTTAGTTTTAGAATTGCTTACACACAGTTTCTAAAATAATGGTTAATTTTTTCAAAATTCTACAGACAAAATCACTATACACGCTCACAACATGCAAAACGTCACACATCTCGTGCAAAAGCAAACATTAACTATTTTAACTCTAAAAATTGTTTTTGAGTAGTAACTCTGCAAACAAACATCAAATGATTAGCCATAAACACACCAAAATACACACGGATATGAAAAATGTAAAACATTACTATATTGTGTCTTTTGTATAGGCTATGAGGAATGCAGTCGAGTGTACAAGAGTTTGTCATAGTGCTCACACCTACAAATACACCATAGTCTACATACAGTAGTACACATGCACAATTGATGAACTTTACAATTATTGAACTGAACTGAATCAACACTGAACTGACTTGAGATGTATAATGACAATATTGGCTTGCTAAAGCTGCTTTACTGCATAATTTGAATATGTTACTATTGTGAAGCTGCTTTGAAACAGTCTGTATTGTAGGCCTATAAAGCGCTATAGTAATAAAGGTGACTTGACTTGACATGCATTTTCAGTATTTGCAAAATAAACAGAAATGCAAGATTGAAAAATGTATTTGTTGTGATCAAATTAGGAACATTTACACTAAACAGAAATCCAAGAGGGTAAAAATCATTTATTTATTTCTGAAAACATTGAGTTTTGATTTCTAAGTGATCGATTTATGCTAATCAGGTGTAGGTAATCGTAATGATCGTGGCATTTACAGTAAATGGTAGTGTTTTCAAAATGAAACACAGGAACTGGTCGTTTTTAATTTCTCGTTTCTGGTCGTTTAGAAACAGTGTTTAGCGTTTTGCAAAAAGTTTGTTTTATTTTGCAAACTGAGTGTAAGTTAAAGCAGATAATGTGCTTGCAGTTTTGGTGTCGAGATTAGACTAGGCTACATGGTTTCACCGGGCCTCAAGTACCACTTTGAGTTTATAAGCAATTTAAAAAACTGTAGTGCATTTATGAATGATAAATTAACAGCTGCGCCAAGTTGAAAGTTGGTTAGGAGAACTGTATGAAGAATTTTTTTTTTAAATGACCTGAGTTGAGAATATTGAGAAATTTGTCCTGGCGACTGTAATAACACAAATCAACTTTGTGTAGCCCAATAATAAACTGTAATAGCCTACCTGAGATTCGCGTCTTCAAATCATATCTTATTTTACATGTTTAGACATAAACTTCAGTCAGAGAATTTCCAGTCAAAGAATGGCCATCTCAAAGCTCAGTCTATTCTCGTCTAAATATGTTGAAATAGCGCCACCTACCAGATGTCCGTTGTAGTTCCAGCACCTGAACTCGGAACATCTGGTTTCCTCCTAAGGACACAGAGAACATCTAAACAATATATAGCCTATATGTTTGGCTGTGAACGTCAACGTAGTATTGATGTACGTAAATTAATTTTAACCATCTTCTACCTTAATTTTTATGAATGAATCTGTAAGATTCATTCAAGCTGGTAACATATGGTATATAAACTGGTATTAAACTCACCAGAGGTCTGATACAACCAGATTAATGTGTCATATCCAAAAATAAGAAGCTTTATAATGAAGTTTGGAGAACATTACATGACTTTACCATTTCTGACCGCTGGGTGGCAGCAGGGAACCGCCTTTGGGTTCTTTTCTCCTCATTGTTTTATAAAAAAAGTAGATCTGTAGATGGCGCCCTCTATCTCTGGATTACTTTTGTGCCAGACAAAATGAAAACAACCACATGAAAACACAAACCTTTAAAACAGACTCAGATTTTGTGTGAAGCATATAGTTTATATCACAAAAACAATGCATTATATTAGGCTGCATTTATTTAATTAACCAAGGTTGCTCTTAACTAGGTTTTTGACTTTATGGTAACAAACACAACATAACCATTCAGTTAAGGGTGAGAAAGGGGTCTACTACTACTACTACTACTACTACTACTACTACTAAGATTTAAACAAGTAAGCACTAATCAACATCCTCTCATCCACCCAGTTAAAAACAAAATAAAACCAGTAAGCTTTCAATCTTTGCTCTCTCTCTCAAGCTCCTTTGTTTTAAACTATGAACACAGCGAGACACTACTGCTGTACATCCTCAGCAGAAATATTGCAGTAATGAAACATTTGACTGATTCATTCCCATTTATACTAATATGAATGCAAATGGCAGAAAAGCGTGGGTAGCTCACAGATATTTGATCATATATTCCAAAGATTAATGATCTTATCGATCGTTATTATTCAGCTGAGAGTGCTGAATTAATGAGGTGTGAGGCATTCAATGTGGAATGCTAAAATGAAAACAGAAGAAAGGAACATTTAACACCATAATGCGTTGCATTTAATGACCCACATTTATCGTTTTTATTGCTGTAATGCACACAATATTTTTGTGGTTGCTTCTTCTTGTTCTCCATATCTCTTTGTCTTTTTAGCCACAACCACAGCCAAACGTCCATGTGTGACACGCCTGCAGTGACCTTTGACGGATTTCCTCTCAAAAGGGTGATGAAAGACAAAATAATTGCTTCTTTTCCAAATGTTTCAAGCTCAAATCTCTCTGATGCTTGATACTTGTGTGCATTGCAATCAACTGTCCTAAACACGTCCCCCTCACCATCAAAGCGTTGGATAAATGATGTGTTTATAGAGGAGAACTCAAATGCGGCTCTAGCTGAACAAAAGTGTGCAAGCCACTTTGAAATATTTTAGCTTCATTTCATCAGAGTAAAATCTTTTGAAAGAGGAAAGCGAGAAAGAAAGTGGCAGTCGGAGAAACGGGGAAATCATCTCCATGCTCTTGCAATGACTGCAATGACCCTCAGGCCATTTTTTCTGGCCTCCGTTTTGAGACAAGTGATTTAATTTTAAAAAAAAAAAAAAAAAAAAGAGGAAAGAAATTATACTTGTGGAAGATTGTGGTTCTGAGTCATTAACTGTGGGGAGGTGCACTGGTTAAGGCGGCTAATTGAATGTCAGCATGAGCCATTGAGAAAGAGCTCAGGTGCAGTGTCAGCAAAACCAGATAGGCGGGTGAGGGCAAATAAAGAGGGCTAATCTTATTACAGGACTAGTTTGCCAAAAAATCATTTACGCACCCTCATGGCATTCCTAACTTTATTTCTTACGTGTTACACAAGAGAATGTGCTTTGAAGAAGGAACTCTTTTTATGCATGCAATAAAAGTCAATGGGGTCCAAGTGCAGGTTTGTAAAAACATGAAGGTGAGTTAATGATGACAGAATGTTAATTTTTTGGGGGTGAACTATCCATTTAAGTTCTTCTACATGTGTGCATGTTTGTGGCTGCCAGTTCACCAAACTCTCTTTATGTTGGATCAAGTGCAGCTTCAACTGCAAGAACAATGTTTACAAGAGGTGTGAACTATTGCTCCCTCACACACCACATTATCTCACTCTGTCTGGACCTTCTTCCTCATTCACTGGAAATCCAGCCTGCATTGTCCACAGATACGGAAAGGGAGTCTCAGAGCAGTATCTTCTCTGCTTTATGTCTTCCCTGTGCTATGTTTTTTGGCGCTCTTCCACCATTACACATGCACAGCAGGAAGAGAACTCTTCTCCAGATGCTCCCCATCTCTCACCGAAAGTCGCAATTCATATTCAAGAATACACGACCAGATTGTTCCATTTTTAGCCTGTTAGAATCTCAAACTAATTGGGCGCAAAAGCAAAAGCACCCTAGAAAGTCTCCTGCTGCTTCTGGATTACTTCAGTCTGTGGAGTCCAGGCACCTGGTTGTTTTTCAAAGCCTCCTCAACAGGGCCCGTCTCTGGGACCCCCGCACTGCAGACCGCCTCTAAAAGCCTATGATAGGAACATTCAATCTGTCTGCTCTCGTTTCATCAGATCACTCTTTTTTTATTTCCATCCCCCTCCTCCAGTCTGAGCTTTAATGGGAACGAGGAGAGAGGCAAACAGTGATTACAGGTATCAGGGGTTAATGCCGGATCTGGGGTAGGAGATAGGACCCTGTGAGAACCAACAACAATTTGGCACAGAGGCCATTCATCACTGATTGTTTGGAATCTGAACTAATACTATTCTTTTTTTCAATTCAATTGATCTTTCTAAGCACTTTTTAAATACATCTCAATCAATCAATACAGTAGGGAAGAGTGGGGTTAAGATGTGCTCAAATCATCTCAAACTGGTTTCTTGAACATGCCAATGAGTTCACTATACTCAAATGGCCTCCAGTCACCAAATCTCAATCCAATAGAGCAGCTTTGGGATGTGGTGGAACGGGAGATTCGCATCATGGATGTGCAGCCGACAAATCTTAGGCAACTGTGTGATGCTGTCATGTCAATATGGACCATGATCTCTGATTAATGTTTCCAGAACCTTGTTGTAGCTATGCCACAAATAATTAAGGCAGTTTAACAGCAAAAGGGGGGGGTCCAACCCGCTAGCAAGAGTGTGTGTGTGTGTGTATATATATATATATTTACATTGTACATACATACATATATATATATATATATATATATATATATGAAGAGTTCAGATGCAAAAGCCTCTAAGTGCCATCTGAAATCTTCTTATAGAATGATCTTTTTAACAAGCTTGTATATTTAAGTTCAGTAATTTCACTTAAATGACAATTAATAGGTAATTTTCATTGCCATTTAAGTGAAATTACTGAATTTAAATATACAAGCTTGATAAAAAAGATCATTCTAGAAGAAAATTTCAGATGGCACTTAGAGGCTTTTGCATCTGAACTCTTTTATATTTTTATTTACAATGTAAATCATTTACGTATTTCACAATAATTCAACACCTTGACATGACACATCTTACCCCCAATAATGGACCACTTTTTTTCAAGTCTTATTTCTATAACCTAATGTTATGCTTTCAGTTGATAAACATACTGAAAGATAATTAGGAATATTAGTTTAAAAAGTGGCGCAAATTACCCAACTCTCCCAAATAATTAAAATTCTGTATTATTAAACTCAGAAAATCACCGGCATCTTGTGACAGAACAGATGTCCCGTGACAGCTGGTGATGTACGTGTGTCCTGCAGAAGTTATTTAGATGGTCTGGTGCTTTGACGGATGCCAGTCTATGGCAAGCTAGGAGTGTGTGTGTGTTAGTTGGGATGGGGGTCGTGCTTTGTAGGTTAATTAGGAGTGGGTAGAGAGATGAAGAATGTGTATATATGCGTGTGTGGGCTGAGTTTATGTGGCTAATTAGGCTGGGAATCATTCAAGCTTCTGGGGGACAGATGTAGGGTGTATATGGTGAGCAGGTTGGGGCAAGTAGGCAGGGAAAGCTGCCAATTTAGTGTGAGATGGTCAGGGAGAGTATATTTATATGTGTCAGTGTGATAGGCAGTGGCAGGTGTGTTACTGTGTCTCTTTGTAAAAGTGCTGAGTAAAAGCACCAGGGCACCAGAGAAAACTGGTTGAAACCAGTCCGGACTGTAATGGGGGGTGTGCAATGGATGTCTGGCATACTGGACATGCCGAACATAGTGCATAAATCTCCACTGACCTAACAGTTACTGTACTACTGCTCGGGACTTCCCCATTCAGCACACGTGTTGGATCACAATATCAGTTAGAACATCTCATAGACATGATGGTTTTTATATGGGGGATGGTATTTTCTGAATCCTAACCCTTAAAATAATTAAGCTGATATTTATTTTCATGTTATGGTTCATAACTGATAACTAATATTACAATTGCTATTTTGAAATATAAATAAATAAAAAATAAAACGCTAAAATCACTTGTGAATTCAGGCATCAAAACTGCATGTTTTGAAGTATGAAAAATGCAGTATGAATGCATTTTATGTGGTAATTAAAGGGATAGTTTTATTCTCATATAAACATTGATCAGCAAACATAAACAGAAGCTCAACCATGCTTTTCGAGAGAACAAACCTCTTGCGGAAGCTCAAACGTGATGTGTAAGTCACAAGAATGAGCCTCATTGGTTCTCACACATCAAGCGAACATGCTTGAGCTTCCGCTTACCAAAGCGGAAAGCTCTCAGATTTCATCAGAAATATCTTCATTTGTGTTTCGATTTCGAAGATGAGTTATTAAAGACATAATTTTAATTTTTGGGTGAACTAACCCTTTAAATGATTTGTGTTTTTAAGGTTATCATTCTGAACTGCATTTCCCATCACTCATTGCCTGGACTCATTGTGTGCTGATTGCTTCCACCTGTGTATTATCTCGATTATGTTCTCCTATAAGCCCCGTGAGTTCAGTCATTCTTTGCAAAGTCTTGCTGCATGTAAGTGTTACACTGCATTTTGGGAAACTATCTCTGGTTTCCTTGCCTGTCTCCCTGAATTACCCTGTCTGCCTGTGCCTTGGATCCGATTGATTACCTTGTGGTTTTGACCTTATGCATGTTATATGGATTACGATTATGGATTACATTCAATAAAGCTTGTGTTCGGATCTCCTAGTCACATCTCTGAGCAGGACATGGAACAGTGACATAGTCAGATTTAAGACTGTGATATTTACAGTTCATCCATAGCTTTTCAGAAATGTTTCTGGTATTGTTGGTTCTGTCAAATAGATTTACAGTTAGGAGCTTTAAAAACTTTAATATCAACTACACATTTTCCTCGGCTGTTAAATGAGCAGGCAATGGATCGCTCTATTGGCTTATGATTGTTAATAGAAATGTTCAAGGATCAGTAAAGAATTCAGGAAAATGCTCTACTTGGCTACATTATGTGCAACTCTTCTAGTCATTCAATCCTGGAATCCTTTAGTTCTGGTTGAGAACCAACTGGCTTTCAGAGACAGACTCAGAATCCCTGAGCATGACTGCGAGTTATGTTATAGAGTTTCCTAAGCCATGTTTGTTCTGTAAGTCTATGGACAGAGGACATAGTGGGACAATATTACCATGACAACAGGAAGAGAATATGCTGTAGTGCTCCATCTTTGGGGGGCATCAGTCATGAGGTTATTTGCTCTGTCACATGCATATGTAATTTATGTTCATCAGGAATGAACCTGAAGAGGTGACGACTCTTTTGACTTGAATTATTAAAATATAAATGAGGCAAACAGCCAGCAGTGAACACCATATTGTAACTGCAAATCTGAAGAGCCATTTACACATCAAGGACACAGTCCACTGGCTGTCTGTCTCCTAGTACACTTATGGAGCCATGTGGTTCTTTTTAGTTTATGGTTTGTATAAATGTATCCAAATGCTGTGTGGTTTGTGGTGCTGTAGCATGTAAAAGTCTCTCTGAGAGGGAAGCCAGACCGAGAATCTGCTAAAACATTCAGGAATGATACAGATGCTTACAACGTTGCATTAAAGATAAGTTTGAACACAGACTGTGTATTTTACATTTCTAGAGCAGTGCAATTCAACAAATCATATTAATTGTAAATAGTTAGGACAGCAAAATAAATAGGATGATTTGATATTTATAACAACACGAGCGCGATAAGGCTTTTATACAATAGTTCAACAAATAAGATGGTAGTATTGAGTAACCAATTTTGCCAATATCTTTGCTCCGCATACGGAAAAGTTCAACCAAAACAAAACAAAGTCAAAGCAGAACCGTGGTGCGTCTCCAAGCAACACACCGTAGTCATTCCTGAACGAATCAATGTTTTGAATTATTAGGTTGATTCAATAACTCACTCATAACTCTTGCTCCTGAATAACATCAGTGTGTTGTTGAATAGGGGTGTAACGGTTTAAATTGCTCACAGTTTGGTTTGTATCACGGTTTTTGGATCATGGTTTCTGTATGGTTTGGTATGTGCAGCTATGTTAAGAAAAAGGACTCCTGTCACATAAAAAATCAAGAAAATAAGAACAAATAATCAAACTACAAGCAATAGCACAAATAAATACAATAGAGCAAAGATACAAATAAAATAAACAGTGCTTTTCAGGTAGGTCTTAAGGCCCCGATATACACACGGTGAAGTTCTTTTTCGTTCTTCACTTAGGGGTAAAACGAAGTTCGAAATACATTAGCAGCGATATACTGTTAGCGAACATCCGACGCCGCCCACACTGCTGAGAACGATGTTTAGATGAATATGTAAATATGAGCTGCGCGCTTTCCTCTCACTCGTAGACGTTTGACCTCAATGGACTGAACAGGATAAATGAACTGGAAAAGATTTCCATGTTAAAGAAGGCGGAGCCTCCGCGCACACCCACCTATTATGTTATCGCCACGGACCAATGGTAGTACGAAGGTGTTTACCAGCCGTAGCAAACTTTTCCAGAAAGTTCGCTTAGGCAAGCTTCATACTCCCAAAACAAACTCCAAACGAACTTAGTTTCGGCCTGATTTTGTGCGAAATGACATCACATCAAATCGTTCTTCGATTTCGCTTGAAGTATATCGGGGTCCTTAAGTAGTTTTCAGGTACAGAAATTGAATAAAGAAATCAAATGTAAAATAACACTGCATAATCTTCACTGTACAAATGAAATAAAGATGAATTCTTATTAAAGTTACAAAAGTTATTCAGTCAAGAGCAGTGAGTGATTTCTTTGCCATTTGTTGTTTGATTAACATTAAAAACAAGGACATCATCAGGAAAATTAAGCTGCTGTCACTTTAAGATAATGTACGGATCCAATACACTGATACTGTACACACACATGCGTTGTCTTTCTCGAATGTTTACGTTCATTTAAGACATATCCGACTATGTTTAGTATACTCGCCAAGATGGGCATGTGGACTTTTGTGTGAATTTTTCCGTTTAGGCACAAGAAAACTTAAAAGCAAACACAATTTAGTATTCATGTGCTGTCTGAGACTAACACGTCAGGAACTGTGATGTCAACAACAGATTTACATACTAACAGTTGATTGGACAGCTACACTCACGTGAAACACATTAGAGGAACTGTGTCTGTTTTACGTGTTCATTTTTTTCCCCCAAGGACGTTCCACCCCTATGGTTAACGAATCAGTTGATTAAATGAATAAATGACTCACTCATATTGAATATTACTTGTTACTTTACTGAACGAATCAAAGGTTTTGAACGAATTGGTTGAGTGATTCAATGCTGCTGTAGTTGCTGTATAACATATGAATTGATTACCACTTATATAGAATATAACTGGGGGTGAACATTATTGTTTCTATTAAACTCAGTCTGAGGAAACACAAATATGCCTGTTTAATAATATCTGACATCATGTGGAAGACCAAACAATATATTTCCTGACTAAAATAGCAAGTTCAATTTCATAGAGTACATGCTGGAGCTATTTTTAACATTTTTCATTTACAGAAAACACTATGTATCAACAAATGATACAACTCATATTCTCAGCAGAAAACAAAACCAATAAATCGGAGGAATTTTAATATCAGAACCATCCATCTCTTTGTAATAAAAGTAATGCAAATGAAGGAGTGTAGCACTGTATATTTATGCCAAACACGGCAGCAAAATCATAACCATAACTATCAGCTATCTTTCAAGATGATCTCACAGATACAAGAAACAGCCCCAAAAGTAAAAGAAAGCATACAGAGAAAGAGAAGGGAAGATAAAAACTCTTTACAAAAGAGACATGAAGGATTCTGAGCACAACATGGATTTACTAATTTACTTTTCCCCCTTGAATTTAGATACCAACCAGGGTCAAAAATGAAGCAAAAATGCCATAGGAAACTGTATTAAATTCCTGTTTTTATTTTTTATATTCAATATCTGACTTTTATATTCTACTTATTTGTTTTGTTCAAGGCACATATCACATAAAATATGTTGTCCAAATGTTGATGTTGAGTTCATTTTATGGGTAAGAGGTAATACATTCTCAGTCCAATTATTCATATTAAGAAATTAAGTTAATGGATTTATTAATTTATGTTTTTGAGAAAAATATGACACATTAGATTAGCCATATGGAGATTTTAAATATAGCCCTCGTAACAATAAAATACACCCATTGCACTTATTGGAAAATGTTATTTCTGACACTGATACTAACAATAGGCTAATCAAAATCAGAAAAGCCTTCACACTTCATAAAGGGGCAAAATAATGTTCTCATTAACAGCTAAATAGTGCCCCATATTACACAATGAACCTATGAGTACACACACACACACATACAGAGACAGTCAGCAGAGTTGCATGTCGCAATGTCAGCAGTGTCTATTGTCATACACGGTTCTGTATACATCCTTTCAGCTGTGTTATTGTGAAATAGACAAAAAAAAAAAAAAAAAAAATTCCTATGCGCTGACAAACAAACTCAAGCATCCAAATATATCACAACAAACCACCACAGCATTTTCACAAAAACCTTTCTGGGTCGAGTGATGCAGAGCAGGTTAAGGGTCATCGCTAAAATTCACGCGGGCCTGACATTTTTTTGGGTGGTCCCCTTCTCCTTCGGATCCATTGAGCTGACTATATAGCGGTTCTCCTCATGTAAAGATGATATTCTATATATTGAACAACAAAATGTATGCGATTTTATCTACAGAAACATTCGGCTGCTCCTGACAGAGGAAATCCATCTCCAGAATACATTTCTCTAATGCTCTCTCACTCTTAGAGTGCTGACAACCAGCCAGAGAAACAGAGCCAGTGAAAGCAAGAGAGGGCTAAATAAAATGATGGAGGAAGAACCAGGAGACGAGAAAGTGTATTCTGGTGTGAATTTGATGATTCCCATGGAGGTGATATCAGGTAGTAACGCTCTTGATGACACCTGATGAGTACTGAACTAAGAACTGTGGGTAATAACTGAGACTGTTCAGCTCCACCTGTCAGACAACCTGCAGTTAGTGTGTCCGCTGAATCCAGAGCCACTTATCTGAGTCTTTATGGATAGAAAGAGGGGAAGTGAACACTAGATAGAGAAGTAGAAAACCATAACTTATTGCAGAATTGACTAACACAACATAAATCCATAGATAAATAAAGTCTGGTGTGAGATGTTGAGTGTTTTTGGGAACTCCAGTTATTGTGGGAAACCGAACAGGTTCTGCCTTGCTTTCATTGGCTGGATGGACATGAGCAGTTGCTTTTGGACTTGAAGAAGCTTAGTCAAAATAGCAATTCTGGTGAGCTTTGATCAGTCTTTTTAACAGAAATTATATAAAGTAAAGATGTGTATCATTGTATTGGATCCAGGCATTTAAAGTGGCAGTACATTTTTGTTCATTTTAAAAATACAGAAACAAAACTTAAATGTGCTGTATATAACTTTTTTCACTCTACTAAAGCATAAAAATACCATTATATGTCTGCAGATATTTAGGAAACATGCTGAGTTCACATACTCGTTTCTCTGAAAAACACTTCTACAGCCAGTCATTTTACTTTGAAATGTGCGTTCCGTGTTGGAATTTTTGTTTTGATCTGTGTGATCTCGGCCACTGCTAGTTCACTCAATAGTATTTCGACACCGAGGGATGCCAGTTGGCAGGAAACACAGCGTATTGCAGCCAGCCAACAAACTGGGTCAGAGATTGCAGATTCTTCCCAACCTAAAAAGACTCGGTGTCCATCTAAAAATCTCTATGAACGACAGCATATTAAAACGCGGATAAATCTACTTATACACTTACTCATTTAAGTCTCTTCTGCTTTTTTTGTCAATTGCACTTGTTCCTGTTGCGTATTCTCAAACTGGCAACCCGCGTGAGCGTCGAGTCTGAGGAGGAGGAGGCCGGGGAAACAACGATCTCTGATATTTTGAATTTGGACTGCAGTACCCATTTCGACCATTAGCTTTACAGTAGTAACAAATACATATGTTTTATTATGATATGATTAATATCACATTTTTAAATATGATGGTTTCATTATGGTGATTATCTCAAAGGTGGACAGACTGGACACCCAACTTAATCTATGACATTTACCATCTGAATCTAACCATGTCATGCCAACAAATGGAAAAGTTAGCCAGCTATTTATTATCATGTTAATTATCGTGCCTTTAGACCCAACAGCAGGGGCGCCTTTTACCCCAAACACCATACTTTTACATATTCTTCCGTTATTGAAAAACTGTTTCTTTAATTACCTTGAACAAAACTGAAAAACATTTACAAGACCTTTGTCTAAAAATATAGACAATAATTGTATCGATTCTCATTCACTGCATGAATCTACATTTAAAAAAAGAAAACATCACATATTAGATCAAATTAGCGCAATAGAGCCAAGGATCGGCCAAATTTCCACGTTAACCATCATTAAACATGGTTAAGAAAAGTGCCGAGCTGAATTTTTATGCTATCAAGTGGTTTAAAAGAGAATAAAGTGAAATGCGCCTTTTACCCTGGTGCATCACAATGTAATTAAACCCATTCGATTTATATTAGACTAAAATCTCATATTTAATCAACTAAAACTAAAAGAAATCCATATCACTAAAATATGACTAAAACTAAATTACATTTTAGTCAAATGACTGTGACTAAAACTAATTTGCTATCAAAATTAACACTGGAGTGGAGCTTGTATGTATTCATGGAAGATAGTGCTGAGGAAGTAACATTTTTAATTTAAAAGTGAGTCATACCGACAAACACAAGCAGTGAAAGCTTTTCTCGTTTACCAGTGGAGGATTTTCACATGTGAAACCTATGCATGCATAACTTTGGTGTATATTCATGTATAGTAGCAGAGCCAGTGTATCTTTAACTATTTTCCACTAAAACTTGGCTAGAGAGAGCCATAGACCCCACTTTTAATATATATTCACCTTCAATTCAAGAGCTCAGTGGAACTAATTGGCCATTAAGTCATGTTTGGCCCTTGAGCTGTACGGCAAACATCATCCATTGCATCGTGGTAGTGCAGCTGTGGTTGGCAAACAAAACCAGAATCAGCAGTGTTTTACATCATGAGACGCCCGGCTCTCCTTGACTACACCCAAACATGTTTTTGATTTATTTAATTTTATTCGGTTTTTTTGCTGCTGCTGCAAAAAAAAATTAATTAAAAAACTGATTTTGAAGAAAAATTTAACAAGCCATCTGAAAAGTGCCACATGGAGTGTGTGCATGTCGAATAAAAAGAAAAAATCTTGTTAACTGTGTAAAAAGATAAAATCACACAATCAGTAAAACAATATGCATGTTATGATCTCTCATTTATTTCTGTTATAAGGAAAATACAACAGTATTCCATAAAAGCAGAGGTGGAGAATCCATGGGGCTTTGCCCAGTAATAATCATAACAGAGCACTGAATCCTGGGAAACTCCAGGACTGTATTTACACTGTGCAATAACAGAAACCTCAATGGTTGAAGCAGATAAAACAGACACACGCAGTTCCCTTTCCATCATAATATCTATAGAAATTCAAAGAAACTACTCCAGTCTCTTTCCACTCGTTTCGGTTTTCCATCGAGTACGATGCAGAGATTCAATCCTCAGTCCATTTTCCACCTGGGATGCATATGATGCGGTAGCCATCTATTAAAATGTGACATTGCATTTGGTTTTGTGAGGGGCAACAGAGCACATAGTTACAGGCAGCCAATTTGAAAAGTTCATTCAAGTGTACATGATAAAAACTGTATTTCAGACCAGCACCAAGAATTTATGCAAAAGCAGACACATCACAGAATAAGATGATGAAGATGACTTTGAGCAGAGGAACTGTTCTGAGTTACTCTGCCAGCCTGAAGTACTGGGAAAAAGCAAAGGGAGGTATGTGTTTGAACTACAGCCAACTGATATGGTCTCCTCATGAAGCTCACACACGCACACGCACACACACACACGTCTCTCCTCCAAACAGAGTGCAAAGCCCAAGAAGTCTTACTCTCGCCATTAAACATAAGATCTGAAAATATGCTGCAGTGTAAAAGTTCATGTATCTTACTTCATACATCTCAGAACAAACCCATCAGATCTGTGAGGCCAGGGGTTTCTTAAACCATAGTGTTGAGTTAAACAGGAAGAAAAGAAAGAAAACAAAAAAGAGAGATAGACACATAGACAGACAGATAGATCGATGGAACGACAGAACAGTAGAACAATTGATAGAATGATAAGTAGATGAAAGATCGATAGATAGATAGAAACCTCTTTGGAGGGAAAACTATGTAGATGCTGATCCAAATGCAAAAGCCTCACACAGCTTGGGGATATCAAAAGTACCTAGAAATATATATCTACAATAGTTATGACACATACAGACAACCAAGCTTAAAAAAAATACAAATATTAAAAATAAAAAGATAAATGACGGCCTCTCTGCCCTTTTCTTATGTCCCCTCTCCCACTCTGCCGCCACCCCCCCCCCCATAACACATCATATTAAATAAGGCACAAATTTACACAATTAAAATTTGGCTAGTTATTGTTCATCTATTTACACAAAACAGTTTTAGTGTTAATATTGATACATTGTTTGTTTTAACATAATACAGGAATAACTCAGGACAATAGTAAAAATCATTTTGTTCTGGACTCTTACGCGGTGTCCAAGCGAGGTCCAACCAGTTTCAGTGTCAAACTGCTTCATTGCGTGACACATTCAGAACCAATCAGCAAGTATTTAATGTTTAAAACACTGGAGCAGAAGTATAGACCAATCAGATTTCACTGTGGGTGGGGCTATATATAATAGAAAACAGAAAGTGGCCAGGATTGGACTCAAGATTTACATAGTAGAGATAGCTTTAATCACTTTATCCCACCTGGTTAGGACACAGGGTTCAATGAACTGTAGAAGATTAAAAAAAATTTGATTCACTTTTACCGATTAACCGTTTTTACCAGAGGAGACGGAGGGTAAATACTGTAACACATCTGCAGCGTATTGACAAAGAATACATTCCTCTTAGGTATATACATACATCTCCTTCATAACACTAAGGCCGATTCATCTCACTGGGGGCAGAGTATTTTGATGTAACTGTTTCTCTAGCTACATTTAATCATCTAAATTTTTACTTTATTTATTGAGTTTGAGATGTCTAGCTGCATTACACGGGAGTGGACAGGATGGGGTGGATATTATTGCTTATGGTTTTTAAAGAGATCTCTTCAGGTTGTGTGGGAATTTTACAGCACATCTGCTTTCAAAATAAGGCAAAGGAAGTTGTTGAGGGGGCTAAACCATTTCGGTAATCTAGATACATACTCTGGGTATGTATTTGTACATACACGCACACACATACATATATATTTTTATATATATATATATTTATATATATATACATATACACACATACACGCACACACACATGCATATATACACATTTCTAATTGGGATCAGTACAGTTCATCAACTCTACATCAACAGAATAGTTAAGCCAAAGCAAGAAATATCAGAATATCAAACAAGATGTGTACACTTGTTTGGATAAAAGTTCAGGTCCGGAGTTTAGGATGAGTGACACCTGTCTAGACAGTCCAAAGTAACACCGTAAAGCCACACACTTATCACTGTGGCAGCCTAAATCTAGGTGGACTCTTGTAACTCCTCCCCTCGTAATGGCCAATAGCTGAGCAATACCAATATGGTACAAATATATTTATGAAACAGAGAAAAACAGGTCATAGTTCAAATGTAAAGTCAACAACACTGGCAGCCAATCTTTTTCCCATGAAGGCAAGTTTTTTGTCCAGTCTTAAAATTTTTCTTGACCACAATCAGTTCTGAGAGGTCGAGTAGCCTTTTACGAAAAACCACAGGCTTTTCTTCTCCATTGTTCAGTAGTTGAACTTCCCTGCCTGGTTGACAGGCGAGCTAGCAGGGATGAACAGTGGTTTGGGTGGGACATCAGGCTTGAGCGAAGCTGTCCGACGGACAATAGCTCCACGGTGGACTTCCTGCTGATCGCTGTAGCTATGCTGGCGAGTTAGGTATCCGTTAGGGATGAGCGGGTGCCGTACATCGCAACCTGAACTGCTGCCGTTAGAGTTCATTCGGGACAGCAGGAGGGGCTGATGGGAGCTGCGCTGGTTGAAGCTGTGCTGCCGAGGCACTACTCCCCCGCTGGGCATCTTGGGGGTTGTTATCAAAGAGTGGCGTTGTGACGGGTGACGGGACACTCTCTCCAGGGTGGACTGATGATGGGGAGGAATCTCCGGAGGAACGTCCATGCGGCGAGTGAGACTGTCCCGAGGAAGCGTGGATGAACTGTAGTATGGCGCAGTCTCCGTTTCTGGGATATGTGGCTGTACGCGATTTGCGAACGCCATCTGACCGGCATGAGCTGACATGGAAGAGGTGAGTACAGTGGAACTCTTGCCCGTGGCCACGTTGATTTCGTGAATGTGTTTCAGAAGCTCATCAAGTGAGGTAACGTCCACAATCTTGTGTGGGTAGCAGTGATACGGCTGGCTTACCACACGCTCTGCGTTGTGGACTTTGCGTTCCTCCATGTGTGCCGAGCCACCTAGTACCTGTCCGTTGGTCAGTCCTTGGGAGAAGGGGAAAATCTGATGCTGCATCCCAGGGGTTGGCCGAGATGCTCCCATGTTATGGGACTTGGGTTCTTTAGCATTATTGCAGTTTTGATTCTTCTCCCATTGGTTCTTGAAGGCCTTCATACTCTTGATTGGGAGCTCTGGTGTCGAATCAGGGGTGGGAAGGCCGGAGAGCTCAGCAGAGTGGTGATGATGTGGGTGAATAAGCTCTGTCATGGCAGCATGGTGGGCGTTCCTGCGATGCGCCTGCTCTTTTCCATTAGCAAAGAAAGAGTTGTAGAGTTTGGGTGAGGATACCTCCAGCTTCTCATCCTTGCTTTGGCTCTCTAGCAGGCCGTTTAGCTTGGCTAGGCTGCGCAGGGATAGAGCATGTGGGATCGGTGCTTCTGGATCTTTCGACAGCCTCTTGGTCTTGTTAACGTTGTGGTTGCAGTAACAGGAAACAAGGAATCCGGAGAGGAAAGCTCCCAGGACAAACGCCACCAGGACACACGCAATGAGCAGAGTGTAGTGAACACTGTGGTTGGACTTATCTACCTCAGGTGGCCGGCGCACTCCTGCAGAGAGGGGAAGAGAGCAAGATGAGTGCACTGTAAAGACACAGCGAGGTGCCAGTTGGGTTAGCTTTTAACAGTGTGCGAGAGTGTAGAGTTCTTAGTAGACTTCTATGTTAGAAACTGCTGACAAACAAAGCAGAGCGCTGGCTGAGCGGGCCGTTCTAAATCAATCTGCAAATGCGCATTGGTTCAACATCAAATAATGCCAGAGCCTCAAGAACAATTGCTAATGGTCTTGGAGGGAGCTAAGTGGTTCTCTCATTAGCCACAGTCTCGAGAGCAACAGCGTTATGTGCTCGACTCACAGCTGATTGTGCTGTTCTACACTGAGCTGCATATGGCGTTAAGGTGGTGCAAAAATGACATGGAGATGTTTTCAGTGACTACAAATTAAAATGAATGCACAGACCACCTTACGGTCTTAATGAGCTGAGGGTAGAGGTGATTTTGCTAACATGTGCATGCTCAGATAATTAGTAACTCCCACTGCCATCTGCACAGTCAGCCTTTCCTTGTTTTTCTAATTTTTCTTCCTTATTTATAAGAGCCAGTAAATGGAAAAATCTGCTGTTAGAGATATTTTACATAGAGAGATATTTTACACTGAGCTGTAAGCTACATTAGTAAAAAAGTGTCTGCTAGGAAACAAAATGGTATGTCTTAATTCATTTTAATACAACATCAAAGATATCACTTAAAGAGTGTTGATGTGTTAGTTATCGAAACTGAAAGTTTGGGCAGGACATATACACAGCCATGAAAGTGAAGAGAGGTGAAAGCAAGATAGACAGATGAAATAAATAAATAAATTGAACTATGGCTGCATCCGAAATCGGATACTGTCTGAATAGGTACTACATTTGAATTTGAACTTAATTCGCACCTGTAAACAACTATGCTATATATAGTATGAATGTGTGTAGTATGAATGAAATTCGTACATGCTACATCCGCACTGTTGTTACTGTCACATGACCTACCAGCATCAGTCGCGTCGCTTCACTGCCATTTATAAATCCTCTCCCGTGGCCTCATGTGATAGTAAAGTGTCCAGTGAATGTGCACTTCAGAATCTCGCCGGAAGTACTAAGTCATCCAGGGACTTTTCACCTACTTTTCACCGTTCGAATACTATGCATTCAGACATACTACTGTGTTAGCATACTGTTTTTCGCATACTATATAGAAGGGAAGTATTCGATTTCGGACGCAGTGTATAATTTGCTAAAGATTTGCTAATTGTGAATTGCTAATCAAAGATAACATACAGGAACTAAAAGCCACAAAAGTCTTATTCTGAGTCTTAAAAAGATATTCATAAGTGTGGGAACACTTTGCAACATGGCAAGCAAATTGAATACACCTTTATCTTATCAAATGAAAATGTCTTAAGGGAAACGTTTGTTGCAGACTGCTGAGAGACAAAACTAAAGATAGCTTAAAAAATGTGTAGCAATAGCGGCTTAAGACTTTTGGCAAGGCCAACGAAGTCTCACTGATGCTCACGTCAGCGAACAGTAATGGCAAACACAACACAGTGTCAGAACAGAGTGGGTGGATCACCGTTAGCAAGCTATTGAGTTAGGGAGAGAGCGGGAGAGAGCTAGCTGCTGCAAGCAAAAATACAACTATGAATGCATAATAACTCTATGTGAGAAAAACAAGGATAATCTTCCTCCAGGCATCAATACAAACACATTAGCCGAGCAGCAACTGTGCTTTGCTAGCTATAGAAGTAGGAAAGCTTCCTGCCAACTCAATTCTTTACTGTAATTTTCAAGGTTTATATTACATTTACAGAAGTTATCCTTGAGAAAATACATTTTTCTATTCAGATATTATTTAAATTATTTACATTTTTTAAATAGTAAGGTTAAATAGCAGGTTTCGAAGGATTTATAGATGCAAACCAGAATGAGTTATAGCCAAGTAAACTTCTAAAAGAGCAACATCTCCACATATCACAGCTATTGAAAGATCTTAATATTTTTTTAAATAAGGTCGTTTTCAAACCTGGCTCGTTTGGTTCGGAACCTGGTGCGTTTTGGTTTGTTTAGGTATAAATGAACACAGCAAATCGCACTCGGATATGCACCAAAACAATTGTTTCCGAGATCGCCTCAATGAGGTGGTCTCGGCCCGACTGAAAACAAACTCTGAGGTGGTTCGGTTGAGGTGAGAAAGCAATCTGACCCAACAAAACCAACGAAATAAGCAGTATCATAATTCATAATGGGAAATGTGTTATATAAAAAGCAGCAGTGTCTGATTGTGAGTTTTTGTGGTTGAAAACCAAAGAGTGCCTCTTCATCTGAGTAACTGCTCTTCTCCATGCATTGCAAGAATGCTGTCCCAACAAAGCCTTGATTCCCGCTCTATCTGCATTATACATTTTATATATTTGAAATATAATTAAATATATGAAATTTATCAATCACAGCGTAAATCAAGGCTAAATTCGTATAAGTGTTTGCGTGTCACGACAGCTTCAGATAAAGGCACAAACAGTGCCAACCGAACCAAGAAGAAAATTGTAACAAATTAAGTCCCTGTTTTGGAACAAAGAAAATGATCTACAGGTGTTAAAACATTTAATGTATTAATATACACTTCATTCTCTTGTAATAACAGCTATAACAGACTTACGTGCAAATATACTGGAAGATGTTATGTATAATAGAAGGGACCTTTATCTTTCTCTGACTCATTCTTCTGCTCTCTGCTGGTCTATAAACAGAGGTCTTTGGCCCCTGGGAAGCACTGAGGGCCGGCATATGCTATGTGATGATGGGTGACTCACATGCACACACTTTTAGTGTCACAACAGGTTTCGTAGTCCTTTTTCATGACTGAATAGCTTTTCATACAATATACTGGTATACACACTATGATAAACACTTGGAAGTATATCTGTATATATATCTATATCAAAATAAAATACCAGGCTGCATACATGCTAACACATTATAGCACTGCAGTTTATTTAAGCTAACAATGGAATAGTAAAGTTTTCAATGACACAAAAACTGTGGCAAATACATTGACAAAGTGCGACTTTATATATATCTAATTGACTTTGTAATTGGGTCAGTTATTTTGAGGGGTATGCAAACAAGATGATCATCAGTGTGTAAAAAAACAAAACCGATATATGAGAGTTTTTGGCTTCTGGCTTATCCTCCATCTCCCTTTTAAAGTCGGCAGAACAGAGGCTAAATATAGCATAAATATGTGAAGAACAAGGACAGGCATAATACGGACAGACCTTACTTTGCCAAAAGACAATCAGCCAGACAATAATAAATAAATAAAAACAGAGGAATAGAAGATGGAGAGAAACTATAGGGAAAAAAAATGGCAGAATTGAGAAAGGCTAGGAGAGAAGGAGAAAAGAGAGAAGTAAAAAAGATAAATACAAATAAACTGTATACAGTATATAATGAAAACAAGGAGGAAAATATCATAGTAGAACTGAAAGAATGGGAGTGGGTGAGAGTAAAAGATAGGTAAGGAGAAGAGAAGAGAGGGAAGGTGCTTTCACTCTCTCCCGGCTGTGTGAGGGATTGTGTAGGCCTCTGTCAAAAACCCAATAACTCCTCATTGACTCAAAGAAAGAACGAACAAGCATAAAGATGAAAGAAAATGGAAAGAGGGAACTGAGGAAGATGACTACTGTAAGAAAAGAGGATGACAGATTTGTTGAGAAAGGACAGGACAGGAAAAATGAATGGGAGTAGGAGAGTGGGTGAGAAGAAAAGAGGTTGATAGAGTGAAGTGGTGAAGAGAAATGAGTGACAGCTTTTCAGTGGTGAAAACTTGAAGTCTTTCAATCTTCCTTTTGGCTGTGTGAGGGATTGTGTAGGCCTCTGTCAAAACCCCAGTAACTCCTCCTCAAAGAGTTGGAGAGTGGGAGAAAGAAGTGCTGGAGACATCTATGAAAGCTGAAGGGCAAAAAAGTCTGTTTAATTGAAAGCAGACTTTTGAGCAATCTCTCAAAGCTCTGCTATAAAATAAGTGTGTATATACAAGGGGCTGCCAAAGTTAACATGTTCATTTAAGATGAAAGAAATACTGTAAAGATTTGGTTATCACCATTTATAGAGTGACATTAAAACTGCTTCTGTTTTGAGCTCATTCTAAAGATTAGTTGAAATCGTTGGAACCTTTGCTAGAGCAGCTGCATAAGTCTCCATGTTCAACACAAATATAATCTCAGCCAGGTGCTTGTCTATCTGTGCAATATGGAGAAACTTGCAGCATAAAGACCTTTTTAAATCAGGCTGGCCGATGGCTTTATATCAGCCATCGGTCACCCTGATATATATATGTGTGTGTGTACAGAAATGTATATATATATATATATATTTGAATTAATATTTAATAAATTAGAAATAAATAAATTAGTTAAAATAAATCTCAAAATTAAACAGTTTAAATGGCAACTTCTTGATTATTAAATTGTATTACAGTATTTTTCACAAAGAAAAAGAAAAAGAAAGTGGTTGAAAAAATATGAATAATAAAAAAGTAGTAGTAAAAACTGTGACCAACAGGGCATTCAGTAATCTGGCAAGTCTGTGTACACTGTGAATCATATATTTTTTTCAAATAAAGACAATGTAACACTAATTTTACATACAGCACATAGTGAAAATGACATGAATATGACAGTGAGTGCCTGAATATAGTGCAACATAGTCAATCAAGGGTTTAAAGTTTGTCAATCGTGTGACTCCAGTGAAGATGAACTATTCTGTCCACATTGATTTCGGATGTGCTTCAGTAACATGTTCATGCAGGCTACTTAATATCTGACAGCTGGAATCGACTAAGTCAGCAAAGTTTGTGAAATTAAATGTTTATTAGATGTTCAAAGATTTGTTTAAATTACATAAATGCATATTTCAACTTCCACCACATCGGCCAAACAGAAAAACGTATCGGGCGATGCCTACTTTTAAAAAATGCCAAATATCGGCCTTGGTGATATATCGGTCAACCATTACAAATTTATATATAAATGACATTTAGATGGGACTTCTATAAAGTCTTTAAGATGGCAGAATTTTATTTTTGGTGAAACTCAACAAATATGAAAAATCACCAATGATTTTTCATCAAACTAACCAATGGTGAGGTCATTTCCTCACCCTCATGTTGTTCCAAACCTGTATGATTTTTTTCTTCTTCTGTGGAACACGAAGACGACATTTTGATGAATGTTTTATCTGTTTTTGTCCATACTAAGTCATACAGGTTTGGAGTAAACCGTGAAATAATTTTCATCTTTGGGTGAATATCCCCTTTAAAAGAGGCCTATAATTCTTTCACACACAAACACTTGTCTTCTTGGTCTCTTTTTCTTTTGCGCTCTGTGTGTGGCTGATTGCCTGTGAAAGGCTCGGGAATGGAACTTTTTATGCACCATAAATTTGATATCACTGAATAGATCAGGCTCATTTGGCGATAGTGAAACACTAGGAGTCAAAGAGATTCAAGGGTTATTGTAGTTCAGTTTATGCACTGTATCTTAGAACAAAGGCGAGAAGAAAACCGCCACATCCTTGGGGACTATATCTAGGTTTTAAGCTTCTCTGTTTTTTCTTTGTTTTGTGTCTGCTTTCACTAAAAGGAGGGGGTTGAATCTCATGTGTTAGAAGACTACACTCATTAAAATAAAGGTTCTTTATTGGCATCTATGGAACCTTTCCACAGGACAAAAGGTTCTTTATAGTAAAAAAAGGTTCTTTGGATTGTTAAAATGTATTTAACACTAAGACCACTTTATTTAACACTGGGGAACCAAAATGGTTTTTCTATGATATTGCTTTAAAAACCCACTTTTGAAACCTTTATATTTGTAGTGTAGATGTTAAAGGTATAGCGGAGGATCTTTCCAAATTTTAGATAAGACCCGCCCTCTCCACTTTTTGAAAAGTTTGATTGATTCACCAGAATGATTGACAATTAGGAGGACCAATAGTTTAGACTACCCACCAAGTAAAACATCCTCCGCTATACCTTTAAGTATATTTGCCATCACTCACTGCGTATTGCTCAAGCAACTGGTAATGCTTTTGTTGAATCAAGATATTCTTTAGTAGTAGAACTAATGTGCAGCTCAGGGGATTAAACGTTTTAAATTTTAAAAAGCTTCAAATTGAATTTGTATATCATCAAGTGGCTGCAAAATGAACAGAAATGAATGTCTGTGGGGTCTCAGGTGAGAGGCTTTTGCAAATTCACCCCTGCTGCATTGTCTGTAGAACTTTCCAGACCACTTTATAGATGGCCATGAGAAGTTGAAATCAAGCCTTTTTGTATCTAATTCAACCCAAGCAAATACCAGGAAATGAGAACAAATTAATTCATTCAAAGGGACATCTTCTGATCTCCACACAGAAGTGCAAAATCTGCTGGAAAATTAAACACGGATGAGTATTACATCTCATGCTGGAATATAATTGACAATATGAGCAGGTACACAGAGAACAGCAAACAAAAGTAAATAATTGAGCGCGTCTGAACCCGTGAACGCAGGAAATGAGAAAATGGGAAAAATATTCTGCCTAAATGGATTTGCATTTTCAGCTCAGCGCTCTTGTTCCCTAAATGCAGTATTTTATAGAGTCTGCAGAAGCTTTAATGAAGTCATTTGGTATGTGATTTGACAGGAATTGACATGGAAATAGTATTTAACATGTTTAGTTTCCTTCTTAAAATATATTAACCTCATTTATCAATACAATTAAAAATCTATTAAGTCTTTTTCACATAACTTGCATCAGTGCTTGATCTCTACATAAGAGCATGCGCTGCTTTCACCTCCAAGTGAAAATTATGTGAATATAGTCATGGAGGGGTTTAAGAAAAAAAATTATGTATGGTTTATTATATATGGTTTATTATAAATAAACCATTTTATTATTAATAAAACATATACAGTATTGATAGCAAATGAACGAGTTAACATGCATTTGATCTTAGAAAAAAAGTCCAAGCAATTATTTTATTATTATAAAAAAATTATAAATAAAAAAGGCATTTTATATCATATACATTTTATATAATTTAAATAAATACATTATATTATAAAATATATTTTAAATAATATTTAATAAATCTAATATAATATGGCTTTTGAGGTTGCTGTATAACAAATTTCTGACAATACTGTATGTAATGATACCTTATGCAAATTGTCTTGCAATCATTGGCTGTGCTTTAAAAGGTCAGCGGTGAACAAGTTTGAGCACTGCATTGGAAGACAGTGTTGGGGATAATGCTGTAGACTTTAATGCATTAGATAAGGTTGATGCGAATCATGTGAAAAGACCTTTAGAATTCACAGGAGTCACAACATTTTACAAAATATCACATTTAAAAACATCATGCATAATTCAATGCATCATGCATTCAAAGCCAAAAAAGCAGGTTTCTGATTAGAGAGCGACTCCTCTTAAGCAATCCAAAGACGCACTTTCAAACGTATATGACGTTAGATTCATGCAACGATTTCAAGCATACTTTTTGACACACCACACAAGCAGATAGGGAAATAAATGCGAAAACTCAAGGGAAGCCAGTGGCTGGTCCAGCTCAAGATCTTACAACCTTAGAGAAGCAAACAACAAGCATGCGGGAAGCAATCGAACTCTAAACAGTCTCACTCTGAAGCCTGAGTTGCATGTCATATCTAGTTCAAGCATCTCTAATCCGTAGAAGAAAATCATGAACTGTTTGAGACAAAAAGGGCAACAGATTTCTAGAAGAACTAAAATAGCAGAAGGGAATAATCTTAACGTCAGAGCTCAGGCTTTACGAGACTCTAAACTAAACCCAGAGGGGGAAAATAAGGGAAGCTTTAGAACATAAGGTGAAGCATTAGTTTGAAAAAAACCCAAATAAAAAAACAGGCAGGTTAACAGAACACTACATCTCTCCAGTCAGAAGGGCCGGAGGACGAGAGGAAGGGGGCAAGGAAAAGGAGAGGGGGGCAGAGGGTTTTAGGAAGCGCATTATATGGATCCGAGCACCGTGTGAGCCCACAGTTCTTTCGAAAATAACTAGTGTGTGCGCACTACTTAATAGCCTGTATCGAGTCTGCATGTGCTCGGTTGATATAAAGAGAATTTTCGGGGAAAACTGGATTTATTTTTGTGACCTTTGGTGATGGACATTATTACCTGGCACTGGCTACATGGGCGGCAGGCTGACTGTGACATTTACAAGTGAAACGCTTTAATGAGAAGGACGTCACTTTGCTCTTTTCGGGAGCAGAGCTTCTATAAAGTCGATTAAAGCCGTTACCACACCTGACTGTGTGGATTTTTTTATTTTATTGGAGTCTTGTTTGGGTGTGTGATTGGATTGAAAATCAGCAGATTTTGCACTCCGTCTTTTTCCATTATCTTTCCACTTCCTCGATGTGAACGCCTAAATGTCTTCCACCCAATTTCAACGTTTCCATCCCTCGCTGACTCCCTAAACCTCAGTCTCTCTCCCTCTGTTTCTCTTCCTGCTGCGGTATTAATAGCCTCTCTGCAGGACCGAATGCGCCTTCAGCCCGGAGTTCAGCCGGGTTCATTGTCAGTTCATCTTCGACTGTGTTTTAATGAGTTTCAGAATCCGCCCACCCCCTCATGGCAGTCCGTCCTCTAACACTCACGCAAATTATCTAGGAGCCAGAGTTCCTGCCATCATAGCACTTATTCGAGTGTGTGAATGACCTGTGAGAAGGTGTGTTTAAAATAACATTAACGAGCGGCGTGGACTCGGCAGCAGCCACCTCCGAACAAATAGAGATTTAGTTTCGGCAGACATCATTATCGCTTCCTTTTATATATATAGAGGGAGAGAGCGATTCAACCACGCATGCTTAAGTCAACACTACCTAAGTCCATAGGAATGGAATGGATCGCTTGACTCTGACCCTGCTTGCTAAAATAAACCGCAATGATGCCGACTGAATAAAGGCAAAGATCGAATCATTAGCAAATGAATCATTCAGCATTTTAACTAAGAGCTCGAATAACCGTAAATAATTCATTCCTTTCAATAATGCCAGGGAAGGAACCGCTAGAGCCAAATTTGCACAGTGAATGAACACTGGTAAACTGAAGCACTTTTCTAGAGGAATTAATTAAGTCACCCAAATACATCCTATTAATGAGATTAATCTGTATATACATGACATAAATGTAATAACACAGCTTGCATCTGCACAAAATGAAACAAACTAAGATAAGTCACATTGTGAATATGCTCTTTCTGCATAAAATGCAAAAAACGTTTTAATTAATATACATAATGTTTAAATTTGTTTGTTTTTTTCATCAAACTAATATTTTTGTACTCTGCACCTCTCCCCTCTGGGCTGGAATGCCAAATACAGACAAGAAACTCTTGCTTAGACTGGAAGTAACGGTTGTATGCCTTTAAATTAATCAGCATGACTAAATGCCACATTGAGGCAGGGTGTGAAAAACCATCAGCCCTCTGAGGTTGTGTGTGTATTCTATGTGTGACAAATTACCTCTCATCAACAGGTAATACAGAAGGAGAGGGTTGAGTTGGGAGGTGAAGAGAGGGAGATATAAGGTGAGTTGTGACTAAAGCACCGCACCTCTCCTGTCTGCGGGTCGTTTGATTGCACAAGCGTGCGACTGCTCTTGACCAAACGGCTGAATAGATTGCACGCTGAAAATTTCTATCAGGCGGAGTCTGCCCGCGGGTCTGTAGTAGCTGTTTATTTATCGACTGCTGGTGCTTCTCATTACAGGCTGAGTGGATGATCATAACGGCAGGCGCAGGATTTATGATCATTTTGCTGCATTCTCACAAACTTCAGCCAGGGACACATGAGTGGAATCCAGGCAAAGTATCATTGGAGATGTAGGGGAGACTTAAATGTATTAAAACAACAAAGACGACTGCAGACAATTCGTTCCTTTTGTTTATCTGGATGGAACAACAGGGAAGGTTGAATGCGATGAGCACGGACTAGCAGATTGCTTGACTTCTTTAGGAAAGAGAATTTGTTTGTATCTCCTTTTTTTGTGTGATTCTTGTACTTTTGTTTCTTTGTGAGTATATTTTATGTTGTGTGCAGCTGTGGGGTCACGCAGTGGAATCCAATACAGCGCTAGAAAAGTTGAAACTTGGGATAAAGGGAAGCTAGAAGACAGACAATGGGCCAAGGGCCTCTCCCCACCCCCTTACCCTCCATCTCCACACTGCCTGGCTCCAAGTCAGGAGAACCCTGCCCTCCCTGCCTCCCCTCCTCGGGGTGGGTACCTGTCTCAGAGACACCATTGAGTTTAGGCAGAGCTGGCCCCTGATTGGTTGTGCTGGCGCTTGTGGGTGAGGTCTTCCCTGTGGTTGTATTGGAAGGGGGTAACAAAGTTACTTATCAGAAGTATCCATAATATGCATTTTAAATCAGGAAAACATCCATTTAAATATATTAGTTCAGCATATTTCCATTTTGTGTAATATCACTTAAGAGATTGTTTACCCAAAAATCAGTCATCAGTAACTCACCCTGTCATTATTTACAACCTGTACAATTTTGTTTAATGAAAAATGTCTTAGTGTTTTTTTGTCCATGCAATGAAAGTCAATGTGGTCCAATGTGGTTGTTTTGGACCCCAATGACTTTCATTGTTATGGACAACAACAACTGAAACATTCTTCAAAATATGTTCTTTCATGTTCTACAGAAGAATTAACATCGTACAGGATTGAAACAACTTGAGAGCAATGACAATTACGACATAATTTTCATTTTAGGGTTTAGTTTAAAGAAATATCTGAACTGTTCTTGTCCATATAATGAAACTAAAACTATCAAGTAAAGTTTACATTAATTGAAAAGGCCGAAACAAAATAAAATATAAATGTTAAAAGAAAAAAAACGTAATGAAAATTAGAAATGCTGCATTGAACTGAAGTAAAATTACTATAAATTAAATAAAAAATAAATTAAAGATAAAAAGAAATATTAAAAACATACTAATAAAAATGACAAAAGCATAACACAAAATTACAAAAAAAAAAAAAAAAAAAAAAAAAAAACAGAACTACATTAACACTGAAAACAACATTTAACATTGACTTCCACTGAGTGGACAAAAAAAGTAAAAAAAAAAAAACCATCTTATTTTGCCACTATACAGATTTATAACGGCGTGAGGGTGAGTAAATGATGATCAAATTTTCATTTTTGCGTGAACCATCCCTTTAAATAGCTTAGTAAAAGATTTCAGAAGTTATAAAGTTTATATGAAGGGTGCTATAGAAATCACAGTACAAATCACGTAAAACATGAAAAAAACAAAACACATCTTCTTGCAGCAAAATCAATATTACATTTTCTTTGCTTTGTTGTGATACCACATGAATTTCAAACCCCAGAGCTGGCAGAATCGAAACTTGGAGGCATTTGATCCAAACTGAGCTAATCTCACAGAAGCCTCTTTTTGAACAGTTTCCCCTCCCTTTCTCCTTCTCCATCCATCGCCCACAATTCCGCTGATCCTAAATACACTTGCGGACCACATACTTTGTGGATATCCTCATAAGTCTGATTCGGAGATTTAGCTCTCCTCATTTAAGTACCGGTGACCTTGCAGAGTTCTCTTTCTGAAAGACTCACTGTCATTGTGCTCAGGCTGCTGTGAGGAGCTCCATCACCGGACTAATGCTTAATGTTGCGGCACACAATACTCATCAGCAGCAGCCGGTTGACCGTGGCCAAACGCGGAGCCCATCCTCCGCCTGCCCACCTCTAAATAAAGCCTGTCATCTTGCCATCTGTGCCACACAGTGGCCGCTCATCAGGGGAGCTCGGGGCTGGCACACGGGATGCTTTTATTATCATTCCGTTTCCATTCTATTTAAAGGGTGCCGGAAGAAAAGAGCTGTCGGAAAACAGTGGTGCATTGTTGGAATTTTTGTCCACCTTTCACAATGGGATGGCTTTATCACGCAGTGGGAAGACTGCGAGAGTTCTGAGGATGTAATGACTCCTCTTGAATGCAGGTAGAGCTCTAATTACCATGCCAAGGTGCCGTGGGAGGCTTTGTCTCAGCGTGAGGTGAGAAGCTGCACTGCCATGTCATTTCCAGTGGCTGGAAGAGGAGCTCTGCTGGCTGAATGAAGCAGTGGGGACGCTCATTGAATGTGTGCACCCACTGTGTACTCTTTCACACCACAGACAGAGAGGAGCACAGGGACACGCCATCCAGCATCCCACACATCCATAACATGCCATGATGCCAACCTCCATCTCTCTTTCTCTTTTCCATGATCTTTCTCTCCCCTTGCTTTCTACCTTCCTTATTTCCTCTTTGATCTAATCTCACGTCCTTAACTTATCCCTTCTTTAAACTCTCTGTCCTTTCTTCCTTATTTTAATGTCTCCATTCCTTTAAAATTTCTTTCCAATCTTTTTCTTAATCTTTCATACTTCCATTCTTGCACTTCCTTCCTTCTCGTCTTATTCCTAATCTCCTTCCTTCCCTATTTCCCCTTCATTTCTTCTCTTAATCTCCCCTTCCTTCATTCCTTCATTAATTTATCCTATCTTCCTTAATATATTTGGTTTCACTTTCTTTTGATGGTCCCTTTAACACATTATGTTGACTATAATTAATGTTGCATTTACATGTCTACTAACTCTCTTTAGTAGACTAGTAGGGTTAGGGTTAGAATAAGTTGACATGTAGTTGCAAAGTTACTTATAGTCATTGGAATGTTTGTTAGGGGGCAAACAATTAATTCAATTTAAGTGTTCAATTTTAGTTGCATTACTTAATAATACAGTACTTAATAACATTACTTATAGTCAACAGAATGTTCAAAAAGGACCATCAAAATTAAGTCCTTCCTTCCTTACCCAATATTCTACTAATATCGAATCAAGGTCCCTAGGTATCCCTAGGATCCCTATCACCTCTCTTCTATGGGGGGTAGATTATTTAGTGCTGTCAAACCCTAACTGGAACGCTCCCCAGGTTACTATGTTGCATTAATAATATTTCTGAATTGAAATTGAAACTCAAAACCCATTAGTTTTCTGAATGTTATCATTCTAAAGTAGTATGTATTTTTTGTGTGCTTGAATCTCTGTTGTTGTGTGCTACTTTGTATATGTATTCCCCCTTTTACTCTCTTTGTATTATCCTTGCTCTAATCTACTGTTTTGTAATATTCTCCTCCTCTGCTTGTAGTTTTGTCTGTTATTATTGTCTACCCTATTGCTGTTATCTTTTTCTTATTGTATCTACATTGTAAAGCATCCTTGAGATATGGAGGGTGCTATATAAATAAAACGTATAATTATTATTATTGACAAACAGAAACAAAATTTAGATAAGTCACCAGGGAGTTATTCATCTCTCTCTACTGGACTACTTGCACTGAGCTTCGTGACACACTTCTGTTTTGAAATAGTACAACAAATTTAGTTCTGGTTATTTATATTTTCAATGTGCTGTAGTCACCTAGTTGACTAAACGCCACCTAAAATGATTGTTCGCAAGAACATTAAAAAAATCTGGACCTTTTTCAGAAACAGGAGAAGAGTAAAGACTACTGTGTAAAGGAATTTTCCAAACTCAACGGAACATGAAGTTTTAATCCAACCCAAGGTGACCTGATAAAGCAGCGGCTGTTAAACACACGTGATTATTTCACCAAAGGGCGTCAGTGCTTATCTAAACTGTAACATTTCAGCAGGTTCAAGAGAATCCATGTTAGCGAAGAGAACATGATTCATTGTTTGAATAAATTTACAGCAATGGGTTCTCATGTTTAGGTGTGCTGAACGCTGTTACCGGAAACTCCCGAGTTGTAATAACAAGTAGAACACAGAAGTAGTTGTGCAAGTAGTCCACTGGCTGATGGACAGACTTAGAAATATATTACTACTATAATCAGCTCTTATTTATAAGCTGGAGATTAGAACAGAACAAATCAGGTGACTTGGAAATGTTATTTACTGAAACTCATCTATGCTAATAACCTCATGTGACTAATCCAGATGGTAATACAAGGATTTTGAGAAATATACTGGATATTTCTCCATGATCCACAGAGGATGGGGAGCGGTGATATGTGTGTGTGAGGGGCGCAGAGCGTATTGTATGTGGTACAATAGCTGAATGCTCTGACCCGGATCACACTGCATCCTCTGGCATTCTTTAGAATCAAAATCAGACAACACCACCCAGGGATGTTAACACACTTTCACACACACTCACACACACACAAACAGGCAAGCTGTCAGCTAGTATTAGCTCATGACCGTCTGAAATATAATACTGCACATTTCTATTTCTCTCTTCAACACCACACACAAACGTGCACGCACACACACACACACACACACACACACACACACACACACACACACACACACACACACACACACACACACACACACACACACACACACACACACACACACACACACACACACACACACACACACACACACACACACACACACACACACACACACACACACACACACTTTCCCTCTCTCCTTCCAAAGCACACACATATGCTCTCTTTCTCTCTCTCAAATCTTTCATACACATACACTGTCTATCACAACATACACACCCTCTGTTTCTCTCTCTCTCTCTCTCTCACACACAGACATCCCGTCCGTCACAGATCCACTCATTGAGAAAATTAATTTGTCAGATCGTGATTTTCAGTGGTTCCTCCAAAACTCTTGTTCAGAGCTCTGTGATATGGCCCAGAGCGCTGCAGGACATTTCTGTCTGCCGTCCAGATCTGCAGCCTGCAGCCTCACTGCGGGTCATTTGTCTAACGGACTCTATTGATCTGGGAAACTAACGCCTCTCTGGGAGCTGTTGTAAGAGCTACTCAGAGGTCAGAACAGGACAGATTGAAGATTTATGCATGTGTGCGTGAAAGGCAAACTGTCGGATAAAAGACATGATGTAATATTCACACCAAGATAGCAGTGACACAATGTAGAAAAAAGAATAGCAATCTATGAGCCTATTGTTGAATGCAAGGCCCAACTTTACTGAATATAATGGCTGGCCATAAAAATTTCGGATTTAAAATGGTCAATGGATATGAACATGACTGTGAATATGGCTGGACAATGGGCAATCATTTGCTAAATCAATTTAAATGTCTGAATTGAGATCGAGTTAGGGCACTGACCGTACGCAGAGTCCACCGCAGGGTTCTGTTTGCGAGTTGTGGCCAAGACATCTACAGAAAGGATAAAAGAAGAATGAGATCAAGTTGGCCTACAGTCAGCCTAATGAATTATAATAATTGGCAGAATAATTGTTTTTTTGTGATTTTTTCTATTAATAAATAAAATTATTTATTGAACAGTGTTGTCTTATAGTACCATATTGCATACATCTCCATTTTGAAGCATAAATACGATATGCCATTTAAGGCCAGACACTATAGTACTCTTACTACAGTTAAGGTTTTTGTAATCACAGCACAAGAATGTCATTTTTTTGTAATTACAGCACAAGAAGTTACACGATACATGAATCTAATATAAACATTTCACCCCCAGGTTCACAACACAACACAACACAACACAACACAACACAACACAACACAACACAACACAACACAACACAACACAACACAACACAACACAACACAACACAACACAACACAACAACAACCCTGTTTGTACAAATATAAATATTTTGTAACATTATAAATATATTTAGATCACTTTTGAAATTATTATATTAATTAATTAAAATCAAGTAAATGATACTATATTTCAGCATTTAAATAATATATCATTTTTGAGAAAGGATTTTTATGCTTAGTTGTCATAAAAATGCGACTTCTTATTGTCTCTTTCCTTTTTGTGGAAATGTTCTTGACATGTTCCATAAGATTCTCTCAGAAGGGTTCTAGAGTTCTGAGAGTCTTCAGAACAATAGTGGAGTTGTAGCAGGAATGTGTAGGGATGTAATAATAGTGTGAATGAGTTATGATCTCTGGGAGCAAGTCAGCTCGGACTGTCTGAAACTCACCATGACAGCTGTCTGGGTACTGAGGATATCCACTCTCCACATACTGTTCAAATCCAGACCTGTGACAGAGACAGAGAGGAAGAACGACAGAGCAGAGAGAGAAGAAGAGAGTGAGAAAGAGGACAAGGGAGTGACAATCATTCTTTTGTGAGCCTCTCCCTGAATGATCCTTCTAATTAGTTGTGCTGTCAAGCAGTCTGTTGATGCTTCTCCGAGCAACTGTAAAGGGAAATAACATGTTACAATATGATTGAGGATCGAGTGTATGCCATGCAAGTACACTTCCTCTATTCCATGACTGACAGCCATGTTTTCATAAGACAAGAAACAAATGCAAATGTATTAGTATGTAGTATGTACACAATAATTCTAAATTAAGCGCTGAATGAGAATAAATTTGGCAATTTTATAGGAACTGCAACATATTACTCAGTAAATCGCACTGTAAGTCTGAAAGTTGCAGATAAAGTGATATGCACAATTCAAAAGTTTTATCATAAGTTTTGACCCCTACAGAACCCCATTTACATGAAATATTTCTGACATTAAGCCATTCAAATAAAATTACAGAGGGACATCATCACAACATGACCATGTTTTTGTGACAGATGTAATTTTAATGAGAAACGGGGACTGACTCATCTTCAACATGATGCTGCAAAAATAACAATGAAGTGAACAGTTTTCCACAAATATCTAAGTAATAATAGTGCAATAATCCTATTGTTTGTAATGGCAAAATATATTTTAATAAAAAAAAAAAAGGCTTCAATGCTGGTAAAAAAGGAAATATATATTTAGAACATTTTCACACGTCATTTCAAATCATTACGCAAATATCAAGCCCCAATGTTATTAACAAACGCTGAATGAATTTAAAGTGCACATATGTAATTAATGTGTTTACATGTCAAATTAGCAGAACAAGCTACGGGAAGTTTTATTTATTCAAGCACACCAGTGCCAAAAAAATAAGAGCACCTTCAGCTTTGACTATTTTAGATGTACTGTAAGAACCTTTGTGTGAAAGAAATGAGTGTTTGGGTAAAACAGCATATTAAGTCAAATTTGAATAGAATATGTTTACAGAGAGGGACGTTGCTGACTCATACAGCCTAACAGCGTAACCAGGGTGACACGTTGCTCTGAGCAACTGCAATGTTCCACTGCTCCTGGCATCACAGAGCCGAGCGTGTCATTGCCGAGGCGAGCACCTGAGTGACATCTCACACACAGACGCATAACGTGTTCTGACGCTTTTTGCTTCCTCTAAGTGTTACCATGGAGATGTGATCAGATCGGTGGGGCCGTGGTCTAATGAAGTATGCGATTCTGTATCCAAAAGTCCAAAATCAGGATTCTCAAAAATCACTTGTTTTTAAGAGCACTTTTGGCGTGTGGTATTTCAGCGCAAGAATGGGCATCTTATTCATTATGCACCTTGCAATCAAGTTCTGCACAGACCTAATTATTAGTGCATAATTATAATCATTAATTTCAGGGCAAAGATGCCTTGATTTGAATTTAAATTAGATTTACTACAGGTTCACGAAAAGTGCTATTTGCCTGGTGCAATTAATTTTGCGCTATTGTTGAAACAAGACAGGCCCAAGGGAGTATTGGGGGTCTGCAGAAAAAAATATCTTATTTTTACTTTAGTACTGTAAAATTATAAAATAAGTGCAAATTATTAAATCTATATATTTGACCACTGAATTTAATCATCATGTTTGGGGGTCATTGTCATCAAAATGTTTACCACAGACAGCTCATGCAAATAACTTACTTCACTCAAATATTTTGTCTCACTTGATTTAATTGGAGTATATTTGATCTATCTGAGTGGAATCTACCTAACTTTGGAGCACAAGGTACAATGATGACTGTTTAATGGGGTGGTATAATGCCCCTTTTCTACAAGATGTAAAATAAGTCTCTGATGTCCCCAGAGTGTGTATGTGAAGTTTTAGCTCCCTTTTTGAAGGTGAGCAAAAACGTGCCATTTTGTGTGTGTGTCCCTTACACAGAGGGCGGAGCACAGAGGGCGGAGCTTCAACAGCTTGTGTGTTAGCAGCCTGCAGACTCACAGTAAAATGAATGTTCTTCCTTTTATGTTCAAACCGAAGTCGGACAATAATGGAGAGACTCAAGAAGTGACAACATGTAGAATGCAACAGGACGTTTCTGAATGGTTAGTTGATGAATTTATGTAGCTAATGTGGAGTTAACTATCTTCAAGTCATTGATTAGGCCTAGCATATTCTTTCATTATAATAATCTATAAATCGGTAGTGTGGGAACTGTTGTAAGATGCCTACAGAGTGACATGCTATTTAATTTGTGTTGCGTACTGTATTGCAATAAAATGTGAAAAGATGGATGCGACAGCTTGAGCAGACTCACAAATGTGCTGTACTACAACAACTCTTCCTCTTCTCAACATGGACTGCGTGTTCCCAGGGGAGGGGTTTATGTAAATGTTAGGGTTTGTGATGTCACTAACCCGGGAGGAAGCTTGTATAGTCCCTACCAGCCATTTGTTGTAGTCCTTAAAAAGAGATCTCCCTTTGCTTTGAACTTTGAGTGTTGTAACTTTGCAGATGTTGTTTATGCTCAAACAGCAACATTACACACTAACTTAAGCTAGAAAAGTGAAATAATAATCAACCATCCCTTTAAATGGATCATGAAAATGGGCCGACAAATTTGCCTTGGTCTTTTGACATACAACATCCTGCAAGTTGCATGTTGTCGCCTCTCGTCGGCTGCGTCTCGGCCAAAAAGCTGCGCTTGAACACACCAAAAGGACTAAAGGCAAAAAAGGTGTTTTGGGGGTAATGTGCAATAAACCAATCAGAGTCTCATCTCCCATTCCCTTTAAAAGCCAGTTGTCGCTATTTACATGGCGGAATTTGGAAGCGGAAAGACTGAATGCTTCTCCAGAGAGGAAACGGATCTGCTCGTGCGTGAGGTTAAAGTGCACAAGCAGACCATCTACGGGACAAGCCGGATCCCACCATATCTTTATGCACACAACAATAATCTTTTACATTGTAATCCTTTTATTTTTAATATTTGGGTAGTTTGTGTACTGCTGCGCGTCCCTATGTGTGTAATAAGCAGAGTGTATGCGCGTTGTGCACACGCCTATAGGCTCATATTACTAATCCACCCTTTAAATAAAAAATAAATAAATACTGCGCCATTGACTTTAGACCAGGTTTTTGTTGGTCAATGGCACAGTCTATTTCAGTTGCCTCAAAATAGCAATGCATTGAAAGTGGGCATTGATACTGTTTTCTATGAAATGATGTTATCCAATCATAACAGTGGCCGTTTACTGACAAGTCTTAAAGGAGCCGTCCCTTAAAAAAACGTGTAATTTCAGGCAGAGGGTCAGGTTGTTGGACATAATAATTTTTCTGCATATATATTTGCTTTTTCTGCACAAAAATCTTTTTTAACATTATAAGAGAACCCCAAAGAACATAAAAAAGCAATGTCATGACCCCTTAAAAATGCTTCGGAGAAAAAACACACAAGCATACAAACAACTTATCATCTAATGCTGGCACCCCATTTCAGCCCCTGCCGTTCTCCTGCCTCGCCCTGCCCTGCATATTCAATCTATCTGTGAATCAGCCCTCTCTACCTGACATGATTTAAAGTCCTTATTTCCATTAACCTGAGAGGGGAGAGAGTGACAGAACGAGAGGGAAGGAAAGGGAAAGAGAGGGAGCGGGGATGACTTCATCTCATATTGAAGGATAAATGGAAGGACAAGATAAAAAAAAAATCTCCTGCATAAAGTGGTAAATTGGGATCTTGCAGGTGCATAATATCTGAACATCAATATGCCTCAGAGATGCATGCTTTTCATTATACCTGAATTGGCCAACACACTCGCACACACACATTAGCACAAACCCGCTCTCATCATATGGAGATTAAATTGCCCCTGGGAGAGAGCGAATAGGGAAAAGGAGAACACAAAGAAAAAATATCCCACAAGATAATAAAGTCATATTTTCTTCATATTCTTCTACCCCAAAAAAACAAGCCGCAGATCTATTTTAAAAACGAGAAAGCCAAGGTATTACCATCGTACATCTATTGCCCTCTTTTCTTACATTTAACCCTCTCAGTCTAGCAGAATTTCATTAGATTACATTGATTAGCATTTAAATGCATAGTGCGCTCTGGAGCTTCATTTTCTCTTGTCTTATTTCTTGTTCTGCTTCTCTCAAGTCTCACGTTGCCTGACTTAAACTTAGCATTACGTTTTTTTGTAGCTTATTCAGGGCAAAAGCCCATTGGAAAGGGATCATGTGACTAACATGACTAGTTTATTTTAATGTGATGTGTGCACACTGACTCCTGAAAATGACTACAGCCTATCAGTTTGGACCTGTTGATTTCAGCCATATATTGCACTTTTATGTGCAATAAGTCTGATTGCCAAAAGTGCAGAATTTATGGACTTTATGGTAATAGTGGCAGGTCAGTACAGGTCAAGTTAATCAACATGGGGATTTTCACTACAAATCAATTATTTGGGATGTGAAAACAAGACTCCTTGTGCTAATAATTGCTCTTTACCAACTAAACAGTGATGAACAATAGCACATTTATACCATCAATGAAAAGGTTGGGGTCAGTAAGATTTTTTGATAAGTCTCTTATGCTCACCAAGGTGTGATTCATTTTTTGCTCAAAAATACAGTGAAAACAGTAATATTGTAAAAAAAAAAAAAAAAAGATTACAATTTAAAATAACTGTTTTCTATTTTAATATATTTTAACATGTAAATTATTTCTGTGAATTTTCAATATCATTACTCCAGTCTTCAGCGTCACATGATCCTTATGCTGATTCTAATATGCTGATTTGGTGCTTAAGAAACATTTCTTATTATTATCAATGTTAAGAACAGTTTTGCTGCTTAATATGTTTCTTGAAACAGTGATATTTTTTATATATTTTTTTTTTGATCAATAGACAGTTTAAAAGAACAGCATTTATTTGAAATGGAAATCTTTTGTAAAATTATAAATGTTCTTACTGTCACTTATTCTTGCTGAATAAAAGTATTCATTTCTTTCAAGAAAATATATACATATATACTGCCAAACAAACTTTTAAATGGTAGTGATAGTGTATTTTATTTCTATATTGTGTAATTCAATTCTACCATTTGGTTTGTAATTGATCTGATTTATTGTATTTTTAAGATATTACTGACACACTTTAAAACTCTGTTATTCCATCCACATCAGTTTTATATTTTCAGTGCTGCTGCTTTTGGTTTCTATAACAAAACCCAAAATTCTAGATTCTAGCCAAGATTCTAGAGCTCTTTATAATTCTAATGTGCTCTATGATTATGGAAGACTGTATGGCATCTGACAGCAGAAGATGTATGACTCTGACATAAGTTTGGCTATGGAAGCATATAATTGAATGCTGGAGTAAACCAAAGTTCTTCTGGGACACAGATAAGTACTCTCACAAGTTCTGTCCATTTTGTTGGCTGCGGTCTGGAAATCTGCTGTGTACGTAACAATGTTCATGAGTTCAAGATGAAATGATTCCTCATCTCTGTTTATGGAGATCAATACTCACATTAGGACACATTAAGAGCCAGTAATCAAGTTTATGGTCAGAAAATATAATTAAACACTTAATTAAAATAACTTGTGTGTGTGTGTGTGTGTGTGTGTGTGTGTGTGTGTGTGTATAGAGATAAATGCACTAATCAGCAATAGTATGTTAAGAATAAGATGTTGATCTCTCAGTAACATTTCCACTTCAGGGTTATAACTTCTTTTTAATAAACCAAAATTGCAGCTGTATGTCAGTGGATGTGACTCAAGAGCGGGGAAACATTAAAGCGAGCTGGGAAGAATATTGCTGCTGTTGCTTTCCACAACTGATGACAACCGCAGCGACCACTTAGCAAAACATTAATAATAACAAATTCAATCCCTCGATCTGCACTCATTATAACACACACACAACGAATTAACTTCTGCTTGACAATTGGAGAGGCAGTATTACTGTAGATACATCCCTGACAAGAGCTGATATTTCATAAAATGGTGAGTATGTCAACATGACCTTTCAGCTAGAGATCTTTGCAACTGCTAAAAACATACGTGAATTAGTATTCCTGCTGCTCAAATGGTAGAGCATGGTGCTAGCAAACCAGAATCATTGGTTTGATTCTGCTAAAAAATTATACCTTGAATGCAATGTAAGTCACTTTTAATTAAAGTACCTGGCAAAGGCATAACAATGTATAACAATTGGTGACGTACAACACAGACGCGCTGCGCTGTTACACTACGTGAATTCACTCAGGCCCACACAAAAGAAAATGAATAGTTGAATAAAGTAGTTATTAGGGCCCGAGCACCGATGGTGTGAGGACCCTCTTGGAATTGCTCTGTTTATTATTATTATTCTTCTCCGCATTTAATCACATTTTTGAGGGCCTAAACATGCTCGAAAACTCACGAAACTTTGCACACGCGTCAGAACTGGCGAAAATTTACATCTGATATAGGTTTCAGAATTGGGCGGGGCAAAATGGCTCGATAGCGCCACCTATAAAAGTTCAACGGAGTGCGCCTCCCGCTATGTTCCACGTACGTTTATGAAATTCGGTACATACATGTAAGGACCTAATACCTACAAAAAAGTCTCTTGGAGCGTAGCCCTAAACACAACAGGAAGTCAGCCATTTTCAACTTCCTCTCAGATTTTTGTGCAGTTTTTGCCATTTTCATGCCTCGTACTTTAACGAACTCCTCCTACAGTTTTAATCTGATCATCTTCAAATTTGGTGAGTGTAATCTTAAGGCCTTTGCGACGTTAAATTGCGAAGATCTTGAGTTTTCGTCGAAGGGCGGGTCCTCGGCGGCCTGACAAATTTCGATGTTTCGCCATGAAACAGGAAGTTGCTGAAACTCAGGCATGGAATGTCCAATCTGCGCCAAACTTCACACGTTTGATAAGCGTTCTGTCCTGAACACATGACCATGCTCATATTCAGTTACAGTCATAGCGCCACCTGCTGGCAACAGGAAGTGACATGTTTAACACTGTTGTGAACTCCTGATAACATATAAAAAAGTGCCAGCAAGTGCTAAGCATGCTAACAACATACTAGACACATGTTAAAACATGCTAGCAAACACTTAGCTAATTGCTAAAGCATGCTATTACTGCAATTAAATAGGAATTTGCTGTAACTCAGGCACGGAATGTCCAATCTGCCCCAAACGTCACACGTTTGATAAGAGTCATGGCCTGAACACATCTACATGAGAATATTCAGTTATAGTAATAGCGCCACCTACTGGTAACAGGAAGTGTCATGTTTAACACGTTGATGCCGTTCTAGCAACATGTTAAAAATGCCATTGACTTCTAAACATGCTAGAAACATGTTAAAACATGCTAGCAAAACTTAGCTAAGTGCTAAAGCATGTTAATTCAATGAAACAGGATGTTGTTGTTATTCAAGAAGGCAATGTCCAATCTGCGCCAAACTTCACACTTTTGATAAGCGTTCTGTCCTGAACACATGACCATGCTCATATTCAGTTACAGTCATAGCGCCACCTGCTGGCAACAGGAAGTGACATGTTAAACACTGTTGTGGACTCCTAATAACATATAAAAAAGTTCCAGCATGTGCTAAACATGCTAACAACATACTAGAAACATGTTAAAACATGCTAGCAAACACTTAGCTTAGTGCTAAAGCATGCTAATACTGCAATTAAATAGGAATTTGCTGAAACACAGGCACGGAATGTCCAGTCTGCCCCAAACGTCACACGTTTGATAAGAGTCATGGCCTGAACACATCTACATGAGAATATTCAGTTATAGTAATAGCGCCACCTACTGGTAACAGGAAGTGTCATGTTTAACACGTTGATGCCGTTCTAGCAACATGTTAAAAATGCCATTGACTTCTAAACATGCTAGAAACATGTTAAAACATGCTAGCAAAACTTAGCTAAGTGCTAAAGCATGTTAATTCAATGAAACAGGATGTTGTTGTTACTCAAGAAGGCAATGTCCAATCTGCGCCAAACTTCACTCTTTTGATAAGCGTTCTGTCCTGAACACATGACCATGCTCATATTCAGTTACAGTCATAGCGCCACCTGCTGGCAACAGGAAGTGACATGTTAAACACTGTTGTGGACTCCTAATAACATATAAAAAAGTTCCAGCATGTGCTAAACATGCTAACAACATACTAGAAACATGTTAAAACATGCTAGCAAACACTTAGCTTAGTGCTAAAGCATGCTAATACTGCAATTAAATAGGAATTTGCTGTAACACAGGCACGGAATGTCCAGTCTGCCCCAAACTTCACACGTTTGATAAGAGTCATGGCCTGAACACATCTACATGAGAATATTCAGTTATAGTAATAGCGCCACCTACTGGTAACAGGAAGTGTCATGTTTAACACGTTGATGCCGTTCTAGCAACATGTTAAAAATACCATTGACTTCTAAACATGCTAGAAACATGTTAAAACATGCTAGCAATACTAAGCTAAGTGCTAAAGCATGCTAATATAATGAAACAGGATGTTGTTGTTACTCAAGAAGGCAATGTCCAATCTGCGCCAAACTTCACACTTTTGATAAGCGTTCTGTCTTGAACACATGACAATGCTCATATTCAGTTACAGTCAAAGCGCCACCTGCTGGCAACAGGAAGTGACATGTTAAACACTGTTGTGGACTCCTAATAACATATAAAAAAAATGCCAGTAGGTGCTTAACATCCTACCAACATACTAGAAACATGCTAAAACATACTAGTAAACACTATAAGTACTAAACCATACTATTACTACAATTAAATATGAATTTGCTGTAACTCAAACATACAATATCCAATCTGCCCCAAACTTCACATACTTGATAAAAGTCCTGCACTGAACACATCTACAAAGCAATATTTAGATATATAACCCCACCTACTGCCAACAGAAACTGAACTGGTTAACACAGTAATGCAGTACTAACCACATACCTATTGTGTACTAAGCATGCTAAAAACATACTAAACATGCTAGCAACTACTATATACTGTATACCTCCTTAAATGCACATTGCCCAACCATGCTCTGTCTTCCTAAAGCCAACGAGTGACGATGGCACGGGTGCGAGGGCCCTTTCATCGCTGCTTGCAGCTTTAATTTTGTTTGTTTTTGCACACAAAAAGTATTCTCGTCGCTTGATAAACTTGAGGTTGATCCACTGTAGTCACTTGGATTATTTTCACGATGCCTTTATTAACTTTTCTGGGCCGGCAAGTTTCGATCCCATAGAAGCCTATGGAGGAGTGAACCAGCTCTCAGATTTAATAAAAAATATCTTAATTTGTGTTCAGAAGATCAACGAAAGTCTCATTTAAGGTGAGTAATTACTGACAGAATTTTCATTTTTGGGTGAACTAACCCTTTAATGAATGCTGTAAAAGTATTGTTCACTGTTTGACACCTAAATGCCTTAAATAATGTAATCAAATCAATACTTTATTGTAAATGTTAACCAGAATGCTAAATCAATTTACTGTAAAACTACTTTTAAATGTTATCTATGAAGTCATCCTGGTCATTGTATAGACTGTCTAGAAAAAATCTGCAACCGCACTTGGTTATAAATTTTGAAGACATTTTACGGCCATCTGATTTTTTCCAGATGTTTTAAGTATGTTTAGAGTAACGTAAGCCCTAAGAGACCTTTAACAATGATGCACGCTATAGACACACAAAATTTTCGATTGCACAGACAGCTTGTGTACAGAATTCAGTAGCTGTGTAGGCTCTTTTATTCTAATGAACCGTAAAAGTGTTTACTGTGGCAAGACTAATAGAAGGGTCGCGTGATGTAGCTTTAACTCACTTGAATCCCGGCGCCACTGTGGCACAGTTCCCCGCACTCAGCCAGATGCAGTAGGGGTCTCGCGAGGACAGACAGCTCCTAAAACACACACACACACACACAGAGTTAACTCGTACCACATGTCCTGGAAAGGTTGTGTTTTCCTCGCTCACTGTCTCCCGACTCCCTCCCATTTCCCTTTCCCCTCTCTCTCCAAGTGTATGTGACAAGCTGGAAGGGACAGCCAGACACGGCATCTCCATAACAAAGCATTAATGCCTCTCGCTGGTCAGACAGTCAGTCAGACTCAGAAAAGAGAGAGAGAGAGAGAGGGAAAAAAGTGACTGACTGCTGTAGAGTCAGGTGTGTGTGTGTGTGTTTGTGTATTTGTGTTGCATGATTGACAGGTGTGTTGTGTTTGCCAGAGGCCAACTGAGATTCAGATACATGGCAAAGCTGGCGAGTTGCACCAAGAAGCAGTGAGAGAGACAGATGGAAAGAGAGCGAAAGACAGGAAAGAAAGGACAAAAAGCATGTGTGAGGTGACTAGATGTGAGTCGGAGTGGAAGGGAGAGGTCACTTCCAGTTTTCTGCAATTTTTTTCCTCTTCACAGGTTGTTAATTTCTCCATGCTATGGTCACTGTTCTTTAAAGGTGCATTGCGCAAGTCTCTGAGTTTTTGCAGAACTATGCCCCCTCTGGCGGCAAGCAAAACTGCAGCCAGAAGTGTGCACGCTCACGGACAAAAGTTTTCTTTTTTTTATCTTACGTGGAGTTTGCGTTGGTGTTTGAAATGAACTACAAGCCGGTCTCTAAGAATCCATCTTCTACGGAGAATGGCGGCGAATACACAAACCTGCCAGACAGCCAGGTGAGCGTGCCGTGAACGCGCATGACGTCACGCCCAGTCTAAAATTCCGGCCCGAATCCCTCTTATTTATTTTACTTTACGGGATTATAGAGACAATCTCAGTGATCAGAGAAGGGCTCATTCAGCCCATCAGGCAATTGTTTAAGCATGTATGGGTTAGAAAAAGGGTATTTTTTAACATGAAAAGTTGCTTAATGCACCTTTAACAAATTAACTATTGATAAATGTTAGATGTGTTAAAATGGTCAAATACTTTCTCTTATTCCAGTTTAAACTGTAAAAAAATGAAAGCAAAAATGGAGTTGGTGGCTTTAGTCTGTCTATAAGGGTTAAAGACATCTATATGCTAATGACCTACTAAAAGTTGACAACAGTTTTACTGTGCACTTTGTTATACTTTATTTACATCGGCAAATCATGTATTTTACATTGATAGGAAATAGCTTACTTAAAAAAAAAAAGGTGGATAATAAATAATTTAATTGATATACATGTTGAAAATTCACAGACTTTCTCTTCAGGTAGAACTGAGAAAAAATATTGATGACTTATCCTGCACTACACAGATTTTTGTCTAATCAAATGTTTTCTAGAATGACAATGTCCCACCCCCTAATACCACCTGCAACCAACTAGCAAGTAGCATTAGTTAGCTAACTAATGCCTATTGGCTTTTAAAAAATAAACTCACAAGCCCTTTGATACAGCGTGTCCCACCCAAACTTTCAGTTTCAACAGGAAATACGTCAGAATAAGGATTGCGATTCTCATTCAAAGTACATAAACAACTATAAGAAATCGAATTTATGCGATTTTTGTGATATCCCATTACAAAAAAAATGCTGGATGGAAACTTCAAAATGCATACAAAATTGCATAAAAATGTATGTGCTCAATTGAGTTGGATAATTTTTTTATCCGATAAGACATAAGTGCATAAATGACAATGGAAACGCATTTACTGAATAAATCACTCGATGCGCAACAAAAATACTGTGACTTTGCCACAGAGGATGTGATTGGATCAGTTTCATTGTATAGCATGTCAAATATTGTTTTAGTTATTTTGAAAATGCCTGAGCCAAAGTCTGTCATCAAAATGATTTGGTCTATTGACCTCACAGAACTCTCACATGATTGTGTTCACAAACATCAGGCGTCCGAACGCAAGATAACACGAAAGCGTTTATTGCGTTACGTCCGCGCGCTCTGAGGCAAAAGTCATTTATGATGTAGAATAAAAGAGCCACAGTGGCTCCCCGATTGCAGCAACAGTTATTTGGCGCCAGTTTCCTAGGAAGTGACAATTTTTGTTGTCTTGAACACATGGAATGTAAACGGTGCTTTATTCGCAAATGTTTTATGTGATAATCCAATTTTGTGCACAAGCTAAATTCACAAATTTTGGATGGAAACATTGCGACCTGCCTGACATGGACTAACAGTGGCTCAACCAATGGAGTGATTTTGGGGTGGAGTTATTTGCTTGACCAACCAGTGGAAGATAGTTCAGGGAAACCTGGTTGATAGCAAACCGATTTTTTTGCAATTCTCTTTGACCAGGTTTTTTAACCTGTTTGAATTTAAACAAACAGCTATTTTTGCAACCAGTATTCAGCGTGTGTGAAAACAATTCAGCGAGATAAAAACAGAGGGAAAAAAAGAGAGATGTTTTCTCACAAGTCCACAGAGAATCCTGTGTGAGTGTTTCTCCTGAGGCTAAGCAGGCATAAGCTAACATATTGGTAAAAAGTTAAGACACGGTTGGATCAGACATCATGGATTGTTTTTGGAAAGAAATTGGGAATGAAATTCCCTGATAGGATTTGGAGATCTTTTTAAAAGGGGAAACAGTCTATCAGCTTTTGTTATACTACAGCTGTGTGGAAAAAAAGGAATTGTTTGCTGTGTCTTGGCCTGCAGCCAATCAGATGGCTCTAATTTACGTGAGAGTAGTCAAAGCATGTGGTGATGCTGGCTGGAGGACTGTAGCATGCGAAGGAGGAAACACGTCTACATCTACGAAGACCGGGATGGAAGCTAAAACCTTTTGCCCTCTAAAATGCATCTGTGTTTAAATTTCAATGCATTTATGAATGCATGTCTTTGGAAACACACACTGCTTTCACTGCACTTATGGAGAACATTATCCATAATAGATCAAAAGAGAACTGGCACAGGACTTTTTTAGAAGATTCTTTAGAAGACGACTGTCTAGATTTTTCTCTGAGGACTGAGCTGCTGCACTGCATCGTCAATAGAGTTTGTAATGTTGGCTCCATCTTCAATAAATGTCTTAAAATACTCTACCATAATAATCCTTATGAATGTACTTGTTTAAAAGAGTACAAGGTACTTAAAGGTGTAGTACAAGATTGTATTAAGTGTTTTCACATGTAAAACATTTTTAATTGAATGATTGGGGGTCTGGGTTCATTTTGTTCATTCTGTGCATTTTGACTCACTTTTTGCAGTTGCTGTAGTCAGAACAGCGACTGAGAGGAACACGGATCACGCAACTTGAGAATGCCACAAACAGGGCATGATGGTCCTTGTCCAACTCCAATCCCAGAATCCTACGGTCCTCGCCACGCACATTACATCTGAAGAGAGAAATGGTGGTTTGTGTTGGAATGTCATTTTAGTTATTAAAGAGGATCCAAGAGTACCATATATGTATATGTACAGGCTATATTTGAAATTGGATACTAGCATACTGTTCCTACAAGAATGAAATAGGGAAATTTTCTAAATGCATGGAATACCTGGATTATCCAATAGTCCATTAAGGAATCCATTAAAAAATGTAATAGGCAGGGTTGTTATAGTTAACTAAAACCATTAAAAAAAGTTATCACTTGAAATGAAATAAATGTTAATTGAAATATATATATATATATATATGTTATTTTATTTCAGCTAGATGCTAAGCCAACATTTCTCATTTAGTTTAATTTGATGTACTAAAATGACTAAAACTAAACCTGAAATAAAAAATGAATAAAATCTATATAAACATAATAAAAAAACAAAACTAATAAAAATGACAAAAACACATAACTCAAACTTTTAATATAAAGTAGTCATATGGACTACTTTATATGACTATAGTGGTCATATGGACTACTTTGGAAAAATTATAGTCGTATACATTTTTTTGTGCTTGAAATGTTCTCCTGGTTCCATGTGCATTTTTGCAGGGGATTATGATATGCTTTCATTTTATGGAAAATAACAGCTCAGTGATTCTTTAATACATCTTATTTTGTGTTCAAAAGGAGAATGAAAGTGGTTTTAAAGGAGGTTAGGATAAACCTTTCTCTCTAATGGGAGGAAAAAGCAATTCCCAATAAAAGAAAAAAGAAGAAAAAAGAAAAACTCAATATAGAAAGAAATCCAATATGTGTATCACACAGATGAGTCACTCCCATTGAGTTGATTGAAGAAGGTCATGCCATAAAGGCTGACTGTAATTCATCTTCCTCAGTATCTGTAATAATCTAAATAAATCCTTTGCATCATGTCAAGTGTCTTTCCCAAAGGCTAACCTAGACGCGAGGTGGGGTTTTCAGGGGAAAAATTAGCAATGCTGCCTGAAGATGTGGTCATATTTTGTTGTGGAACTTGTGAGTCTCAGCTGGAGTTGAGGCTTGTTGTCAGATACACAAGAGGAACACAAACATGGACGAGATCCCAGGAGTACAATTACAGCTCCACACGTTACCATCCGCCCCATTTACTGGAGGAGAGATTCTCTCTTAATCAAACGCCTCTGTCGACATAGAGTTTGGGGTTATGTGTGTGCACGTTTATATTTGCCTGAGACCTGTCAATGAGTGTGAAGTGCGTGAGAAGAGCGGAACAGTGAAAGAACCTTCTAGGTGAAGATGTTTGCTCAGAAAAGTGGCATTTTATTTAATCTGTGGAATGGTTTCTTTCACTGGGCATCCCTAAAATCCCTTTTAGGCAAGTCAGTCTACTTGGCAGCCATCTTGGTACAGCTCTTATCTACTTGAATAAAGAAAAGTCTGAAACCGTTTCAATAAAATATTTCAAATGATCAATAAATCTGACAACAAGATTTAACATTTCCAACTCAATTCACACTAAAAACGTACAATTGACTCACTAAACAAACTTTTTTTTTTTCAGGCTGGTCCAGTTCATGTGTATTCTAATAAGCAAACTCTATCAAAATGCAGATCAGCATCAGAGCCATAACCTCGGGGGCACTGATCTGATTGACATATGGTACAGCAGCAAGTTTTTCTGCATCCTTAGTTCAATAAGTATTCCCATTCATTTCTCCAATGGGAACTTAAAAAACATAGGGGGGAAAAAATCTGAAAAATCAGGTACAACACTGTGAATTTAACAGCTTTAATGCCCAAAAAGCAATCCGAATGACATAACTGAATTAAAAACAATGGAAAAATATAAAACTATTGATTTAAAGATGTTGATAATATGTAAAAAAAAAAAAAAAAAGTATATATATATATATATATATATATATATATATATATATATATATATATATATATATATATAAAATATATAAAAAATATAAACATTTATTGCAAAATATGCATGTGGCTTGATGGCTTCAGCAAAAACATACAGTTGATAAACAACCTCATAGGTCTGTCTTTAACGGTTTATAAGTAATCATCATTAGAAATCTATTTTCCCTATGGAGAAAATGAATGGGACTTTAACTTCTGGAACCTTACTGTTGCACTCGAAGTCTATTGGTCCAAAACTCTACATAGTTGCATATTAAACAACAAACAGTATTTTGGCTTTCAGTGTGGGCTGACAAAATATCATCACGTTGTAACAAAAGAGTGTGTGTTTAAGCGTGTGTATATTATAACTCACTTGTTGGGGTTGTAAACATCTATGTCCTCCAAAACCTGCGTGCTATAGGTGGAGTTTGGGTGTGTGCTGGCGAGAATTTTCAGGACTCGTCCGTTTTCTGAACCCAGAAACAAAACGGTGTAGTTCTTATACGGGCCAGCTGCCGTGTCCACCGCGATCTGGGTCAGCTTGAACCTACATCAGGAAACATTAGCTAATTAGTCAATAAAACAAAATCACAAACATGTCTTTAACAACACTAAATACTAATTTATTCTCCAGCACTAATAACAGTTTCCTTGACATGCAGATGTTGAGAAAACAACGGGAGACGGAGGCAGAGTATTAAAATAATGAGTCTAATTTTTATTGGAGCATGCATGTTTGTGTGTGCGTACCGGCTGGTGGTTCGTGTGAAGCAGGGTCGGTTGTTGACAGACGGTACGGCCTCGTCCATTAGTGGATAAGACTTAATGAATGTAAGAGTCTCATCAGGGAAATTTGTGGAGGACTTATAGCCAGCAGCAGGGCCATCACCAGCACAGGATCCCGGCCTAGAGAGACGGAGAGAGAGAGAAAGAAAACAATTGACTTCTACCTGCTCAGACTTTCCCATGAAGGCTCATGGAAATTATCAACAAAAACAGCTCACAGACATACAATTAACAAGAGCCATTCCAACCATCTGCCACTGTTAAATAAAAGCTGTTTTTAGAGTCCATCAGGCCGAACAAGCTGCTCTCCGAGCTCCAGAGAACAGGTCCAGGCATATCACGCAGAGCAAGATGAAAAGGAAGTCTTTGGCACTTCGGTGTTTTAGGTTGGATTTGTTTTGTTAATATATTCTTTTGTGCTGTGCCTCATGCTACTCTAGGGATATCACATTTATTTGATCAAAAATGCAGTTAAAACAGCAATACTGTGAAATATTACAATTGTTTTCTATTTTAATATCTTTTAAAATGTAATTTATTCCTGTGATGGCAAAGCTGAATTTTCAGCATCATTACTCCAGAATTCAATTTCACAAAATCCTTCAAAAATCAAAGCTTTGCTACTGAACCACTACATTATATTAATAGCAACAAGTTGGTAACATTGTTGATTTTAAAGTAATTAAACTCACAGCTTCATTGTTAACAGAGAGCAGGGCCGTAGCTAGAGGATTCAGGGCCCCCTGAAAAAATATTGATGTGGGCCCCCACCACCCTCCACCAATATCATACACTGTACAATAGATGAGCATGGAGGCTCACATATAACAGAAGATAGTGATGTTGTTGTAAAACCTTTATTTTAAAAGTTAAATGTTTATATAAAAATTACAACTAATAAAAATTAACAAAAAGCAAGAAATTGTTAAATAATAATAAACCAATTTCAAAAAAGTAACAGCAAAATAATGTTTTTTCCCCCCCATCAGTCTGTTATAATTCATAAATCAAAAAGTAAACATTTAGAAATTGCCAAAAATGCAGTCAAATTTAAAAAATAAAATCATTTATTGTCTTATTTTTTAATAAAGATAATAAGGAACTGTTAATATATTATTAAATAAAGCTAATAAATGCATTCATCCAAGTGCAGTGTGTTGTATTCGTGTTTTCTTGATGTAATAAAATACATCATCAGCCAGCAGGTCAGGTGTATAATGCAATGCGTCATGACTTGTGTCAATTTTTTAACTCTATTTACAATAGTGTAAAGGATTTTGACCACGTAATCATTCGGTCGATTGTGGTGCGCACCGATAATGAAGAGTGACAGTACCCGGCAGGCTGTAGACGGTAGTTTTCTTATTCCCAGCGAAATAACAATACAACCTGTCTTTAAAAACGTCTTGATCGACTGGGATACAACATATCTCCTGGCCTCCCTCTCCTTCTTTTCATGGCGTTTCTGGTACACTGATTTATGTTTTCTTTTCCCCGACATTTTTCAGTCAGTCAGTCTCCTGCTCTTCCACAAAGTTCATCATTAACTCCGGTCCATCTGATGTTGTCACTGACTGAATAATTAATAATTACTTTAGATCGGACTAAACCATTTTTAGGGGAGGTAAGAGAAGCAGATATTTGGAAAAAATATTTAACCAAATTGCATGTTTTTGTGGTTTTCATTTAAATCTCAGGCATACAACTAATACAAATATAAGAATTATTCATACAACAGGGGCCTATATAGTATAACTGCTGGATTTTGTGGGGCCCCCTGGGCAGCGGGTGGAACTGTCACCACCTTTCACCCCACTAGCGACGGCCGTGACAGAGAGAGATGCTGATCAGATTCAGGTAATTCATACACGCATCTCTCATATCTATCTCTCTCTCGATAATTAATTCAAATAAATGCTAATTCATTCATTCATTCATTATTTTTTTTATATCTGCTGCTTATAATTACGGTCTATGTTCTTTCATTATTGAATGTTTACATGAATAGTTAATCGAGAACTTAAAGCAGTATTTACCTAAAGGAGCACTACTTTAAAGGGCACCTATTATGCAAAATTCACTTTTACATGGTGTTTGAACATAAATGTGTGTTGGCAGTGTGTGTACACAACCACCCTATAATGATAAAAATCCACACAGTGCTTTTTTTTAAATCCCCATAAATCATAAGCACTGTCTCAGAACAAGCCGTTCTCAGATTCGGGGGCAATGTGACGTCACTTTGCACAGGCCCCGCCCACGACTGTTGATTGACACTGCAGTTTGAGCATAGACCCGCCCTGAGTGAGCTGGACACAGTCCGCCATTGTTTTGTTGTTGGATGTAAGAATGAATATAGCAGTCTTCATTTACTCTTGTTACTAGAGGATGGATCAGTACCAACTGTTCGTGATCAAGCTTACAGTCTCCGGAGCGACTGGCCACGGCAGAAATGAAAGTGAGAGCGCATACTTTATGACAGCTCATCGAGTCGTTGTACGGATATAAAGTTTACCAGTTTATTAAGCACCCTCTGAAAGGGTGTGTATATATTTGTTTACTGTTGGTCGGTTGTAACAAGTGTTTTGTGTACTTCGCTGTGTATGTTAATGATAATGAAAGGGAGAGAGAGAGAGTTTATGGACAAGACTTTAATGTGCACTGTGTTTATTAGCTCTTACAGTGATTTTCTGGAGTAAAACTAACGCTTCATCTTTTGTGTGATGTACAATAAACTTAATTGAACTCCTCAGTATATTTTGGTCATCATTCGGACTGGGTTTGCTACAGCAGGCTTGTATTAATAGTGGATAAAAGCAGATGACAAATTAGTTATAACCGTCCGTAATTAAACTAAACTATACCTGTTCTATCTCCATACATCATATATTCTCTGACTCTGTGGGCATTATTGTCCGACTCCGGGTCGAAATGAACACCGCTACTGAGTTTCTGTTTTGATATTATCAGATGAGATTGTCCTGGCTCTGAGCGCAAGCTCATGAGGCTCTGCCCTTTGGGCGACAGCAGCAGCTCATTTGCATTTAAAGGGATACACACTAAAACGGTGCGTTTTTCTGAGCCCCAAAAAAATGACAATTTAAACATGCTGTAAAAAATTATCTGTTGGGTATTTTGACCTAAAACTTCACATACACACTCTGGGGACATCAGAGACTTATTTTACATCTTGTGAAAAGGGGCATAATAGGTGCCCTTTAAGAATAATTTTTTTTTTTTTATGTAATATATTTATAATCGATATAAAGGTATTCACAATACTTATATTAGTATTGAAATTTTAAGAAAAAATAATGATCAACAGCATACTTTTTGCAGAGTTAAAAATGGTTTTGAGAAAGGTGAAATTGACTGATATTGGTGTCAAATGGATTGTTAGTATTGTGATAACCCTTCGTGACTCACCGGGGTTTGGGCACCACTTCATCAGGAACTGGCGTCCAGGCTGACTCGCTGTTTCGCTGCTCCTTAAACTTCCCATTAAACACTTTCTCTATGTCATCCATGTAGAATGCACATACAGCCGAACCGGTGATGCTGAGGAGAGAAAAACCTCTGTTTGGTTCCACCTATTTTATCTAAACAAACTCTTAATGCAACAAACAAATTATTCACAAACAGACCAAATGGATTGGAGTTAAATACATTTAGGGAGTTGTTGAAGTGTGTGTGGAAATACAAAATGTATTGTGGTGGGACTGTGGTACCTGTTGGCTTGAGTGGTAAAGACACCTAGCACCGCAGGCCTGTGGTTGATCTGCATGACGTTGGTTAATGACTGAAGAACGTCAAAGTAGAAGAACGAATCACCTGGAACTGAACAGTTCAATCGCGCTTTCAGGAAAGAAGTCCAGTACCGCTCTAGAACCCGCGGAGAACCTCCGTTATCATTCTTACACACGCGAGCGACTCGAGAGAACACCACCTGAGACATAAAGACGTAAATGAGACAAAAAGAATGTAAGGAAGTGTGTGACCTCTTTCAAACCTCTTCACTAGGATTGATTTAAAAAAAAAAATTATAATAATAATGATATATATATATATATATATCATTATTATTATTATTTATTTTTTGATATATATATATATATATATATATATATATATATATATATATATATATATATATATATATATATATACAAACAAGATAGATGCACCGATTGCAATTTTCTTGGCCGATTCCGATTTATTTGTGTGACCTGTCGATACAGATTTTTGCCGATTCCGATTTTCTAAGAACTATAATTGACGGCATATACAAACAAAAATCTACTTTTCTTCAATGCAGAGTTTTATTTTCATAAAAAATACAGAAGTAAAAAGTCAGTAATAAAATAAGAACAAAAACAAATTGCAAACAACAGCACAAACAAATGCAACAGAAAAAAGAGATCAATGAAATAAACATGGCTTAAAGATTTTCAGGTCAGGTAAGAAATACTACAGAAATTAAAGTAATCAAATGTAAAATAACACTGGATAGTCTTCATTGTAAAATTTAAATGACATGACAGACAGCAGCAGGAATATTAGGCTCCTGTCACTTTAAGAGTTAATGCATGGATCCAATATACAGTTACACAACAGGTGTCATCTTTCTCAACTATTTAATGTTCCAAAACTGACTGTGTTTAACACAGCCAAGACAGACATTTTGACATAACTTTGTGTGTATTTGACCGTTCACTTCCCATCAGAGAGATGAGAGCAAGAACGTGCAGCTGACGTTATTCCCTGTACCGCTGGCAACAAAACAGACCGGTTCGGAATCGGAAAGACGTGAGACGGGTCGATCAGGCGGAAAATTGCCTGATTCCGGTCCCTGGCCGATGAATCGGTGCATCTCTAATATATGTACATAAATTGCTTAAAAGAATTGAATAAACTTGATTAATGACATATTCTCTGACAATAATCTTAATATTGTATGCAACTTTGCTTCATGTAAATATATTTTGTTTAAAAGGACATTTACATTTTTTCCTGGAAAACAAGACAAAAGAAGTGATTTAGAAAAAATTATTTTTGCAGTGTACTTGAAGTGTCTGACCTTGCCAAGGGTGGTGTACTCTACAGCGATCTCACTGAGAAAGAAGTAGACGTAGTTCCCATACTCAATGGCATGAAGGAAATGAGGCTCTACATAAACAAAGACACAATTAGAAAAATAACAGAAATTATAGAGAAAATACCTATATAACAGGAGACCCACCTCTTAGCCATTTTGAGTCGTATTTTACGGTACGCAGAACAGGACTGCTTTCTCCTAAACTTCGGTAAATCACTGCATCACTTGCTAGAAAATCCGTCATTGTGGCTGAATAAAAGTCACCGCCTGGGAAGTGAGGTGAGAAATAAGTATTGATAAATCAAAACAACACAAAACCCCACAAAGAAGAGCTCAGTTCAGTTCAGTGTATATATGGCACAAAGAGAAAATGAGAGACATGTCTCATCTCCCCCATGTCCCTTTTAAATCTCTGTGCGTCTGTGATCACTGCTGTCTCACTGAGACTTCCTGCACTTTGTAAAATGTCAGTGGAACACTAGTGAGATTATAGGAGATTTCGTGTCTTCCTCCCCAGACGGATGGTGCTCTTCCAGCTCACCGGCAAACAGGCCAACGTTAGACTGGCGGGATTCGAAAGGGCAACGGGCTTGACCGACCACCTCCTCTCCATCCTGGTCCAGAGATGACATCTGACCAGAGAGAGAGAGAGAGAAAAAAAAAAAAAGACCTCTTACACACACTGAGCAAATGAAGAACAATAACACAAAAATAGTTTGAAAAACATCCATTCAAATCATTGTTGTTTTGGACCATATTGGCTTTCAATGTATGGGCAAAAACTAACTTTTCGAAACATTTTTTGTTATGCAGAGAGAAACTCATACAGGTTCGGCATGACACAAGGGGAAATGAATGATCCAACCCCTTTAATATTTTTTTTAATATTGTAAATTCTGATCATTTGAATCGAGAAAGATTAGTGCTGCATTGGTGAATCGTTTACAATGTAGTGCATGTTTTGAAAGCTGTTTTTGCTGTCAAAGACTTTTGGGAGCTTGAATTCGGTGTTGTATAAATGTTTGTGGACCAGTGGGTGGTGTGTGTTCCATGGTTGTTTTGTTTTGTTCCTCTTTGGGAACTGTAGGTGTGATCAGTGTGCCAGCTTCTCTTGTTAGTCAGATGCAGAGCAGAAGCTTCCGACCTGTGGTGTTCACAGAAGAAAAAAAAAAAAACAGCGTGCTAATTGCCTGGTTTGGGTGATGCACACATACATGTGTACAAATCCACAAAGATATTCAACCTGCAGGGCTAGAGATGTCCTCACAAAGACGGCTGGATTACACACATGCACAAACACATTTAGCAATGTGGCTGAAAGGGTCCTGTGGGCATTCTGGAATTCAGGGTCACATTGTGTGTCATCCCCATCGGATTAACACCTACTGAAACTGCTGAAGCTCACCACTACTTACACTGTCATGTAGCTCATAGGGATAGAGAAGAATAGAGGGGAATTAAAGCAGGAGTAGCATGGATTGGTTCTGTCAAAGGTTGACCATCTGAACACTTCTGTCCAGGGAAAGCGTGTCTGTTTGTTTTGGAACATTGGAAGAACAAGTAATTCAACCCAAACCTCCATTCGCAAGGACGACTTGAAACATGCACTAAAATGTAAACGATTCAGCAATGCATCACTAATCTTTCTCAAAAGATTTTGGATCGATTCAAACTGATTTCTCAGTGATACATTACTCATTTTGAGGTACATTATGAGATGTTGCATCTGCAATTCCTCACCATCAGCATTAACAAGTGTATGTCCATAAACAATAAACAAACCGATGTGTATATTTTTTTATGTATTGCGGTGCACATGTGGGAGCTGTGTCAATAACAGCGCATACATTAGACGAGCACAAACATGAATGACTGATGTAACAAACGTTTGTAAAACAAATCTTGCTCCATCCTTTATTTTTACTCAAAGTAGTAAGAACGACAGACAATCTGCATTAATAGACACAGTTTTAGGTAATAGTGTCCCACAGCTGCTTAGCAGAAGTATTTCAGTAAGACAGTAATAACGTGAGTTGGCCGGTTAGCCGGAGACCTACACAATGTAAAACACAAAACTACGTATTTTGAACACCCGGTAGAAAATATATACATAAATAATTAGTCATACTTATAGGTTGTGATTCTGAGGAGCAAGTTGGTCCAAATAAACTGGGTACTGACCCATCTTTCTAAAGCAAGCGTAAAGCAAACTCCGAGATTTGAGAAGCAGTCGTCAGGAAAATGACATTTGAGGGCTGGTCAAGTTGTTCGTGGGCAGACAACGCACAACATAGGCGAGCATTTATGCAAATGTATCCTCTAGTGACGTAGAACCGTAAAGCAGTAGGATACGAATTCAAAAAACGACTCGTTTAGGCGGTTCAGAGTCTTTCTTTGGGAGACACTCTCGTGCACTCTCGACTTTATAACTTTGTAGAACGTTTACAATCACAAACAGCTATATTACACACTGCATTAAAGGAAATATTCGAAAAACCATAATAGGGGCAATTTAAAGGGGACCTATTATGACCTTTTTCAAAGTCTTGATTTTGTTTTTGGGGTCCACTAGAATAGGTTTTCATGCTTGAATGTTAAAAAAACACGTAATTTTTCACATATTTTACATTGTTGCAGCACCTCTCTTGCCAGTCTGTCAGTAACGCTCCGTTTAGATTCTGTCTCAGTGAAACCCCTCCTTCCGAAAAGCACTCTGATTGGTCGGCTGGACCAATGTGTTGTGTTTGGTCAACCCGCTTCCAGCATGTTTGGTAAATGTCACACCCCTTACCATAACCGCGAGTTTCAACACGATACTAACGCAACTCAACCAGGCCTCACCCCTAGTGGCTTCAATTCACCAAAAGACAAGGTATGGCAAACTCTGATGTCGTCATTCAATTTTACTACAGTCCCACATATTTTCATTCATTCCTGACAGCATCATACACGCTGCTGCGGCAGCCATCCTCAAATATCACAACAAAGCACATCTATTCATACCTTAAATAATCTATTCAAGAGCAGATCATGACTTGTTCAAATATATTTTGAAGCCATTTGACAAACTGAATTGCATGACATTAAAATAACGCAAAGATAGAATGACAGCAGAGAGAAAAACAACCAAAATGCGGTTGGCATTTTGTGTGTGTGTGGCGCATCCAAAGATGAATCACATTTAACTTTGTTCATAATGCAGCAAATTAGACAATTATTTACAGCTGTTATAAGAATGAACTGAAAGTCCCCTCTGAATTGGATTAGCCTATGTTATACAGGTGTTGCTTGCTGTCTTTTTCATGACATGGCATCTAGTGATACTTGTTTCCTTTTCATTTTAATTATTCAGTCTTTATCTATAGCAACTACATGTTCAGCTAACTTCAAATCTGGCATGAAATGGCAGGATAATAGCGTTGTTTCTGGTCTTGCGTTATGCTGTTTGAGGAAGGTTCACACAAACAGCCAGACAGCCACAATGGACCACTTGCACTGAACTTCGTGATGCACTTATGTTTGGAAATAGTACATCTCACTTATTTCCGGTAATGTTTACTTTCAATGTACTGTGGTCAATGAGTTGAACAAACGCAAAATGAGTGTCTGCAATAAGATTGAAAAATCTGGAAATTTTTATTGACAGGAGAAGGGATACTCTGATGTTTAGTGTGTACAGAATTTTCCAAACTCATCGGAACATGAAGTTTTAATCCAAACCAAGCTGATCTGAGAAAGCTGTGGCTGTTACAAATGCGCCATTATTTCATCACAGAGTGTCAGTGCTCATCTAAACTAGTGACCGCGACGCTGAAGTGTATGAGAACAGATGAATAACATCAGTACGAACCACGAACATTTATTTGGATTCAATATTTTAAACCTTGTGTCATTTTTCAATGTCAATCTTTTTACTATAAACATGTTTATGCCCAAAATGCTTAATTAATATTCAAAGTAGTTGACTGTCATTCTCCTCTACGCTGTGTGTGTTACTGTTTAAGATGAATTAAATAGCCTATAGCCTATTTAACATCGTTAAAGGCACCTCGCGAGCATTCATTAATTCAACTATTTTAAAAGATTGGAATAAAGCACCAATGCACACAAGCAATCCTTTTTATTAGTCAAATTCATTTAAAAATGTAAACTCAACAGGTATAAAATATAAGAGAAAAACACTGTTAATGAGAAGACGAGCATATAGGACTGCTGCAGGTTAGTGGATAAATATATTTAGCCCATTTATTATTCAGAATGCACAGTTGGAAAGAAAATATATTTATAAGAACATTTCAGCAGGCTCAAGTTAATAAGAGATCATTATTCATTGTTTTAATCAATTGGCATCCATAAAACGTAGTGATAATCTGCATTCTCATGTATGTAGGTGTGCTGAACGCTCCAATCGGAAACTCCCGATATGTACTAAGTAGAACGCAGAAGTAGTTGTGCAAGTAGTCCATTGGTATGGCAGCAGCCATACCTTGCCATAAGCAATTGGCACCCTGCTCACTGCTTTTTTGTGCATGCCTTAGGCACAAATTATTTAAATGAGGAATATTGTGACATGTACGTTCCCGGAAGACAACTCAAGACTACAATCAAGGCGTTTCAGGGGGTTCAGAAACAGTGCTTACTGATATAGTGAATACCTCCTTATGAAGTGGACTTTTCAAACCCTTTTCATGCTCAAACAACATTACACACTAAAGAAGGTTGAAAATGTAATAAGACCTCATAATAAGCATAATAAGAAGACATCTTTAATAATAATAATAATAATAATAATACAATTATTAGTGTTTTAAAACATTAAACGAGCAACAGATGACAGCAAAGCTAATCTCCATGTAACAATATGGGAAAGTGTAATAGTGAGAAAAACTTTTCCAAAAGTCTCAAAAGTATATATTATAACAATCATCTAACTATAACAATCTCTCCTTAACCTCTCCTTGCACAGTTTTCCAGAAAGTTCTCCACAGCTCGAGCTGTGAGTTGAGAGTGAAGGAATGCGTGAGGAGACAAGGTAGAGGAACTGAGCGACATGATTTGCAAGACATGACATATTGTCCCTCTCCAGGGCTCTAACAGAACATCCCTCTCCTCGGTGAGATGCAGAAAAACGAGACTGTGAGCATGAGAAAATGGAGACAGACTGAGAGAGAAGCGGAGAGGAAGAGGAAAGAGAGGAATATGGAAGGAAGATGCCTTCAGGGCAAGGTGCATAAATCAAGATCTCCAAAGAGCCTCAAATGGAAAAGTTGAGAGCAGAGCCTCATCCATGAGTTTTGCTGACTCCCTGCTGGCCTCCTCCAGCGTTTAGTCAGATTTACATGCTCTCTGGCAAACAAAAACACACATGCACACACACCGCTCAGGAACAGATCTGCTAATGTTGATGGAAAACCATCAATCACAGGACAGGCCTGATTCCACATCACTAAACTAGTGATTTGTTACAGTTTTTTGCAGGGACTGAATAAAATATTTTTTAAGTAGCAAAACACCAAGCAATTAATAATTTTGATTTCAAGTTGTCTTTTAAGCAGGGTGTCATGAAAAAAAAGAAAACATGGAAAATCACAAAAAATAACTAGCAAATAAAACGGCATTTCCCATGCATTCAAAAGAACAAAAACGTTGCCTTCAGGAAACATTGATGATTGCCTACTACGTAAACTAGAAATTAAAATGTTGTATTCACTATATGGCTCTTTTATTAAATGGTTTTCATGTCAGATGGTTTTGGCAGCAATAGCAGCCAATCATCTGAGTATATTATTCAGTCACCTTACTTGAAGCAAAGTCACATGACATTTTTGACGCCCATCAGTAAATACATTTCTATTGTAGTTTATGTGCACGTCTTCTTACCAAATAAATAATACTAGTCAAATAATAGCAGCCAATCATCTATGCAAATTAGTCACAACATTTGACACATCTAGGAATTTATCCAGTAAATGTGTTTCTATCATAGTTTACGTGCACACCAAATAAAACATTTATCCACCACAATTTGTTATGTGCATTTTAATAATTTAATTTGCCTGATTTTATTTATTGATGCTTCCATCCAGCATTATTGGATTTCCCCCCAAAAAAATTCCCCAAAATAAGTGGATGGAAACCCACTTAACATGACTAAAATGTGTTAACATTGCTTATTGCAACATCAGAAATTGTTTCGTTTAGCCAACAGACAAAAAAACAAAAAAAACAGGTTGTAAACAGGTGTGACAGGATATGAATTAATTTCTGAGAAAGAGCAGGATATATACGTTTTTGAATAGGCCTAATATTCAAATTAATTTTAATGCTGACAAATTTAAGTAGATGTGTGTATGTAGACTGTCAATTTTGATTCTTTAAAGGGGTGGTTGATTGTGATTTCACTTTTTTCATTTTAAATAGTGTGTAATGTTGCTGTTGGTGCATGAACATTATCTGCAAAGTTGCTGCGCTGAAAGTTCAACGTAAGCAGAGATATCGTCTTTTAAAAATCAGGAAGTTTAATGCCTACAAAAACGACTCGAATGGGACTACAACGAGATACTTCCCGGGTTTTATACGTAGCTAACCCATGCAAAAAAGGGGGCATGGCCATATTTCTGCGGCTTTGTCGAAGAGGAAGAGTTAGTGGAGAGCTGTAGCCATGCCGTCGAAAGTGTGTTATTTTCACCCAGCTGCCAGGTCTTCTGTGTTCGGGCTTCATATGGACGCTGTAGTTCGTCAACAATGGCTAAAATTTATGTTTGATTATGTTCCTGAAAATGTCAATCGTAATAGCTCTCTGTGCTGCGCATTTTACGGAAGACAGCTTCCAGAATCTCCACGAATTCAATGCCGGATTCAACAAGAAACTCTTACTAAAACATGAAGCAGTTCCAACTTTACAACCAGAGACAACAGTTGTTGGGCCACAACCTGTAAGTAAGACTTAATCATTTTAAATGTATTTGCATGTATAATTTCAGACGTAATGTTTTAGTTTTATCAAGGACGTAAACAAATGCCAGCGCTGGCTTTAGTAGCCACTTACACGTACAAACGCGTACAAACATTTTGAACCTGAATTTGTAATTATGTACTAATTTTGTAAATGTATTTTCCATGTATATTTTATGACGATCGATTTGATCAGGAACGTAAACCAATGCCAACGCTGTTTGTTTATAGCCAGTTAGTTCGATGCTATTTTGTGTGTATAAGACAAACGTGTATAAAGTTACAAAAAATTATATAGCCTAATCGCAACAGCAAACTTCAGCTGCTGAAGTTAAAACAATAACTTTAAAAAACTGTATTACTCAGTCATTTATTCAGTTATATTAAATGTTTAATCAGGAGAAAACCGTATCTCAAAAGCTAACAAGCAGCAGTAGCATTTTCAAGTAACAGCATATCGGAATTCATATATAATAATAGTAGATTAGAATAGAATAATAATAATAATAAAAAATTTACCATTCAGAAACGTTTTGTAAGAGCCGTGTTTGCGGAGGTTGCTTGACTCTCTTCATTGCCGCTTTCTGGGTCTGATCTGGCTCAAACTGATACGGCAGTATTGACACCATTATTTACATTTGACCGGAGCACATGCAACTTTCGCCCGTAAAGGTAATGGGCGTGAAGTTTCCGGACAACATGCACTACGCAGTTTAGCCAATTACAACACACCGGCCCAACTAACCAATCTGAGCCCATTGCCTGTTTCCGAGGGAGTGGTTTCATAGAATCAGGAAGTCAACCAGTCGTTCAAATGACAGAGGAGAAAGCAGCTTACAATAAAGGTGAAATTTATGAAAAATAAGACTTAAAAAAAACAAAAAACCCCGAAGACATGTTATATTGCACCCCACAAACACAATCATGCAAAGAAAAAAAGCAGTAAACCACCCCTTTAAAGGGAAGCTTCAGAATACGCATCTGTAGGAGGAAATAACTGTGTGTAAGTGTGTGTCTGTGTGTGTGAGACAGAAATAGACTCATCATACCTTGTAGTTGCGACAGGTGGGGTTGAACGCATTGGTTCCACATGCAAAGAGAGTTTCATCGTTACGTGGCACCAGCACTTTGATGTAGTTGTAACACTCATCCTGTGAAAAACAAGACACTGGCATTTACTCACACTATATATAACTCCTGAATTACACACACACACACACACACACACACACACACACACACACACACACACACACACACACACACACACACACACACACACACACACACACACACACACACACACACACACACACACACACACACACACACACACACACACACACACACACACACACACACACACACACACACACAGAGATTGACTCATCCTGAAGCTTACAGCGAGCATCATTACTGACTCCCTTTTTCCTCCACTTCCACACACAAATTACCATAATCCCTATGCTGAGCTCCAGGATCTGACTCGCTCACTGCAACTCTGTCTTCAACCAACAATGATATTATAAAACCTGTGTGTTTACATATCTTCACGTATACAGCCACCTGTGGAGAACCACCTAGTCTTAGCTTCAGACCATTTACTGACCATCTGATGCATACTGATCACAAAACTGGCAAGTGTCTTCTCGATCTGGCAAACTCTAAACTGATTGACTGGCTTTACAAATTTGAGGGATAAGGGTACAATAATTGATAAATGGTCTATAGTAAAATTCTATACAATTAAACACTAAAATGTAATAAATCATTTAAAATGTTTCAAGTGAGTGAACTTAGGCATAATAACATTATAATGTACGGTATGAAATTTTTATATTTTAAGATTTGCTAAAAATACATTTAACAGTTTGGAATATAAGTGTTTTTAAAGATTAATTTTAGGTTAGATTAGATTACAAATTAGTTAGATTAAAACTAAGATGATCTAGAAGTAAAAATAGAGAAAATTAGAATGCATGCCCTATTAAATATTTTAAATCATCCAATACAGATCCATTTAAAAAAAAATCTCTTAAGATAAAATTTAAAATTATTAAAAAATTTAATATAAAAAATATTTGATAATTAAAAAAAAAAAAAAACTATATATTGTCCATTAATACTGATATATTATCAGTATTGATAAACATCCGAAGTATTTTATGTAATTGTTTGTCTGTATATTTTGACAGAATTTATGACCAGAAAAAATCTATACATATTTTTCCGATATTTACTGCAGAACCATTCAAAAAGACTGGGCTCTTTTTTCTCTCTCTCACCAGTCTATTACTGTAGGATCTATTTCAGAAAAATCCGCCTCAAATCAGAACAAAACTACAAAATGAAATGTGTATGTCAGTCAGATGTTCTCTTGCCGTCTATGTTCTTCCTGTTCTTTTTCAGAATAAGCTGCACTGTGGACCAGACCTGCCATTTAGATGAAGGTCTGTCTATGCCCGACTAATAACCACTAAATGCAACAGTTGCTGACTTCTATCACACAATAACATGGAGAAAGAGAAGGAGAAATAAAAGAGTTGTGTACTCACGCTGTTTTTCCCCCTGACTGTGCATTTCTCCACATCCTTTGTCTTCCATGTCAGTTTCTGCCACACAAACAAACAAACAATCACAGGCTCATTGCCATTCCCAACAGCTGCAATTGGGAAATCTCATTTACTTCAATAAGCATCACACATAATAAACATAAAAAGGAGGAGAGAGAGAGAGAGAGAGAGAGAGAGAGAGAGAGAGAGAGAGAGAGAGAGAGAGAGAGAGAGAGAGAGAGAGAGAGAGAGAGAGAGAGAGACAAGCAGGACTTGAGCAATAAGAAGGAAAAGAGAGATCCCTCAGGTTGTTAACAATTTGAGTGAGTGTGTGTGTGTGTGGGTGCTTGCTCGTGTCATTAGGTCAGGCTGTATTTCAGAGATTTACTGGGCCGCCACATGTCTGCCCACCCATCAGGAACAGCAGGCAATCAACACCCACACACACACACACATACCATGACAAGCTAAAAACAACACTCTCACTAACACAACTATTTGCTGCAGTGACATCTTACTCTCAACAGTTAAGATAATATTGTCAGCGAGACCCAAAGGACAAAAAAAGAAAAGAGAAAGAGTGGGCGATCTATCCATAAGCAGACTGCTTCATCAACATTATTACATTTGATATGACTGCTGTGAGTAATAACAACGTATGATGGAAAAACAGGCTTTCCTTTGCCATTTAAAATAGCAAAATAACAAGTCTAACTAAATAACATTCAGAACTCAGAACTCAAAACTGCCTCCTCAGCCTGTGTAACAGCAAAAATGGGTCTATAGGGGGGAAAAAACAGCCACTTACCTTAAATACGGTACAAAAATTGATTCTTAAACACCTTAAGATGCATACTTTCAATAAAAATAGGATTTTGTTCTTTACTTAAAAAAAAAAAAACTAAGTGAAAGAAGATGCTTAACTTTGAGAAAAGTAGATCATGAACCTCAGGAGGTCATGCTAAATAGTATATGACTGATTTTATTTTCTATTCATTTTATGTGAGGCCTGTGATTCACTATTATGAACATTTTGTAAATGGGACATCTAAATTCAGTTTAAAACCAGATTTTGTATTTTCGTTTTAGAAATAAATAGTAAATAAACAAACTGATGACAGAGTTGTGGAACATTTAAATATTTTGTTTTGGTAGCAATTAATTAGCAAATTTTTACAATTAGTACTTTTACGATCCAAATTATGATATTGAATAATTTATAATTGCCTGATACAGTCGAGAAGGTCAAGAGCTATAACGTGGGGCAGGCCATGTTATGCTAGCTGAATTTTGTTATTATCATAAATCTGGAAAAAAAATAAAATAAAATCACGAAGCACAAAAAATTGCATATTTGTTGAAAGTGCCAACAGTCTACAGCAGTGTGCTACACATTTCAGTACAGGTTGTTTTGTGAACCAATATAGGCCTGTAAAGAGGTTTTTCAGTAAATGTTGTAACTCATGTCCCATGCAATGAGCTAAGCCAATCATAATAAAGGGCATTAGCACAAAGATCCCTACAGAATGTACAGTAGCATAAACAGCTTATTTAATTCCAAGTGTCACGCTGAAGCTGGAAAATGGTCGTGCAAAACTAAATTACGGCTGTTTTTTGTGTAAGAGACCTTGACTAACATTTCAAGTGGACCTCAGGGAAAAATAGACATAAGAGTGTAGAATAAGCGTCCTTTAAAGCCACCATAAAGAGAATTGCTCATTTGAAAAATGGGATTTCTAAATGGTCCTTCCCCAAAGACGAATAAAAGTGAATATTCTACTTTACGCACTCACATCACTGATCTAAGATAAAGAAAAACATTAGAGATGACTGAAACAGAAAGTTGAGAAAAAGGTGAGCTTACCTGTTGGGGGACGATACGCTCCGCTGAAGCGCTGAGGTTAATGGCAAAAACGTGATCTCTACAGAGACACAGAGAGAGAGAGAGAGAGAGAGAGAGATAAAGAAATGCCAATATTCTCATCAAGTGTTTAAGGAACTGAGATTATTTTGCCCATTTCTTTCAATAAGTAACAATACAGTGCCAATAACACCTTGAGCTGAATTGAAGAGGGCAGAGGACAGCAAAAACGAGAGTGAGAGAGCATGAGTGGTGGAGAGACAGACAGGGATGAAATGGAAGGGGTGAAAGAGGTGTCAGAGAGCGAGTGAACATCCATCTGTCTGCAATCTAGGTCTGAATGAGACTGATTGGCCCAATCACACGACCCTTACCATTAGTGTGTGGGTCTTATCGCTGCAGGCGTCTGGAGAAACAGCACAAGTGTGTACGGATCCCGAGATCTGGAATCTTTTGAAATGTGTGTGCAGCTGTGGTGTTGTGTGCAGTGTGAGCATGTGATTGAACTGACACGACATACCTTGCAGCAATGTAGACCATGTGGTTAATCCGCAGCATCCTCTGAAAATCCAGCCCCAGTCTGGCGGTGTCGTTATCTGACATGTTCCCCTGGAAACTGGGGTACAGGTAGGTGTCTTCAAGATAGGGAAGAGAAAAGACGGAGTTAAAATCAACTAGAAATTGTCACGGTCTACCATCTTGGTGTCAGAGCAGCACATGAAGGATTATTCTTATTTTCACATCAACTTTTTTAAATTAAGTGTAACTTGTTAACAGTACGCAATATTAACTCCTCTTGTATAGTTTTTAAGTAAGTCTTTTCACAAAAATTTCAGACGCAACAATAGAAATATTCACATTCCTCCCCCTCCTCAAAAAGTTGAGGAAACACATCCTTGAAAGAATAAAAATTTACATCAGAAGTTAAATTCATCAATAAATAATGTGTAATATATAAGATTAATTTATATCCATCAAGAGGTGCATACATTTTTGGTCAAGATCTTGTATAGACAACCCAAAAGACTTTCAATGAATTAAAGGTCTGCCAATTCATGCGTGAAAATTATTCTTCATGCTCCCTTCCCAACCATTCTTTCCCAATTTAGACTGATGAATCTTGACATCGTCATCCTGGAATATGACCATGACGTCTCTTCCTACATGGTTGTTTAAGAAATGAAAAGCTACACACTCCATCAATTAGGGCTAGAAGAACTGTTGCCAAACATTTAACATGCTAGAAACATAATAAACATTGCAATAATGTCATATGCATTTGCCTATTTAAATCCAAAGTGTCTTTACACTCAGAAATATTATTTGCTAATTAATCTCATTTACACAGATTGTTTTCTAGCACAATGTCAGAGATGAGTCAAGTCACTTTGGCATGCTCTACTTTCAGAGGCCGAGTGGGTTACACAACATTTTCAGACCCGAAGAGATGTCTGCAATGACCTGCAGGGACCTTTAATTTGCAGGTCTGTTTGGAAACTGTGCACTGCACCAAAGTAGCAGACACAGGGTGGCAAACATGACCTTGGGGTGGAAAGAAAATCTAGACTTTTTAATGATTCCTGTTACTACAGTTACTCAGCGATTATAAAACTGGTTATTGTTAAGAGTTTCTTCTGAGCTTGGCAGACCACAGGTGGCCGCAGCAGGAACCAAAGCTCGCTCTGATGTTCAAGAGCTGCAGTAAACAAACATGCAAGGGTTAAATTGGAGCAGAAACTTCACTTTTTTTTATTCAAAGACACTGACTGGGTAAACACCATCATCTGATCTCGGCAGGATCATCCCTCAATAAAGATCACCCAGAGTGTCTGCATGTCAACATAGAGCCAGAGCCAATGAACCAGTGATGTGAGAAAGAAACTGCAACTGAAAATCACTGCATGAGAATAAATATTCTAGAATTCTCAGCTTCATTCTTCAAAGCAATTTAAGATTATTCAACCAAACTGAAGTTCTAAATTTTAAAGGATAGGGTCTAAACTTAGACTTTAAAATGCTAAGCATATCATATGCTTGCAGACATTGTAAACGGTTACAAAGAAAAACTGAGCATCTTACACTAATCAACCGAGGATCACACACTACCAGACTTTCAAGTTGTTCTGAACACAACAAACAACCGCGGAAACATACGCCTCCTTGCTAGGAGATGCATGACAAATGAAAAGAATGTGTTCTAAAATCACCTCAAAATATCAAATACGTTTGATACAGTACATCATACACTACACTTTTTGGGGGAGAAATCTGTCAACTCTAACTGCCCAAACTCTGCAGACTGGCTCTGAGTTTCTGACTTTCAACAACTAGCATCTACAAATGCATCCAAATCTACAAACAACTCCACTCAACTACAAATTGGAGCAAATATCTGGAGAGTGTAGTGTATTCCAGCCTTATGGCAACATTCACACATCCAGTGAATGGGATTGAAGGTATTTACTAACAGGTCTAATATATATTTTTTATCTGCTAAAGCCGGTGACACATTTAACGACTGTAGGGCCAATTATGAATGTAATTTGATACTTATGACTGATCATGCCCAAACACGCCAAGTCAGAGACAGTTGCGTTCAGTCGGTGTTCACAGTCAGTGTTTAAAATCTGCTCCAGTCATTGGAAACAGACTGTAAGTGTCTTCAGTTCAGTCATAGGGCCCTACCTTACACCCGGCGCAATGCAGCACCAAGCCCATGGGCGTGCTGGTCTGAAAACGAGGTGTGTTCTGGCTCATTGTTGGCGTGTTGCTATTTTGAGGCAACAGAAATAGATTGCGCCATTGACCAACTGAAACCTGGTCTAAAGTCAATGGCACAATTTTTTGGGGGGTTATTTAATGAGCGCGTTAGTAATGTGCACCTATAGGTGGGTCCACAACGCGCATACACTCTGCTTATTAAACACACAAGGACACACACGCGACACAAACATGCCAAATATTTAAAATAAAAGGATTACAATGTAAAAGATTATTATTGTGTACATAAAGATATGGTGGAATCAGGCTTGTCCCGTAGATGGTCTGCTTGCGCACTTTTACCTCGCGCACGAGCAGTTCCTTTTGCGCTCTGGAGACGCGTTCGGTCTTTCCACTATCAAATTCCGTCATTTAAATAGCGCAACTGGCATTTAAAGGGAATGGGAGAAATATGGGAATTTTTCCCGTATTTTTAAGCTAGCAAAAGTGGATTCGGACACGACCTTAGTGAACTTGCGCCGTGTGCTTTAGAACATGCGCTTAAATCGTTAAAATAGGGCCCTTAGAATGTTTCAGCTAGTCGTTAAGTGTGTCCCCGGCTTAAGTCTCACATACTGTCTGGACAAACAAATAACCAAAGTTTCTATTCTTGCAATTAACACTAAATGTCCTATCAACATTAGAGGCCCATATCGATAGATCAAAAATCAAATAAATAAATACAAATAATATTTCCAAGTTATGGCTGACATAGCTATCAAAGTGACGGTGGCCATTGACTTACATTAAATGAATTACCAAAGACCACGGTTTCAGCAAAAAAAAAAAAAATCTTCTTTACTGTTCTTCATTAATCTTCCGTTACTGGCCTGGCTGTGGGTGAGTAAATTAACAGCAAATTTTCTTTTTTGGGTGAACTATCCCTTTAAGTACATATAAAAGATGATCACACTGGATGACATGCGAAACAGCTAGTCCAGTGTGGTTCTAATCATATAGCATGGATTTGATAAACTGTGATAAACAGTGTAATCAACAAAGATGCCATTTTCTGTTAAAGCTTGTTAAGATGCAACTTATTTTACCCGTAATATGTGGGCTGCACCAAGACTGCAGGGCTATGGGGGAGAGAGACAGACTATCAAAGGTATCATATGAACCAACTGCAGTAACAACTAGTTTTACAATTAGCTTCTGAGCAATGACAATTACATTCAACAATTAAATTTACTCCTGAAAATTAAGATGACAATTGCTATTAAATTACACATTAAATGTGTCATGTAAAAAGAAGCAAACTGAGCAACTAGTTAATGCAGTGAGGCCACTTTCTGACAGCTCCTCAGAGCTGCTGTGCTAGAAAATCACGGAAATTGAGGTACCTGTCTTGACTCATTTGCATATTTTGATATGGTCTCTCTGCACTGTAGTTGCTCCCACCAGCCCTCTGCTCCACAAGAAACCCATATATTACAGTCCAAACATGTTGTTTCAAACAATCATCTTAACAAGAATAAACAAAACACTGGTTGTTAGAGTTGGTTGAATATTGTAGTTTTCACCCCCCTAAATGAATTTTATGCGAACAGAACAGGATTTTTCACTCAGAAGAGGAGTGACAACCGTATTTAGCTACAGTGCGAACGTATTCGCACTCATCTAATGGGTTTAAAGGTTACAATGTGTAAAGGCTCTAGCACAAAGCAAAGTCTCAGGATGTAAAACCACACACACAGGTGGAAATGGTTGATAAATGGGTCTCATTACTTGTGTGATGTTCTTTTTGGAGAGCTCTATTAGCCCAGCTATCTGTACACCAATGGCCCAAAGGCTCAGTATATGTTTTTGAATCCAGCTCTCTCAAAAGTGGTCCACTCATTTCAGGAGAACAAAAGACCCTGCAGAGCTCAAACATGACCCCCCACCCTCCCCCCGAGCCACCCCGTCAATCATGTGACATCCATCATGCTGAATTCAGTTTTTTTTTTTTTGGAACGTTTAAATTATAGGAAATGAAAAGAGAAAAGGGACAGCGGGCTAGATTTAAACTTCAAACTTGTAGCAGTCCACATGACTTAATAGCTAAAGCAACAGTACAATTCAGAATTGAAGAATTTTTGAATTGTCCATTCGTCCGTCCACTCATCTTTCATTCCATCCATCCATCCATTCTTCCTCAAAACTTTCAATCGAGATTTTTTTCAAGCCAACATTCAAAGTTTGTATTAACAAATGTTGCTTTTCTAGTTAAAAAATATATTTATATTTATATGAATTTCATATTCAATTCAAGTCTGAATGGAGCACAACCCTGCCACTAAGCCACGCTTCCAACTTATTCAATGTTAAAAAGAATACTTTTTGGTTTCCTTAAGAATTATGAAGAATATAGTGCTGGATGGTATAGACTGTATAAAAATGGATTGTCCGCAAAATATAAACATTTAGTAAACACTTCTATCACACCTCATTTGCAACTGAGTCGGCCCCTCCACACCCTACTGTTTGCTACACAGCCAAGACTGAGGAGTTTTTATTTCCCAATTAGTAACAACTTCACAGCAGCTCCGAGTGAAGCCAGTATCTCAGACCCAATAGGTTTGGAAGCTGGGGAGTAGCATGGGGTGGAAAACCGGGATGGGGTAGATTAGGGCTGGGAACGGGAAGGTGGAGTGAGGATGGACTTGGCAGCCATGGCAGCTGATATATTTATTTGGCGTGTGAAATGCTTCGCGTCTGCCAAGATCTGATTGCTTGGCAGGCGGTTTACTTTTAAACTCTGGGTACGGTTTAATGCGCCTATGGCTATATATCATGCAAGATAAAGCTTTTATAATTCCAAATGTCATGATTGAATTATAAAGATATGAAAAAAAATAAAACAGATTTGTACACTCTTTGTATGCCTGAAGTTAAAAACAGATCAGTGAAATAATATCACTTTTATCTCAGGAACTGCAGTGCTAACTGGTGTTTCGTAGAATCATACTTACGTTCACTACCAACAGTGCTGATGGGCTCCAGGTCCTGAGGAAAGGGCGTTGCACCATGGCACAGATGCTTTAGGCAGGTGAGGGTGAGCATGAGGGTCAAGGCCAAGAGGGGCCGCGACCCCAAAATCACCAACCTCATTTCAGCTACAGCATAGAAGTCAGCCACACAGCATGACCCAGAGTAGATCGAACACCACCTGCAAAGACAAGAAAGAGGACCATGACGACAATTGCCATTTTTAAAAATGGTCACTGCAAAGATCGCTTTGTATGCTTCTACTGAACAACATGTACATATGACTGAATGATTGTGAAAGTCATTGGCATGTCATCCCAAATCTATATGACTTCTATAGAACACAAAATAAGAAACTTTCATAATTGTGCTTTTACATCCATTTACAATGAATCCGAGGCTTTCAAGCATCAGAAAGTGGCATTAAATGGTTCATATAACTTCAGAAGACTAATGCAGCACATGATGAGTCATATGCACTGTACACTTTTAGGATACTGTCGTGGCTATTTTGCATCATTTTTTTTTTTAAGCTTGAAAGCATCGCCATGCAGACTAACTGCCTGGAAAATATATAGCAACTAGCGTAATTTTCCTTTCTGGACAGATGGGTTGTCAACAGGGTGAGTAAATAAAGACTGAGCTTGATAGTGACAGCATAGCTCTTATTAAACATGCCCAACGTAATAATGGAGAAACAGAGCTCTGGAAAGAAAGAAAGATGGACTGAGTGTGCAAAAGCACAATAGGTTATATTATAAAGGGCCCCAGCCTGGGGGACACCTGGCTCATTGACTCGAACTGTACAGTCTTTCACAGGTGACTTAACTCAATTAACCGCAAAGGCTGCTGGGATGCCGTCTCAGTCTGTCAGCTTTTACACAAGGCCAACAGGGATGGATCAAAAACTTATTTTCAGGACAATGGAAAAAGTAAAAATCTCCTGCCAAAGAGTTCTATTGAAAATAGGCTGAATTATTAATGATGGCTTTGAGTGTTTGTATTAGATTCATTATGGACTGAGATACTGACATTAATGAGTCTGGCATCAGGTTATTATACATGATACAATGGCCAAAACCACTCCAGTACAGTGGTTCTCAACTGGTTTTGCTTTAGGATGCAGATTTTACATTGGAAATCAAGTGTGACTCATTACAAACGTAAACGCAAAAAAAAAAAAATACTTAAAAGCAAATACTGAAATGTATTAAATAATATAACCACAAACCCCATTGGTCTAAAAATATGCAAAATTATTAACATGACTGTCTAAAAAAGGAAAATTCTCAATTCTGATTTCTAAATCTCTCTTATATTTTGATTGTTTTTTTCTTTAAAAATTATTATATTTTTCTGAACTTTTAAAGGCCTGAAACCCATCTATTTCTGCATAAGTTGGCTGATACCAAGTGACATGAATATGCACCAATATGCACAGCCTCTAACATCAACATTAAAAGATAAAATTCCTTTTAGAAGCAGATAAGTCTGTTTATTTTTCCATCATAATTATGCATGATTAAATGATTAGTTGCATTTTATTATTTGTTTTTCCCTCCTGACTGTGATCAGAAAAGACCTGTGACTCATTTCTGGTTTGCAACCCATCAGTTTAGAAACACTGCTTTGTGTCCTTTAAATTTTAATGATCAGTCTGTATTTTGGATCAGCAACTCAAACAAACATCTCACTTTAGCACTTATATGAAGCCTGATCAGTATTAATCACCTCATGTGCCCACACAAATACTGTACACCCTGTCAGGGCTATATAATGGGACATTATGTCTGATGGATTAGCTATACTTAGAGAACTGAGTACAGGGACAGGGCGGTAAGCTCCTAATGGAGCATATACACACACACACTCTTCTAGAACTAAATGTGAGACATCATCTTCCCCAGACTGAAGCTGAAAGGATCATGGGGTCTTTTTCATATGGACACAAACAAACAAGACATCATGATAAGATAAGCACAAACTATACCATCCGGATGTCTTATGACTGCAAAACCAAAGCAAAAAGCTGTGTTGCTTTTCAAGGAATTGATGATGGGGAGTTCATGTGAAAACTGACGAATACAAGAGCAGAGGGAAAAGAAGAGGGAAAGAGTATATCTTTTTGCTTAACAAATTATGTCCAAATCCATCCCACCTCCCTAATTATGGATTAACTACTGCTGAAAAGGAAGTCAAAAAGTCTAAGATTGCATAGAAAAGTACCAGTACACCTCATCTAAACAAGCCGCATGATTTGATGTATCATTCATGCCGTAGCATGGTGTGAGACAAATTACACACCAAAGTTTAATACTGCCGCGATGAAATGTGATGTCTAAGTATAACAAATTGAAAAACAAATTTAGGGAGTGGACTTGCTTCTATCCATCGGTTGTTGATTAGAGGCAGATCTGAAGACAAGCTTGCAGTGACTGTAAGAAAGGGGCGGGGTTTACGCAGACTAAATGATTGGAGAAGTCCTGCATACATCACCAGAGAGTCTGTTGTTTTAGGAGGTCGAGTTTTGACATTTTGATAAATGGAAGTTTACAGCATTAAAAAAAAAATGCATGAGTGAACTGTTAACAATAAGATCAATAACATGAAAAAAGGATACATTTTATCGACAAAAAAATAAAAAAATAAAAATCAAAGATATAAAAAAAACCTCAAAGGAATTAGGTCAAATTAATCAGTCTCATTCTGATATTTTTTTAATATTAAGAAGTCCCTTTCACTCAAGGCGAAGCACTCTTTAGAGAACCAAAGTTTGAGACCTCAGTGGCGCTGAGCAGATAAGACAAGACAGCCCATTTCTCCAAGTTGCTCTCTCTGCTGCCATTAATATATGCTCCAAATGGCATCTCAATCAGCACTCAAGGCTGATGTGAACACTGATAGGGCTGGGAAACCAGTGAACGTGTCCCTCAATTAATTAAATGACCTAAATGGATTTGGACTTAATTACTTCCCCTCAGCTCACTCTCTCTGTCTCTGTAATGCTCTGCAAATCACAGCCAGACTAAAACAAATGCAGGTTCCAACAACGGTTTACAAGACTTGGCACAATGATTCTCAAAGTCGGTTGAGATGGTTTCAGCCAAGTTTCAAGGCACAATCGCGAGTATCATTCACAGAGGAGCAATCACCCCATTATTTAAAACTTCTGCTATTTGGTTGACCGTATACTAAATGCTAATCAATAACATTGACATTCATGGTATGCCAACCTGACATTTGCTAAAGGATCTTCAGCCACAGAGAGCAGTAGTTGGGTAGATGATCTCTCAAAGGTATATTAATTCTCTTTGCAAACATACATAATGCACCCTAACCATAATCCTCAACCAAAGACACTGCTCTATAGATTCTAGTTCAATATCAGAACAGATACTTGATGGTTTACAAAGTCAAGTTCCTCACTGAGCTACATTAAAATATCAGGATACTTTGGTAGGCTTTAAAATATCATTTCAAAAATCTATTAATTCCAAGGATTGGTACGTAGCACACAGTTGAGTATAAAGACAAATCCGTTTAAATCAGAACATGTGATCGCAATATTTTACCGATTAATGGTGCAGCTCTATACCGACCCCAAATGTTTGAATGGTAGAGCATACATAACCCTGTTCCACAGAAGAAAGTCAGTCATGCAAATTTCTGAAAACATGAGGGTTGACAAAACGGTGAACTATCCCTTTAAATCACACCCTTTATACGAGATCAAATCACACATCTCTCCTACATAAACCACATACCAAAATATATTTATTATTTTATAAAAAAACTAAACAAAAACGACCATACAAACCCATACAGAGTCAACCAAGTAGTTTACCCCCCTTTTCTAGGCAGGTGGCACACACAAATGTGTGTGCGCGTGTTTGCAAACTGTTCGCATCTCTCTTGCTCTTCTAATCAGTGTGCATTCATGTGGCGTTCGAAGAGACGCAAGGCACTGATGAGCAGACAGCTGTCGATATCTGATTAAAACCCTGCTTATCCTTTGCTTCCTCCATGGGGTCAGCGCTAGCTCTCTGTTGGCTCGATGTGGGAAGGGAGCCGGGCCCCATTGCGGGTCCTTGGTAAATGAGGCAGAGCTGTTGCGGTGGCGGGGAGGAAAAAGGCTGCACTGAAGTTTGAGGAGGAGAAATCTCTTGAGCCCAGGATTGATTATCCGACATTCATTTGGATTTACCAACAGCTCCTTGGCTTGCCATGGGATCCGCGCATCCCTCCCTCTCTTGCAGCACTTTAAAAAACACTTGCCGAGGCCAGCGCGGAAACCCTGATGGCAAGAGAAAGACGGGTTTATAGTGTGCGCCCGAATCACTTTTAAAAGATCTATATTCATTTACAGGTTGACTCTGTTTAACAAGCCTGGCTTTTATCACTGCTGGCTCACCATAAAAAAAATTACGATTAAAATCTCACACGGATGAATTTAAATTCCATCAGCGGTTTAATACCTGCTTAAGGAAACATCAAGTCAGCCAAGAAGGGAGAGAGAAACATGATTTTTAATTCAAATAAGAGTTAGGCGCTTTTTAATGTGATTCACCCCCTTTTGTCCCAAGTGTCACATGAAAAGGACACACTTCGCTCACTCCCTCTCAACTCCTCCTCCCATTCTCTTCCACTCAGGGACCCTTTCACACCCTCAGAAGCAGAAATTGAATGAGTCTCCTCTCTGTATACATGGTCCGACATAATAAAGTCTGGTGTCCCTGGGCTCCTCTGTCATTTCAAACACGATTAAGCACATTAGTGCTCTGGCTCTCCACGGCCCATTACCCAGCAACCCCGCTGTCAGGGACCCACAAGTAGCTGTGAACAGGGGCAGAGGCCAGACTCTCCCTCACTTATAGAGTTCCTAGGATCCAACTGTGTCGGAGATTCTACAACTTCATTCTGAGTTGGTAAGATTCAAACACCCTGTGTGATTTCAATGAGCCGATTGGAACCCCTGGGTAGCCTTTTCCACCAATATAAGAACGGTATAAACCTGTTCAGAGTGTTTCCACTAAAGAAAAACAGATCTGGGTTGGAAAGCTGTATTTGAGATTCATTTAGTAAGAATGCACAATACAGAATATCTGTACCATATTGGTAATCAGCTCCTTTCCTTTTTAAATAACTGTTAAATATAGTTGTTTACAAATCTCAAAATAACTATTTATTTTAATACAGTACATTTTACTCTACTATATATATATAATTTTTATTTTATTTTATTTTTTTATTTTTTATTTTTATACATTTATTTATGTTGTGATGCTTAGAAGTTTTTTTTTTTTTTTTGGGATGTTTGAATTCCTTTGAATGTTAAAATAGCCTAAAAAGAGTCTCAAAAATAGGAATAAGTCTCGTAAAAAAGATTATGATTTGCTTTCTGCAGCCCATTTGTTTGTGGGCAGGTTATATATGTAGTAACTAAGTTACATTGCCGTTGAGGAGGTTGTCAAGTCAGTGGAAATGTGGCATCCAAGCACCTGGCACAGCATCATTTCAGTGGAAAAGGGGTGTGGATGGGCCCTTGAAGGCCCTGTCAGTAGATAAACACAGCTGATTAGTCTACATTATTGCACTTGCACTTATACCCTACTAAATTATACCCTTCAACCCTGCAATGATGAGAAACCTTCACTGAATGCCTGTTTGTCACACATATATTGAGGCTAATTGCAGCTGAATTGCACATACAGCATATCCAGGTCTCTGGGCAGGAGAATAGGAGCAGAATCCATGCTTGATTGAAACCGAAAGTCCATCCTAATGTTCCTCACAAGAACTGGAACAAATATACTCACATTTACATTTACTGGCACATTTATTCAACTTGCATTGTATTTGAGGTATAACCGCTTCACACACTCCCTCATGTGAATCACTTCCATGACCATGGCCTTGAGTTACAAGAATGAAAAGCACTTTTTACAAAAAAAAGTTTTTGTAAAATGATGAGCTAAAAAGGCTGAAAGAGAAAGCGAATCACATATACAAAGACACAAACCTGGATTCTGGTTCATCTGGAAAATGTTTGTGTCAGGAACTGATCAACAGCTCTCGAGAAAAACAAAAACAAATAAATTAACAAAACGGCTCATGGGTTCTTGGTTTAAGGAGGGAAAAACAAGCAGGAAACCATATCATGGTGTGTGTGTCTGACTTTCGACCAACAAAGACGACATTGTAGGTTTGAGACCGCAGCCGTTGGCCTGTTTGTGCCAAAACAACCAATCATTATCACTGACCTGTCCCATGATATCGTCACATGATCCAAGGGTCACCTAGCAGGCAGACATGCACATAAACAGATTACAAACCTCTACCCAGTTTTGTTTTTGAATCGAAATCAATTAGGTCAGTATTCAGGTAGGAATAGCTCGAGCAGGCTTTAAAAAGCCAGATATTCCTGGCACACATTCTGCCTGTGTTTTAAACACTGATCCAAATGGCTTCCTCCATGCTATCAGTCATTTCACTCGCCATCTCAAAGGAGACACACACACACACATGCGGACGCACACACAGGAGCCTAATTAGATTTCCAGTGAGTGACCACCCTGCTGTTGCTGGGCTAAATTAGAATTGGACTTAAGGAGTGTTGGGCAATTATTGAGGGTCTGCCCCTACAGAACAGATGACGGAGAAAGAAAAAGAGAGAGAGAGAAAGAGAGAAATGTGCATCTGACAGTACAGAGGCCATTTTCATCTTTCATAAAATAGACACACTCGCCCTCATCCCAAGCCACATATTTAAATTGTAATCTACTCAGAACAAAATCAGTGTATGATGGTATAAGAGCGGGAACTTTGGTAACCGTAGTAACCCAGAAAGATATTAATATGCAGACATAATATGCAGACAAAGTCTTCTCAAGAGCACAGAGAGATAGAGAGAATGACAAACAGCTGACAGACAGGAAACACTTTGACCCTCAATTGGGATTAGATGAAAAATGGAATGGAAGAATCCTCACTAGTCTTTTCTCTCTCTGAGTGCCTGCCAAGGTTACTGTAGTCATGTGAAACTATTACGGAGAGAAAAGCTGAAAAATATGTGAAAAAATAAAAAGGTTGGCAATAAAACTGATCTGAAATGATAAAAAAATGCAACAAAATATGAACAAAAAATTTATACTAATAGAGAGAGAAATGTTTTTTATTTCAATTAATGTTTGTGATATGATTTAATTAATATCCTAAGCCTGAAAAAAAAAAAAAAATTTTTTTTTTATAAAATAAACTAGTTTAGTAAAAAATAAAATAAAAAAAGAAGTACATATTTCGGATATTCTCTGCTATGAACTTTGTACTAATTGTTCTCTGGTGCAGGCCATCTGACACAAGATCTGAGTGGATGCAGGACATATTGCTGAATCGTAAATGTCCCAGAGATACCAGATGCCAGAAGTAGCAGTAATGGCACATTTTATAGCTCATTTCATTGACAGCAAGTACTGCAGTATGGCAAGCCGTTTTAACAGTTAATCCTTAAAACCTACTAGTATCTATTTTCATGCTACTAGTACTTATCTTTTAGATACTAGTAACCAAAAAATAAGTACTAGTAGCATTAAAATAGATACTAGTAGGTTTTAAGGATTGAATGTTAAAACGGCCTGCCATATGCTGTGTTGTTGAAAACATGACAATTAAATCTTAAACTTAAGTGTTTAGTACATGTGTATCAGTATGAAAACAATACTGGATCTACATAAAAACCAACCATAGTAATTAAAACAAAAATTGCGCCTGTAACGTTGTGTTGTACGTTTCTAAAGAAAAACAACCGCACCCCCTAAAAACAGTAACGCTTTATTTTACAATGTCCCTGTTACACATCGTACATGTACTTACTATAGTAATAACAGTAAATGATGCATAAATGCAAGCAACAAACCATAACCAGTAACAGTAGTAAGTACATGTTAATTAAAGATGGGGTAAGTCGTTTTATATGCTGTTTGGAAGTTAGTCGGGCTGACACAACAACAAACGTGTAGCCAATCAGCATTAGGGGGCGTATAACGGTGGAGGAGAGAGAACGAGCAAGAGGGATATTTGAACTGAAGAAAGACTGCAGAAATGGAGATGAGACAATACAAAAGAGAAATGCTCAAAAGAAATCACTGGAAAATAGAGTCAAGAGCTTTAGGACCTGTGTTAATATTAGAAATTATCATTGTTGGTGCACTCGACTCGCTTGCAGGGGGATCGGGGTTCGAGATTGACTCGAAGCAGGGCTATTAGGATTGTAGTGTGAGTTTTGGAGGCGGAGCAATGAAGAAGGGGTGTGTTTGTTTGGGTTGATTTCAAACATCAAAATTGGCCAACAGCAAATTTCAAAAACGACGAACCCCACACTGTAACAAGCACACATTCAAATAGTGTAACTAAATAAAAAAAGGTCATTAAAAGGAATAAAACTTAAAAATTATCAATTAAAAAATTACAAATATTTGTATATTATTATATTGGTATTCAAATGTAAATCTACAAACATGAAACTACTTATGCACCATTAAAACTACACTGAAATAAAAAACAAAACAAAAAACAAACAAGAATAAAATGCTGTCTGTTGCTCACTGGAATGGCAGCGTGAATAACTGTTAAAAGAATCAGAGGCTTCTGGTGTCACGTGGATGTCTAGTCTGTCAGCGAGAGGTCACGACCTTCTCCCTATCAATGCCAGTCAGCCAATCCCTAAGGAAGAATGGGATCCGCTGCGGCCACAAGGGTTCTGCCTTCCTGACAAGGTCAGTCCATGAGAGGAACAACCCTGGCGGGCCACGCTGCTTCCTCTGCTGGGAATGATGGTGGAAAGAAACCCCATCAGTCTTCATTCAGGCACCAATGACAATTCCTGCTCATCCCATTCCCCGCTGAAATTCCAAGAGGACTGGCTGTCAGCAAACGTCAATGTGTGTCTCGATTAGCATGAAAGTTGGCACGTGATTTGTCACATCTTGCCGCGTACCGCTCAGTGATGCATATGACACACATCGCGGCGATTACTCTCCAATGGACATGTTGTGGCAACACATCCTGATAAGCATCAAACAAACTTGCAGCCGAACTGACGTTTCTCTCTCTTGAAACGACATCCCCAGCCAGATGTCCAGCAGACATCAGAGAGGGATCCGTGCCAGCCGGCAGACAGCGGCCGAGCGGATCGATACGAGAACCGCCGAGACTGTCCTCCGCTGTCGCCGAGCCAGGCAGACGGCAGTGGCATTAGCGGAGCGCCACCGATCCGTCCCCTGCTTGGCTTGTGTCTGTTTTCATCAGCCCTCGGACTCGCTGCAGCGCACATTTATTTTGCAAATCAGTCATTTAGACAGAGAAGAAAAATCAATTCGTGTTTTCTTTCCCGAAGATGACCTGACGGCAACCTTCTAACAAAAGCCCAAAATTATGCAGTTTTACCTTCAAATTGTCTTGCTTTCTTCTTTGACTTTTAAAGTTATGAATGTAAAATACGCTCTTTTCTTGATCCCTCTCCTCTCTCCCCCGCTCTCATTAATATTTAAGGTTGTTATTTAGAGGCATTACCTGTCTGTATTGACAGAAATTGGAGCCGGCGTCCCCGGCGGGTATTATAATTGGAGGGTGAAGTGTATGCGCTGGTGGTGGAGGGAGCAAAACACGTTTTTACCCTCAACATTTTTATGTGCAGGTCTATTTTTAATAGCAATTCTGTTTCTTCAGGATAAGAAAAAAATAACAGCCCAGGGACCACCTGCTAAAGTCATCACGCATACACACGTAGATTCCCAGAGGAACGAATGAAGCGGATGGTTGTGTGCAGGGGTAAGTGAAGATTTTGGGAGGAGGAACTGGAAGAGTCTTTATCAAAGAAATGCAGTGTAGGCTTTGTCGAAAGCTGCCCGACACTCTCCCTCTCTCTCTCTCATTCTCTCTCTAACCAAGCACAGCATGAAACCATTCCAATTAGTGAGAGATCCAGAGAGAGAGAACAAAAGATCGGCTCTGATCTCAAAAGAAGACATCAGGACACCAAAAAGGCATACATGACAGTCACGCAACATACTTGATTTCCAATAAACACAGTGATATATGTGATGCGGAGCAGTTTGCTTTGTTATAATCTGGTCCAGTATCAAATTATGACTACAGTACTAATGTAAAGTAATAATAACAGAATGAGATGCACTGATGACAGCAAGCTCTCCTCTGTCATTAGTGGTGTTTGGTAATACAAGTGTTTGTGCTACTACAGACATGATCTAGAACTCATGTGGCTTGCTGAAGAAAGGTGTGATATTTTTCTAAGCAATATGAAATAAGATTTCCATCAGGCAAACAAGAAAACAGTTTTGACCTTCATTTTTTTGGGCTAAGAACCAAATTGTCATAAAGCCATTGAGGATGGGTCATTCTGACTTTGCCAACCACTTACGAAGTACCTAGAAGCCATCCAGAACATCAATCTAACCAACACCTTATCAACCACATAACAATGCTCTGGCAATTACCCATAGTACTGTATAGACCTTAGTCAGTTTAGACGCCATATTGAATGTTAAAGGAATAGTTAACTTCAAAATGAAAAATCTGTCATCATTTGCTCACCCTCAAGTTGTTTCAAACATGTATGAATAATTTTTTCTGCTGAACACAAAATAAGATATTTTGAAGAATGTCAGTAACCAAACAGTTGATGTACCCCATTGACTTCCATAGCATTATTTTTTTTCCTATGGAAGTCAATGGGGTTCTTCAAAATATCTTTTTATGTTCAGCAGAAAAAAATTATTCATACAGGTTTGAAACAACTTAAGGGTGAGTAAATGATGACAATTTTAATTTTGAAGTGAACTATTCCTTTAACGTAGATGAAAATGAGGGCTGTGAGGGATAGACTTACAGTCTTTACAATGGCCTGATAAAGGTCCTAGATCAAGTAATTTTCATTTGATTCATTCAAACTTCATTTGATTTTTTTTTTCTCC